>NW_017731456.1:2811806-2901048 GCF_001890085.2 Hipposideros armiger | reverse complement strand
GGCTTCTGGACGGCCACTCACTGCGGCTACTGGCCGCTCACGCTGGCTGCTGGCTACACACGGTAGCCCATGGCAACCCACTGCCCCAGGGGCTGCAGCCTAGCTGTCGCCAGCCACTCAGGGTAGCCCAGCTCCAGGTTGAGCTGTTGTTCAGCATCTTAGCTATGAAGGGCAGTGTCACTGGCCCTCATATGTGGGATCCGAACCGGGGCCCTCTGGCGTCCCAAGCCAGTTCTTAACCATCGCACCACCCGGCCGGCCCCCCCAGTGCGGTGTTTTGCTCTTTCTGTTTGGATTTGGGGGCAGAGCCCCTTTCTTTGCAGCATTCCAAATACTTGCTGTCCTAGAAATCCCCTCTTTGTAGATAAGAAACCCAAGGGCCTAAAAGGTCAAACAATGTCTCTTTTCCCCGTCTTCCCAGATCCCGCCAGAAGTCAAGAAACAAGGCCCAGGATGAGGCTGGACTCCTGGATTCCGTGTTTCTTAGGTGCTAGGAAGCATTAAACCAGACTCCCACGATATAATAAATAGTCCCTTTATTCTGAGGGCACCCCTGGAGCTAATAGCGTTCACTGAAGAACATAGGCGAAGACACCACTCCTCTCATACTTCCTGTAACAGGGCCTTAAGTAACCCTAACCCTAGTTCTCCTTTGCGATTGTAGTTTTTTATGCTCTGGATGTTAGTTATTCAGTATATAGTCTTCAGGTTGGATGGAGCACCTGAACTTGTTAAGCTCATTTATGTTTTGTTTTTTATTTTTTTCTTTCCCACCTTCCCAGTCTCTTTCCTCATTCCTTCAAAACCCATTTTAAGGCGACATTGCACGTTCATTGGTTAAGTAAATATTTATTGAGTTCCACCGTGCGTAAGACAGTATGCTAGCGCTAAAGCCATTTTTGTCTTTCCTTAGGTGAAGTCCATTGAGGATGGAGAGCACAGAAAAATAAGCACATAGATAACCACATGACAAAGCAAGAGGCAGTTCAGTGCCATAGAGGCAGAACAGTGTGTTTCAGACCCTCAGAGTAGGAACAGATCATATCCATCCGCCTGACATTCCAAGGAAGCACATGTCTGATCATATCATTTTCTGCTGAAAATTTTTCGATGGCTCTCCGTTTCCTACCGCATAAAATTCAAACTTCTGAGCCTGGCAACTAACATATTGATGCCAACCCACACCCCTTCTAGCTCTTCTTCATGCTGTCTCTGTTCTGGGCAGACCTAACTACCTGCCTTTCCCTGCACAGCACCAGGGCTTACACAGCACTAGCCTTTGCCCCCTCTGCTTAGAATGCCCTCCCATCTCAGTTACAAATCCTGCAGTGCGTTGCCACCTCCTCCGTGAAGCTGGCCCAGATTTCTCCTGGCCAAAAGGAATCACTCCTCTGAACTCCCATGGGGCTGACTCTGTCTCTTCTGGCGCTTCTTTTCTCCGTAAAGTTATTTGTGGAAGCATCTATCTGTTTCCCCTCTACTAGACTGAAAGCTCCTTGAGAGTTTGTTTATTGGTACATGCTCAGTGCCTACCAAAGAATAGAGCCAACCCTGATCAATGGTTGTGGGAGGAAAAGAGGGGGTAGTGTCTGGCTGGAGGATGGCAGAGACTTGGTGGAAGAGGGAACCTGAAGGATGGAATCTCACCAGGAGGAGTTGGGAGGGGCCGGAGCTTTCTGAGGAAAAATAACAGAGCAAGCTAGAGTTCAATTCCAAAAACCATTTGAGTTACTGCAAGTAGGGTGACTTTTCTTTGCCCCTGTGATCTGTGGGGCCCCTTTGATTAATGCTATAGACCCTCTCCTCAGAAAATGTACATACCCACAGCATTTCACAGCGTCTCACAGAGGGTACCTGGACCCTTTAGGGATAAAGAAGCTCCCAGAATAACCAAAAAAAAAAAAAAGTTGAGAGAAGACTGGAAAGGTAGGTTGTAGCCATATTATAAAGGGCTTCTGAGCCACCATGAGAGTTGCCTTTAATTGGGAGCAGCTTTGTTTTTGTAACTTTGTATTGAAGTATAATATCATATAGAAACTTACCCAAATCATAAGTATAATGATTTTTCCCCCCCACAAACTAAAAACACACATGTAGCCAGCACTGGGAAAAGCCTCCTGTGTCCCCTTGGCTACCTTCCCCTTCAAAAGTAACCACTAGCCTGACGTTGGACAGTGTAGATTACTTTAACCTATTTTTGTACTTAATGGTGTCCTGTGGTAGATCCTCCTTTTTACTCTCCAGTGCCTGGCTTCTTTTACTCAACTATATGTTTGTGAGATTCCTCCATGTTGCTGCCTGTCTTTGAGGCTTGTTCGTTGTCATTGCTGTAGAGTATTCCATTGAGTGAGTTATTCTTCTCCTGTTTGAGTCATTTGGGGAGTTTCCATATGAGGCTACTATGAATGGTGCATACCTAGGACTTGAACGGCAGTATGCTTGGCCTAAGTGAATACCACCATCATTCACATTCCCACCAAGCAACAGATGATTTTGGAGGGCAGTCTCTAATTAGAGATGAATTTTAGGAAGATGCATCTGGCTGTGGCATCTAGGACGGCTCAGAGCAGTCGTTTCAAACTGTGTTTCCAGGAGCCCTGGGAATCTGTATTGTTCCTTTCGGGGCTGCCACCAGGGAGAGAGAAGGGAAGGCTGGGTTCGTGGTAGTGCGCCAGGTCCCTCATTTCCAACCACTCTCCAACAGAGCAGGTGTGCTCATATCTGTTTAATGAGCTTTTGCCGTTATCTAGGACTACTGGTCCGTGGCCAGCAGCCTGACAGGTTGACAGCCGTTGGGGGAGAGCACAGGGAAATCAAAAAAATGAAGGCCGTTGCCGTAACCTCCCTGCATGTGTCTAAGGAGGGCCTGACCAAAAGGTTGATGGCAGGGACACCAGGGAGGCAGGTTCCGATCTGAAAACAGAACCCGTAGGACTGGTCACAACGTCTTTGGATGTCAGGGAACAAGGTGGTGGTCTCAGAAACAGAACTAAAGCTTTAAGTCTAAAACAACTATGATAACAGTTGTTTGATTAGCAGACAGATTGAGAAGCCGAGTGCAGAGAAGGGCCTCCTGAGTGGAGGAGAGGGAGTCCGACTGCTGAGTTTGAGAAGGAAGGGCGCAAGATGGCTGGATGACGGTCCCGCAGACCAGTCCAGGGCCAGACAGACATGTAAGAGTCCTCTGCGAGCCCTTGGTAATAGGTGACTAGGACAGAGAGAGGAGAAATAAGCACTTGGGCAAAATATTCAGGGATAGCTGGCCTGAGCTTAGAGGACTCAGAGAGGGGAAGAGGTCAGCCCAGGAGACAGCAAGACAGAGAGAGACATGAAGATTCCTGAGGGGAGTGGGGGTGCAGGGTGCAGAGCGCAAGGACAGTCAGGAAGGTGGGAACAGCTTAGCAGAGTCAGTGCCCCCCCAAAAAATGGACTTCAGAGTTCTTCAGCTTTTTCTGGCATCATAAAATTTCATGGAAGTGCCTTCTTAACCATCAGTTATGTTCAGGGTTATGTGTATATTGGGTTATTGTGTTTGAAAACTGGCAACAGTGTGCCCTTCACATGGTATCTCACCCAGAAATTTCAGTTTTCTCTAATACCCTTTCCCAGAACTTTCTGGCTAAAAGAGAGCTTACGGTATTTGTGGGCATGGCTTTATTTTTATTAAACAACCATAAACACTATTTTCTCTCCTGTAGACTTGCTTGCTTTAGAACCCACTTGGTGAGGAAATTTGGGGGCTGGTCCCCAGTTGTAAATAAAGTCTTATGGGGCTTCAGAAGCAGCTCTGTGCTGACCCCCCTGCCCCCGTGTGCATAATAGGGTACTAGGTGCAGCTGTGTGTGTCACCTACATGGTTCATTTTAGTGACAGCCCCTGCCTTGATCATTATGACAATGTGTAAATAGTCAGAGTTAGACCAGTGGGCTGAGTAGTTCTGAAGAGCAGCAAAGAGAGGACCAAATGTTCAGAGACAAGCAGAGAAGAGGCACAGAGCACCTCTACTATCCTCCTTTGTTAAGGATGAATAAACTGAAGCCCAGAGAGGGGAAGTGACTTGCCCAGGGCCACCAGTTTACTCCAGGCAGAGCAGCCAGGGAGACCCAGGTGTCCTGCCGGAACAGTCCTGATATACTCGGGTCCTGTGGCTCCTTCCCCGGAGCATATGTCCAAATCACCTGGAGATTTTTCTGGATGCACTTTTCCCAGGACTGACCCCTGCTGTTCTGATTCAGGTGGTCTGGGGCTGAGGTTTGGACCTGCGTGCATTCAAAATGCTGCCCAGGTGATTCTGAAAGGCTGCCCTGTTAGGAATCCAACTTCTAGCCACTTTGTAGTTTCTATCTTTTATTCAACATACCTGTTACGTGCAGGTATAATCTACTTCTAAAAAAAAGTCATTAAGTGGGTTACAGTTAAGAAAGGAAAAACCAGTACTTTCATCCATGTAAAAAGCCTATGGAATTACACTAAATATTAAAAGTGAAAAATACACTAAATATTAAGAAGGGAAGTACCATAGGCTACTAAGAAGTCTCATGAGATAAAAGGATTCTGATATTTTTTCATGAGATAAAAGGATTCTGATATTTTTCCAACTATCTGCAAAAATATCTTAAGTATTGATTACATGAATTTGCATGCTAAATTTAAAGGGTTCACAAGTCCATAAGTAGAAATTAAAATAAAATTAATTAGCACCCTGCCTAATATAGATGATATGTGAGAAAGCACTTTATAAATTGTAATCTTTTGATGGCATTATTATTTAAGCAGACTTACACGTTAGAAATAGAATGCCAGATCTCTACATTGGATAAAGGCAGAAGTGACATACAAAAATATGTGGCAGCATCTACATGTGACACTTAGGTATGTTCCCCCAGAATTTAGGTGGGGATGGCTTTCATTTATAAATGAAGGCACAAGCATCCAGCAATATGTGATCGCTAGGTCCGTTCATTTATAAATGTTGACACTGACAGATAATGGCTGTTTATAAGATTTGTATGCATGTATTTATACAGTCTACTAAAATCAATCTCGTACTTTCTACATGCAATATAAATGTGTCATTTATTTTTACTTGTACTGTGCATAAAAGTGTTCCAGAGAATCTCGTGCATTTCTGAAAATATCTCAAGGACAAACTTTTCGTAGGATCCACTCAACCTTCTGAAACTCATATTTGGTCACAGACAACTAAATGCTGATCACCCGTGATCTCTCCCAGGAATTTAATCCCTGGCCTCATTTAGTGTTAGAAAGTTTAATTAACTTTACAGTTAAATACATGAATAAATAAAAGGCACTACTAATATTGTTGTATTAGCCATTGGGATTTGCTTGAAAGTACATATTATGCCGAATGCCACTCATAAGATGATTATCCTTGAGAAACAGCCCTTTCCCTCTACTTAAGTGGAGGCAGATTTAAGCAATGGAGGCATCTGGGAGTAGTTCTTTCATTCCAGAGTTTGCAGCATCAGAATTGGGCTTTCCTATATCTGTCCTTAATACAAGGAGGAAAGTGCCACTGAAGACAGAGGCCAGATAGGGTAGCAGGTAAGCTAAAAGCAATGTCTATATCACCCTCCCTTTCACAAGTACAGGAATGAGAAAAGTATAGGCACTAGTATTATACTTTGGAAACTCAAGTAGAACAGTGCTCAGGACACAAAAAGAACTGTGCAAAATGTTAACCTTTAGAGATGTTTATTATGGTTCCTAATTGGTATTTAATCAGGATCAGAACTAAACAATGAGGTTCTCTGACTTAACCTCTTTGTCTAATGGACAATGCATCTAGGGAAGTATTTTTGAAGTAATCCTTTTGTAATGTGATATGATCCCCAGTTGTTTCATAGATTCTGGTTTTTACATGTTGGGTTCGGGCCCTTATACCATCATTCACCTAAAATACTCCTCCAGATTCCTGTGTCATCATTTCATTGGATAAAATATGTATTGAGTTCCCACCCTGTGTCTAGCCCCAGGAATATAGTATCCCTTCTCTTAACCTAAATTGTGAAGAGGGGAAAAATGCGAAGCTGTTGCTTCTTGCCAAGGCCATTCATGTGACGCATACAAATCAAATCAGCATATATTTATTCTTTGTGTATTGTATATGGAAGAGGTAAAGAACTATGTAATATGGGGTGCTTAGCCTCAAAGGGCCCACCATCAGATAGAGGATTAGACTTAAAGAAAGACTGATGGGTGAAGATGTCAGTATCTGTGAGAGAAGTATGATGACCATAGTTTTAAGGCCAACTCTTGTGACTCGTGGTCTGATAAGTGCACCAAGAGAAGCAGA
Source organism: Hipposideros armiger (assembly GCF_001890085.2). Taxonomy (NCBI): domain Eukaryota; kingdom Metazoa; phylum Chordata; class Mammalia; order Chiroptera; family Hipposideridae; genus Hipposideros; species Hipposideros armiger. Next base: position 2,894,732 of record NW_017731456.1, on the reverse strand, counting down.
ATATTTGAAATAGTTCTGGCCCAGAGTAGCCATAGAAATTCCTTTTTGGGGCTTACAGGCAGAAATCTTTACCACTGCATTCCATTTGATGATCTTGTTTTGTGAAATTCTTCTGTTTAAGAGAACAAAACAAGCAAGTTGTTGGTGGAAACATGCTGTGTATTTAAATGGGTGTCATCTTTCCAATTGTTTTAAGTGATGTTCTGTCAAAGACTTGTCTGTTTTGTTTGACTCAAACCTCTTTCTCAAAAATTCTGTATCTCATTTAAAGGAAAATTTTAATGAATATGAATTAGTTCATCTTTCTGAGGAATCTTATAGCACTCCTTAAGATGAACTGGAGACATTCTGAAAATTTACAAAACTCAGCTGAACTGGAAGTATACCTTTTGGGTGCCAAATTATTTAAATTGCACTGATGTTGCTGATGAGGTTTGGGCCTTAGATGATGTGGCTTGGTATCCTATTCCATGTTTTCCCTCAAGTAAATTTTATTTTTAAAAAGGGGTTACTCAACAAGCACGCTGTGAGATGGAGAATTCTAATCAATTTACATAGAGAATGAGTTAGAACTACAAAAAGCTAACTTGGGGATTCCTTGTATATTCAGTACTTTTCCTTTGAAAATGTGTAAACTTTTATGTACTGTGAGGCTCAAAACAACAAGTATAGTTTAACTGTGGGGGCCTGCATATCATGTTCATGTTGCTGGTCATCCCAGGAATTCCATAGACTTTGCTTTTCCTCAAAGCAGTTACCAAGTCAGGACATTTTGGAAATGAGGAGTGCATGGTCCTTGCTATAGGTCAGGGGTCGGCAAACCTTTGAGACAGAAGAGCTACCAGGGGTCGGCAAACTGTGACTTGGAAACCACATGTGGCTCTGAAGTAAAATTGAAAATGAAAATAAAACTATTATAGTTTCACTTATAAAATTTTTAAAGGATATTATTCACATAATGGTGATTATGTAAAAATATATTTATGGCTCTCGAATAATTTTTAAATTGTTGTGAGGGACAGGATTGGCTCTTCCAGGGGTTGGCAAACTTTTGAGACAGAACGTACCCAAAGAGCCTCATGTGGCTCACGAGCCGCAGTTTGCCAACCCCTGCTCTAGTTTCATGGGAGGTGACGTGAAGGAAGAAGGAAAAATTAAGTGTGCTATTTTGTAATCTGTTGGCATGTACAAGCCATGAGTATCTGGACCACAATGTTGAGCCTTTTGAAGGGAAGGTTTGAATGCAAGGAGAGATGCTTCCTGGAAATTAAACTTCGGCATCTGTTACTCAGGACCCAAGCGCTGTATAAAATGGGCAGAAGACTCAGATCATGGCCATTTTAATCCCATGCGTGCCTTCTCAAAAGGCAGTTACTTCCTCTGCACTGTGGACATTGGACACACTTGCTAGATCGTGATCTGGAGGAGGAAATGGTAGATAATAATTAACGCACCTTCCATTCTATAATGACAGAGTTCATCTTATGGTGTTAATAATTATCACGTTATAGCTTATGAAGTTTAGGATCATAGAATTTTACCTCTAACTTGTTATTCTTGAAATCTTCGAACATACAAAAGTGGAAGGCATCCCATGTACCTGTCACCCGATTTCAACAAGTAGCAACCAACTCTAGTAGCTAATCTTGCATCATCTGTCTCCTCACCCATTCTCTCCGCTCTTCTAGTTTCTGTCACCATAGATTCATTTGTCTTGAACTTGATGTGAATGGAATTAGACAGCATGTGATCTTTTGCAACTGGCTTCTTTTGCTCACTGGGGTGTCTGGGAGATTTGCCCGTAGTGCTGCGTGCATTGGTAGTTGGTTTCCATGTTTCCCTCACCCATTAGAAGACTTTCAGCCTTGCTTCCCCGCTTTTCCACCTCTGTATCTTTCAGGCGTCCTTTTCTCAGCCCTTCATTTCCAAGTTCAGTCCTGAGCCCAGGATCTCTGGCTCTCTCAATGAACCTCTCCTTTTAGCACCTTCACTCTCTCTCTAGTTGCTCAACACTCCTCCTCTGCTTTTGAAAATGCTCAGATGGCAACCATCTCTTAGAACAATGCTCCTCATAAACGTTTCCATCCAATTCCTTGTCTTCATCACACTGCCACATTTCTCTGAATATTCACCTACACTCACCAATCAAGTTCGTGAAGTAATGGTTTTCTCTTTGACCCCTTATTTGACTTTTATTCCCTTCACGCGTTAGAAACCACTAGCTCAGAGGTCCCCAGTAATGCCCTAATTACCAAGTCCCATGAACTATGCTTGCCCTCTCCTTCCTTTACCCCTGTAAAGTGACTAATAACTGCTCTTCCTCCTGGTTGTATGAATAACAATTACTGGGATTTTTTTTTTTTTCCAAATCATAAAAGTATCACATGTGGTTAAGAGCACAGGCTCTGGAGCCAGGCTGCCGGGATCAGAGTGCCGGCTCCTCCACTCAACCTTCACTCTGACCTTGGCTATGGTCTAAGTGTCTGCTTCCCTCCCTCAGTTCTTTTAATCCTAAATTGGGGAAAACAATAGTAAGAACCCCACAGCATCATTTTGAGGATTAAGTGAAAATAAAAACATACAAACTGTTGCAATGCATAAAAACAACATTATAAATCCCCTAAAATCCTCACCGCCCAGCAGTAGCTACATTTTGGAATATATTCTTTCAGTATGTTTTCTGGGTAAAATATATTTTTAACTAAACATGATCTCTACAGCATTGACTTTTGCCCTTCCTCTCAAACCCCTCCCTTCCCCTAGCTTTTGTGACAGAGCTGCTCTGTCCCTTACAGATGCTTGGCACCTCAGGTTGCAGTAGAAGTGTATGTTGCACTTGTTCTTATGTTGTCTGGAAATCATTGTCTCATTCCTCATAGCATGGCGCCCACAAACAATGAACCCTGTGAAGGCAGGAATGGAGTCTTCTGCTTCTCTGGTCATTCCCACTTCCTGTCTTCAGCCCCAAGAAGCTCTTAATCCGGAACTGCAGGAGAATGCAGTGTGCAATAATGGCTGGGAGCACCTGGCCTGGCTGCAGCCCCAGCCCTTACTCATGACTCACTAGGCATCTTTGAGAGCTTTGGTTTCCTCATGTGGAAAATGATTGGTAATACCACCTGTACCATGATCTCCAGGATAGAATGTTAATTCAAATAAAAACCTGGGTACAGAGCAATGCATATAATGTGGTCTCATTTAAATATTTTTTAAGACATATATAAATAATCATGCTTGTATATGCATGGAATGTCTTCAGAAAGAAATATGGGACACCGATAACAACGATCCCCTCGGGTCATCTAGAGTAGAAGGACCACGAGTGTTTGTACCCTGTGGAACTGTTTAAAATTTTTACATATACATATATTCTTTTAAAATTTGAAAACTCGTTCATGAAATAATAGTAAGTTCTTGTTCAGGGATGTTGTGAAGAGTAAATAAAATAACTTTACATAAAGCCCTTAACACAGTGCCTGGCAGAGAAAAAGCACTCTGTAATTGTCAGCTTTTATTTTCAATATTAAAGAGTTGTTGAATTTATATCCATTCATTTATTGTTTCACTCATGGATAAACAAATGAGACATCCAGCTAGTCCTAAACCAGCTCTGCAGATATGAGCAAACCATTTCTCAGCCAGTCTTGCTATGCTAGGTAGAGAGTAAAACTTGTTTGTAAAGGTCCTTCTGTGTTGACTGTCAATACATGCCTCTGCGTGGCGGGGTCCTGGCCCTACATACCGCAGAAGCTGTCTCCTGCACCTCTGCAGGCCACCAGCAGAGAGCTGCCCCTCCCTGGCCCACCGTCACCTGGCTGAAAACCTATCTGGGCACAGTACACGGGTGCAAAGCAGCATTGCCCTCGGAATCTAGATTCCACACACATAGCCAGCCCATGCTGGAGGTGAAGGTTCACAGCAACTGGCCCTAATCAAGTTCATGGGAGTCCCCGAGACTCCTTCCTGGCTTCTCAGAGCTGTATAGGGAACCAAGCAGGTGGGTAACCTTTGGCTTGGAACATTCAGTGTTTGCAGGATACCTGTGGGAAGGAGCCCCAGGGTGTATCCTGTTGCTAAGAAAACAAACACCAGGCACAAAAACACCCCAGGGTGAGAGGTTCACACTGGCTGATGTGTTGGTTGCTACATCGCTGTGTCCTAATCTCACCCAAGTGTTTATGGAGGCCCCATTCTCTACGTTAGTCAATATGAAAGAGAGAGGGTGGCACGGAATAACTCACTGGCCTGATTAAGGGCATGGCTTTGAAGTAGGAGAGATCTGGGTTCAAGTCCTGCTCCTACCACCTACTAGCTATCTGATCTGTGCAAAGTATTTAACCTTCCTGAGCTTCAGTCTCAATAGGTAGGATCAATCCTACCTCTATGCTTGCAGATAATACTAAATGAACTAATATCTGTAAACAGTACTTGGTGTAGTATCTGGCATATAGTAAGGAATGAATAAATGCAGCTGCTGTGCTATTGTTATTGAGCTAAACCTCCCACAGTTTACTGGGAAGATAGTACAAAGTCAGCTACCTAACAATAAGCATTAAAGAACATACAATTAAGCACCAAAATAAATGGTGGTGCTGTGGACCCTTTTGAGAGTTTGATGATAGCTATAAATCCTCACTTCAGAAAGAATAAACACAGGCCCCCAAGCTGAATTTTGCATACAGTTTTAGGGGATGCATGCACAACTCCCCCTGCCTGCCCTTCCCATGCATGGGCCAGCAGCCCCTTAGGGGTCCTGGAACCTCTGAGCTTTAAGCATATATCAGGAATTCATAAAGGGAATTCATCACTATAAGCAAAAGTAGTTAGGGAGACCTCCCTGGAAGAGGTAAAAATGTGAACTAGGGCCTAAAAGAAGAGAGAATTTAAATAGGCCAAGAGAAGCAGGCATAAAACTTGGGCAGAGACTTGCTGGTAGGACTTGTAAACACAGCCCAGAAAGCCAGGGAACAGGGTGACAGCTCCCTGACATTATAGCAGTAATATATAGCAATAGGGGTTTGGGGCCAGGCCTCGGGAATCAGACTACTTGGGCTCAAACCCCAGCCAAGCAGACTGCTAGCTCTTTGACACTAGACACATCCTTAACTTCTCTGTGCCTCAGCTTCTTCATTTGTAAAATGGGGGTGAAAATAGAACCTACCTCACAGGGTCATGAGGATAATGTCTCGATAGTGATTGACATATAGTGTGGTGTCCGGCACATTGTAAACTCTATGTAGCAACAAGCTGCTTTTATTAGGAGGATTCTTATTGTGGTGGCAGAAATATTAAAGAAGATCTTGACTGCAGAGCCAAGCCCTTTGGACTTTTCCTTGGGGTGCTGAGGAGTCCATTTTTGAGACATAGACCGAAAGTGGTACTATCTCTGAGCATAATGGTCATGATAGATTAGATGGGAGAAAGTTAAGGGGTATGAGTTCAGTTGCAAGGCTGATGCAGTAGCCCTAACTTGAGGTGCTGGGAGCCAAGACTGGGATAAAATAGAAGTCAGGAAAAGGGGGGGAAATGGAAACGGGGGCTGTCAAATTAGAAATCAGGCGAATTTAGAAAGTGCCAAGGTCTAAGATTGCACCGTCCAATAAGGCAGTCAATATAGATGACTATTGAGCACTTGAAATGTGGCTAACCCCAAATCCAAATCAGTTTCACTTTTTCTTTTCTACTTAATGTGGCCACTAGAAAATTTAAAATCGCATTGTACTTCACATTTTTTTTAGACAGCGCTTGTTCTTAGGAATTAGAAGAAGGGCCGAGGCAAAAGGATGCCTCAGTGATCAGGTCGGACCACAGCGGTTATCACCCACTGAGAAAGGGACATCAGAAAGGCAGGGGGCAGGCAGCACTGTCTCATCGGATTTACCCGTGTTGCATTTGAAGCAACTGTGCACCATTTGAGTGTCAATTTTAAAGAGGCTTTCGTTTAGACATTGGAATTAAGGTACAGGGTCAGCGCTGGATGCAAAGTGCATTGGCCATAGCTGAAGTCATAAGGGTAGACCATGAGCTGCCCTAACTGAAGACCAGTGTGGGTAGGCAGGTGCTGAATAATTTACATATGTTCTTTCATTTCCTCCTGGTAACACCTCTATGTGGTAGGTACTGTTATTATCCCCCCCTCCCCATTTTATAGATGAGGGAACTGAAGATCAGAGAACTGAAGCACCTTGGGGTAGTAAGTGATGAGCCAGGGTTTGAACTTACCTGACTGTAGAAGCCCTTGTTCACTCTGCTACACCAGCCCTCCAGGACTGAGCCCCTGAGAAAACCAAGTCAGAAAAAGGACCAAGAGCTATAGGACGGAATCTCATTGCACAGGCAAGAAGGAATGCAGAGGGTAGCATCCCTGAAGCCAGGGAGGCGATGCTTTCCAGAAGGAAGTGGCTGTTAACAAATTTAGATTTTTGTAGCAATGAATTATGTTAAATGATAAAGAGCCATTTCAAGCTGAATGGGGTCTTACTAAGGTCATTAGAAAGAATTAGAATTTTCCAGCTTGTTCAGTTTTTAAAAGGTAAGCATAGATAGGAAGGGGGATTCTTTTAAAATGACATGTTCTAATACCCAGGCAGAAATAAATATGGGTAGAACCAAGAAGCAGAGACTCCGATAATCACTATTCGTGTTTCTCATGAGGACCTATTGTCAGAATCACCTAGGAAGCTTTTAAATAAAGATTCTTGGCCTTGCCACAGACCTACTGAATCAGTTTTTTTTTTTTTAACAAGTGCCCCAAGTGTTCTAGATACACCATGAAGTTAGGAACCTGATGCTCAGGCTCTGCAACTCTTTCCTCTGGATTTATTACGGAGGATTGGCTCACTCTCGTGGTTCCCTGCCAGGTTCGTGAGGGCCTGGGAGGGTGATGGGATCATCCTGTTCTTTAGCAACAGTTTCACCTGGAATCTGGGGCAGCTCTCCTTTCAAATACGAGCAGCCAATTCAAATACGAGCAGCCAATTCTGCTTCACTTAGATCTTTCTTCTCCTGAGGCCTCTTCACTCCATCTTTCATACTGTTGTTGTGAGGGAGACCAGCTATCTAAAGAAGCCACAGGCCCTAAACAGAGCCATGTCTTCTTGTGTCCGGTGCTTCTGGCTCACTTGCGCCTGCTTTCTCCCAGTTCCTTCCCTGTACCCTTGATGTTCAGAGGCAAGCAGTTTAGCATGGTGATAAAGAGGCGGGCGTTGGGAGTCAGGTAGCCCTGAGTCCTAGGTCTGCTACTAAAATCAGTGTGATGTTCAGCAAGACTTTTTTTGTCCGCTCTGTGCTTCGTCTGTCAAAAGAGAAGTGATAAAAGAATTCATCTCTAACAGGATTACATGAAATGATTCATGAAATTTATTTACCTAAAACATACTAACTACTCAATACATAGTGATAGTTATCCAATTTTATCATAACAACAACATCATTGTTATCATCATTATCATTATTATTCAGGGACATGTGCCCTGGATGGCAGGTAAAATCAGCTAATCAGAGATACCAGATAAGGACTTCAAAAAGGTTTGCATGTATAAAAGCATGCTACTTTTAGAGGATGAGCTTTGTTGAGGTAGAGAGAGAGAGAGAGAGAGAGAGAGAGAGAGAGAGAGCTGTTCTCATTTTTCGTTCTGCTGATTCTGAACCTCTATAAACATCTCTTAGAAGAGCTCTGATCACTATCCCTGTCCCATCCCAAAGCACGTTTTCCACGGCTTCATGCAGCCTTTCTTCATCTCTTGCTCTCATTTTTCTCCCGCATAGGCCAGCACCTTGTGTTTTTTGCTCTTCGCTCTCAGAACCAGAGGGGAACAGTACAAAAGAGGCAGCTGGTCACAGGCTCAGCCACCCTTGGCCTCAGGCTCTGTGAGCTTTGGTTGGGGAGAAGAAGAAAAAGAATTTTATGGCTTACCTCTCCCTCCTTTTAAGCCTTAGAGCTTGGCGTGTTCAGCAATGATGGCATGATAATAATAGAAATCATAGCTGATCTTTGTAAGTTATTTACAGATTACAAAACAGCACCTTAACAATTGTGGGTCAGTCAGGATTCAGTTACAGCAAACAGAAAACCCTCTTGGCAACATTAGCAGAATGGGCTTTAATACAGGGGATGGGGTGCTTGCATAATCGATGAAAGGGCTGGAGCTGCAGGCTCTTGATGGAGCCCTCAGGACCAACTTCCACACAGTACCGCAGAACTGGCCCCCAGGGCCAGGCAGGAAGCGAAGGTGGGGAGGCAGCTGCAGCCACACTTCCTAGCACCATATTGTTGGTGACTGAACCCAGATGCCACCACCTCAACTTACCTACTACCCGATTTGCCAGCAGAAATAAGCCAAGCAGCACACTTGCCTTGTCACTTCCATCATCCAGGAGCCCCAGCTGCTAGATAACCTGGGACTCTTAGTTGGCTCAGGCTGCCGTAACAGAGTACCACAGACTGGGTGGCTTAAACAATAGAAATCAATTTTCTCAGTGTTCTGGAGGCTAAAAGTCTGTGATCCAAGGTGTCAGCAGGGTTGGATTCTTCTGAGGCCTCTTGGGTTCATAGATGGCTGTCTTCTCCCTGTGTCTTCACAGTCGTTCCTCTGTCCCCATCTATGTCTACATTCCCTCTTCTTAAGGGGACTCTGGTCATATTGGATCCACCCTAATGAGTTATTTTAACTTAATCACCTCCTTAAAGACCGTATCTCCATATGCAGTCCATTCTGAATTACCCAGGGTTAGGATTTCAACATATGAATGGGTTGGCACAATTCAGCTGATACCACTAGGAAATGTATTTTTTTACTTCTCTGCCCTGCATTTCAGCCAGGCACCCCAGGAAGAGGGCCCAGCAGCTACCCAGGGAGTGCCAGCCTGCAGGGCCTGCCCAGTGCTTAGAGCACTTTGCATGAGATGCTATCAAAGGATGGAGGGACCTAGTGCTCAGCAGAAGCACTTTTTATATTTATGAAACTCACATGCTTATTTTATCTGATGCTCTTAACAGTTCTTTGAGATGGAAAAGTATTATTATCCCCATTTTTTCCCATGAGAAAATTGAGGCTTAGATAGGTGACAAGTCCTGCCCAGGGCCCTAAAGCTAGGAAGTGGCAGGGGCAGGAGTGAGCTCACGTCCCCTGGCCTAATCCTTGAGTACATCCCTGCAACTAAATATCCAAGGCCTACTATAAAGTCCATGTCACACATTCAAATAGAGGGCCTAGTAGGTATGCCAGCAAGTGTGAAAGGGGCAGCCAGCCACTACTCAGATCCTGCCCAGTTCTATAAAATTTTCTGATCTTTCCAGAAATCTTTCTTTCTATTAAAGTGAAATATCATGCTTAAAATGTTGATAATTTAAAGTTAAAGCACACACAGATACTATTGAGTTGACCCTGTGTGGGGCCCAACCAGACACCTGCGGTCGGGATTCAGCCCGCAGGCTCCGGTAGAAAATAGTAAGTGTTCATAAGACTAGAAAAATGGTTCTGTAGGGTCTGGCTTTGCACACCCCACACTTCCTGCCTTATTAGAAAGATGTTGCTACCTGGCCCCATTGCCTTGAAATTCTTCTTTTGCTGTCTGAATTTTTCTTGTATCCCACCAAATACATGGTTTTTGTCTTGTAATGAGCCTAGGGGCCCAGCATTTACTAAGCGTTTGTACGTACAGGGTGCATCACTGATAAGGCGCACCTATCTGTCCTCCCAACCACCCCATGAGATTAGGTACTGCTGGCCCCCTGTAACAGATGAGGGAACAGACCATGAGCTAGAGTAATATGCTGATAGTTAAAGGCAAGATCAGAGGGTAGGTGGAAACCTGCTGTTTTGTTTGTGTTTGTTTGTTTGTTTGTTTGTTTGTTTTGCCTGCTCTTTTATTACAGCCACAAGGGATGTGTTTACTCATGAACATGAACATTTGCTTTCCTCAAATGATTCAATTACTGCCCAGGCCGTGATGACTTGTGATGTAGATACCCGGGCTTCCTGGTCCCCTCCTCCCAGAGTGTACTCTGTAACTCTCTTTCCTTCTCCACCCTCTCCCTGCTTCAGGCCCTTCTAGACAAAGATTAAAATACCCATATTTCCCTAATGGGTCCTCTTGTTCCTAGGAATTTCTAGGCACCTGAGAATTCAAATGAACAACAGCATTAAAACCAATGCAAATTACTTGAATAGCTAAATATGATCTATGTTTATTCAAATCTGTTAGCCACATGTAAAAATAAAAACGAGGCTCCGGAAGTGACAGCCAGAGTTTTATCAAATTAGGGGTCTGCCCAGGCACACACAGGCCTTGGCCCTTCTGGGCGGGAGAGAGCACTGGTGGCTCAGGATCTCCAGAAGCTAACCTCAGGCCTTGCCTATTAGCTGCAGCAGCCAGAACGTTCTTGCTTAGCTTGCAGATGGAAGAGAGGAGGCCTGTCCCCCAGGGCATTAGACAAACAGATGCCTTCTGCATAAGTAGGGATATTGCACCAACATGAGACAATCGGCAAGCCCCACAGCTCCAGATCATAGAGTGTCTAGGTCATCCTTGCTTAAGAACCACATTGTGGACTCAGGTTCAATGATGCCCTGAGTGTTTGTGAGTCAAAGCAGTTGGAATTGCCTCCTTTCCTTGGTACAGTGGGAAGTACACATATGGCTGCTGGGGTGAAAAGGTTTACAGGCTGGTTTAATGTGGAGCAAGTTTTTGGTTTAACTTACAAGCTGTATGAGCTGGGTTAACTTGGAGCAAAGTTTTCTGATCTCAGTTGCCTCATCTATAAAACAAGGATGCAATAGTAGTAGTATACCTTTTGGGATTATAGCGAGGCTTCATGGACTAATTCGTATGAATGCACCATGTGCACTCAGGTTCCATGCAAATCGCAGGTATTGTTTGCTTTGGAAGTTTTTCTTGGAGTAAGAATAAAGCAAGCTTTTTATCCACCTAGTAGCACAGACAGACATTTTTGCCATTGAGGGAAGACCAAAAAAAACCCTCTGAAGGTGCACAGATGTTGGGAGATGTTTGTCTCCCAAGCCCCTGTCAGGTTCTGCCCTAACCCAGCTGTTGAGATGCAAAGCAGCTGCAAATTGGGAGGAAATTATAGGAGCTGGATCTTCAGCCCCTATAAACACCTCTTACCCCTCAAGAATCAAACAGCAGTGACCTTCCTTGCATAGACCTGAGGCAACTCAGCAGACTGAGTTCCTCCAAGAGACTTTTTAAGTTACAACAATATAATTTTGATCTGATTTCTCCATTGGAAAAATGTTATAGTAAGAGAGTCTATTCTCTGAGAAGAGAAATTGTATTTGAGTTGGGAGCCTAAGAGAGGTTGGCAGGGCAGAAGGGGCTGGTACTCTACCAGAAGCAGAGGATAAAGGGGTCGCCAGTGGCAAAGGGAAGCAGGAGGCTGTCTGGGTGACGGGGAGGCGCTCTGCGAAGGGGCAGCTCAGAACACAGATACAGACTAGGGGAGAGCTGCCAGAAGCCCTTAGCTAGCAAGTGTGCATTTTGACTTGCTGTTTTCAATTGTGAGTATAATGCAGTTAGGAAGTCAGAAAGTCCTCCATGTACTAGGTGCAAAGTTTCTTGCCAATTTCAGAGGGACCCACCCAAACATTTTATAAATAGAACCAGACTATGGACTCTTTGCTTATGGCCCTGTGGATGGGAGCAGTGACTGATTCAGTCCTGATATGTGTGAACTGTTCTGCAGTTACAGGAAAACTTGCTCAGGCCTTGGAAACTGTATGCACTGGAGGGTGAAAAGAGGAGGAGAATACTTGGTGATATTCTCATGCACAAGGAACATTTAGAAATGCCTTAGGGTACAGCCTGGAAACCACAGGCTGCTCAGAAAGGGTGTCAGGTTTGCATTCTGGAGGCTGGGGGTGCGTGCCTATCAGAGCCAGCGCCAGCTGGCCAGGCAGCCCAGGTTAAGGTCCTAAAGGGAACAAAACATGGAACCAACATTCTATGAATCAGGGCTTCATACTTTTCACAGTGAGATTGCCTGCGGCCTGGGTCCCATTTCAAATGCTGTGTTAATATGCTTCTGCCTGGATGCACAGAAAGGGGCTGGGCCAGGCCTCTGGGTGTGAGCAGAATCACCAGCGGGAGATCCTAGGCCTCTGCTTTGGGTGGAGCAGGATGCCTGAGGAATCTGAGGAAGAGGCATCTAGCTGGTCAGGGAGTGTATTGAAACGAGGTCACGCTTGGCCACCCTGCCCTGCCCCATAATTTGTCCTCCCAGTTTCCTGCACTGCTACAGCTTCCTTATTTTATGGGAATCCTCTGTTGACCATCACCAGCCATTCCACTCTGCCCCCCTGATACTAGGGTATAGCCGAATTGCCTTGGGATACTCTAAAAAAAGAAGAAAACAAAAAGAGCTGGTGCCCATAGACCACCAAGACCCAGTCAGTCAAAACCCTTGAGGCTTATTAACCAGGGGAAGGCAGACAGGTACAAGGGAATTCCAGTTTGCTGTGCTGGGTGTGACACTGACATACACACACACACACACACACACACACACACACACACACCCAGGATGAATATAATAGCAGCTTCTGTTTTTGGAGTGTCTTGGTCCTATGCTAAACACTATGTGTGCATCAGCAAATTGAATCTTCAAAAACCATGGTATCCTTATATTACAAATGAGAAAACTTGGGCTCATGGAGGTTAAGTAACTTTCCGGGTTTCATCTAGCTAGTAAGTGGCAGAGGCAGGGTCCAAACCCAGGAATGTGAAGCTTGCTAATTAGGCTGGATTTCAAAATTTTGCACACAGTTAAAAGCACCATTTTATTTGTGCATTTCACCCAAAGATGCTTCTGACCTCAGAGTGTACAAGCCCCACGCAAGCCTGTGAACTCAGCCATTGGGACCATTCTAAGTGTGGGACTCGGGCGGAATGCCGTGTTGCCCACATGGTGGGCATGGTGGAGCCTGTGGGTCACTGGTGTCTTGTGCAGCCTTGTCTGGCCTGAGCCTTTATGGCAGGTATGCTTTGTGCAGCTGAGGGCCCTCCAGAAAGTTGAGTCAGCCTGGGTTTGCTGCCGGCGCCGTGGTGCCCCGAGACTTTGCTGAGCCCTTGCATAGTGCCGAGGAGGCACACCTAAAGTCCACCTGCTCCTATGAGTCATACAACTGCCACACTGCTGCCAGGCCTGCCAGCTCTGCATTTTTCCTCCAGTCGCCACCATGCCGAGAGAGAACCTAGCCATATGTGGCAGGGACTCCAGACAGCACTCTTCCCCTGCTACCCTCCTCTTAGAACGTGCCATTGGACAACCAGTTGGGTCAAAGCTCAAGGTCCAGGAGATTTCCTTTGCTTTTCACCTAGTAGCTGGGAATAAAGAGGGCAGCTTGGAGTCCAAGGGCACAGGCCAGAGAGGAGCGTCAATGCCTAACATGTGGTGGGTCCAGGATTAGCAAGTACCCTGGCTGCCAGGATGAGGCCCGAAAGGTCAAAGGAGGGGGTGATAGTTTCATTAAGCATGTCAGGCTTCAGGCTGTTCAGTGTATCCTATTTGACATTCACTGTGGATCTGTCTATCAATGAGAGTATGACAGCAGAAAAGTTCCCACGTTTTCTTGAACAAAGACTTCCTTACCTGCCTTTCTCCCAACGATTGCAAACCCCGATAGCACCTAAAGACACGCCCTTTGCTCAGAGTGCACCAGACACAGTCTTGTGCCATTTTCTATTGCCGGGACTTGCACGTGTGTAAGAGCTGGTAAAACAGCCAAAACGAAATACAACCAAACCTTCTACTAAAGCACACAGCAGAAGTGTTAAGCTGCACGCGTAACATGGCCTCTGGCTGCACATGCGCACGTTTGCTGGAGACCCCCGAACTACTGCAAATGTTTATGTGAATTTGTTTCCCTTTAGAAAATCCTAGAAAAGGCTACTTTATTCCATATGTAGGTGCATGGATTAAACTACTAGCACTGGGTTTCTGCAGACCAAAGGTTTATGAAGGTGCTCAAATGGATAACAAGCTTAGACAGACCACCATTCGTCTTGCCACGGGTCATTTCAGTAACTACCTCATAAAGGCTGTGATGACTGGGAACAGGCACCCTTTTTTCCTACGGTAATGCAAAGCATTATGAACATTTGAACCACTTAAAGATGACTGTTATTCACCTTTTTAAAAATTCTTCTTCAGATTTCAGGTAAAAACCATAACTGAAGATGTCAAGCAAAACAGCAAGCACCAACAACATCACCCAGGCAAGGAGAACTGTGCAGCAGTTAAGACTAGAAGCCTCCATTGAAAGAATAAAGGTAAGCTGTGCTTTGATTGGATTAGACGTGTTTTCTGATCAGTTCCCTCTGCTGTCTGAAGGCTAGGTCACATTTCAGAGGAGGTGATGTTATGTAATGTAGTTTGGTGCCAGGATTTTCCTAGAGCAAGCTGAGTCTCAGAATCTTAACTTTCATGTCTACCTAGCCCAGGCCTCGTCTCAAAAGCACTGGGGAGCCAAAGTGGCAGAGGTAGCTTCTCTATATAGACAGAAAACCTAAAACCCGTGACAGGATTTCGTGAGGACCTGCCTTCCCTGAACGAATATGGTCAAGTCCTGTGACCATGGTGTTTTACATTGGGACAGAGGTTCCGGATGGACTTTATAAACACCTTGTCATCCCTCTGGAATTTATTAAGTGTTCTAATGCTATCAGTGCAGCTGAGGTAGCCTTGCATAACAAGTCAACAATAGGGGTCTCCTTTTTAGGAAAATGGAGCTTATTAAATGTGTGTGGACTTAGTGACCACGCTCTGCAACCAGGGTGAGTAATGCCAGCCTTAGTTGAGATCTGGAAGAAACCGGAAGGCCAAATTTGTTAAGGTCACCTGACTTTGAAGTCATTTCCCCCCAAATCCCAAAAGAGGACTAGGCCAGGAGTGAATGTCCTGGAATGTTGTAATGCTGTTTCCTAGAAACTGAAGCAATCACCTGATAAATTCCTCTGGGCCTGGAGATAGTCACCTGTCTTCAAAACATGAGGCTGCCTGTGCTGGATTTGACAGGGTTCAGCTGAGGACACTGATCTGATTATTCAGAGGGATCGCCCACCCAGACTTCTGAACAGGGCATGACATTTTCCACTTTTAACTCATGCCAGAGTAAGGCACTGCATCTTCCCATGCTCTTTTGATTTCTCCAAACCCCGTATCTGATCTTGAAACTCTGTTAGTATTTAGCTCTATTCTTTCAGAGTTTGGGCTCCAAGCCCATAATTCGGTTCATTAACTCTGTTCTGCATCCTAATTGATTTTTTTACTGGATAAAATCTAAGACATAACCTTCCCTTGGCTCACATATACTTTTCTTCACCTCCCCCCAACTTTTTTATTTTGAGAAATTTCAAATCTATGAAGGAGTTGTAACAACTCTGTAAATATCCATATATTCTTTACTTAGATTCACCAATTGTTAGCATTTTGCTTTATCTCTCTTTTTTTGTTTTACCTCTCTTTTTCTATCTATACAAACACATACTCATAAAATACATATATAATTTTTTTCTTTACAGCACTTGGAAGTTATTATATTTGCAGGCATTGTGACCTTTCACCCCGAATAGTTCACCACCTATCTCTCCGAAGTACAAGAACATTCTCCTATATAACCACAGTACAATTATCACATTCAGAATCCGCTAAGAATATTATCTACCACACAGTTCATTTCTGAAGAATCCAGGCCACTTCCTTTGCAGAACTGACTTTAGAACTCACTTTAGATGGAATTGTTTGCTGATGATTAGATTCCAGCTAAAGTGTTTTGGCAGGAACACTAGCCAGCTGGTGGGGTGTCCTGGGTATTCATTCACACCAGGAGATATGTGATGTCAGTTTGTCTGCTCCCTTGGTTCAGGAAGGCCTTATCTGCCAGATTTCACCGTGTAAAAGTACCTTTTTCCCTTTTTAACAAGTCACCTGGGAGTGATACTTTGAGACTCGGGTTATCCTCTTCTCCAACAGTCTTCCACCCAATGGGTTAGCATCCAAACACTTCTTTTTTAAAGTTTGTAAATAGAGTATTTTCTTTCTTATGTGTTTGCTTTGGTTTGTCCACATGTCAGGTTTCAAAGGCGTCGGCGGACCTGATGTCCTACTGTGAGGAGCATGCCAGAAGTGACCCTCTGCTGATCGGGATACCAACTTCAGAAAACCCTTTCAAAGATAAAAAAACTTGCATCATCTTATAGAGGAAGAGAGAAACGGTACCTCACCTCTTCTCAACAAAGCAAATTTATAAGCAGCTCCCTGAAGAGAATTACCTTCAGCTTATTTGGTAACCACTGCTAATAACTAAAATGCTCTTAACATGGGATAATAGATGCTGAAGTCTTTATTTTCCAAGTTGTCCTTTCTCTGAAATACCCTTTACTGATTTAATACGGAATAGCAATCTTGTTTTCCATTTGGTAACTATGGTGTCATATTGGGTTACTGCTTAAGGAAAGTCAGTCTGGGCCTTTTAAAACACACAATTATACACTTTTAAATAGATGAATGATCCAGTTATTTCAACACCTAAATTACCTAAGCCCCTGTCTAGATTAAAAGGCCAAGAATAACTTAAGTCCTTAAACCTTTATGTCATAATGTGTTAATAGGATTGTGCCAACCTGTACAGCAAACACAGGTGAGGAGTGTAATGTGTGTGTGTGTGTGTGTGTGTGTGTGTGTGTGTGTGTGTGTACACACATATCTTTGTATATACACATATCAAAGCTTACTTCTTTATTAAAATTTCTCTCTCCTTACCATCAATTCCTCAACTCCAGAAGTTATACCTTTATCTTCAGCTGTGTGTAGGTAGAATAAGAAATTCTTTTCATATAGTTATTGTATAAAAAGTTAAGAACATCCTAAAGGTTGTATTCCTTGTAATTGAGTCATGAAGTCATCTCTTGCTGACCCTCTTAGGCTACAATAAACTGTGCCAATTAAAATTTTAAAACTCAACCAAAAGCCCTTTTATAATATGAGGTATTCATTCACAAGGGGCCTTTCGGGCTCCAGGGACCTCGAGTGTAGAAAAGGGAAGGAGGCCCTTGGGAAGCACACAGGGCAGCTGGCCCCCAGGGCTCACATTCCCTGGATCAGGGTATGCACCTCTGCAGTCTCCACCCAAATGATGGGAATCAGAGAGACAGTACGCATAGGAGCCCGGCTGAGAGAGGAGCAGGAATGGGTGAAAATCAGCTGCTGCTCTTGACCAAAGTTTGTGATTTAGCTCTCTCTGCTTTCTCTTTATCTTTCTTCTCCTGCTAGACCATGTATTAGCAGAGGCAGTCTTCACCTCCCCAACCCCGAGTAGGGGGAACATGGTGGGAGAGAAACATACCAATAACATAAAGGTATTGAGACACAAGCTTTTTCAAATATCTGCAGTGTCCATGTCATCCCTACCTTGTCCACGAACTATCAGAGAGAGGCTTGGATTCAGTGGTATGCATTGTGGGCCCAAAGGTTCTAGCAGCTGGGAACTGGGTTCCTTGAGTTTCCTCTGGGCACAGAGGAAATTTTTCTTGTAGCCCTCACATCCTTGGAATGTCCAGTGGGAATCCCCAAAGAAGGAATCTCCAATGACCAGAGTATTTTCACTTTATCGAAGAGGAAGAGAGGTCCATTTTATAAAATGCTCATTTAAGGGCCCAAACCATACTCTTGACCTGTCATATTTTAATTCATCTTCAGTTAATTAAAAATAACTAATGAAGGATTAAAAATGTATCTTCCAAAAGGATTCAGCCCCAAGAAGGAATTAGTTACAACGGTTTTTCTGAGTTCTGTACAATCTTGCCCTGCCAACTGCTAACATATAGTCAGTATTTCTCCAAGTCATCGATCTATTCAGCATTGTGAACTGCCCTCAGTTTTTCGAGACCCTGTGAAAATCATGCCACTGCTCTGAACCTCTTGTCACCTACCACTTTTGTCCTGCAATACACCCAATTCCCAAGTAAATTATAGGCCCCTATTTAGGAGAGATAAAGCCTTTACCTTTCAAAGGGAGAAGTTTGAAATGTACACTAAAAAGACGACTTTACATTTAATGTTTCACTTAAGGAGACATTCTTTTTTTTTTAATAAGTACATTTTTCTGATAGTTTCAGAACACTAATCTTGTTGTCACCCTGATGGTTAACCTAGTTCTTTAAATATTTATAAAGCATCTTGTTACTAAGTATTTTCATGAAATTATGTTTATTATACTGTTATGTGCACATTTTTGGTAGCAAGCAGAGTACTCAACCCTGTTTTTTTACCTAACAGAAAACAAATATGTTTTGCTATATATTTGTTAATATGCTTGGAGTGGTAAGGAATGGACTTGAGGTCCCAGGAGATTTCATTTTATTTTTGCTGGCCAGATATCATAAGGCCATGAGTATAAATGTCATGTAAGCCAGGTATAGGGCATATTCAAGAAAAGTGAAATCAAATCCTTTGACACTGGGCCCAAGGGGGGAAAATTGTAGTTAAATGTTGGTTTACTTATAACTAGATGTCTATGTGAGAAAATATAATATATGTATACATATACTGTATATGATATGCAGATGTCACTTTTATTTATCAGGCTTTGTTCTATGTACGAAGCCACAGTTTAACTGTTCTGCAGCAGCTGGTTTATGATAATGATGGACAAATGCCCAATGTGTATTATTTTTTCCAACTACCACTATCACAACACAGTTAATCACATATATACATGCAACTTCTTGGCTTCATACCAATGAAGCCATTGAAGTATGTTCACTATTCTTTGTCTTTAGTGCTGCTTCTGTTAACAGTGATCTCTTTTCTTCTTTTCATTCTTATATCTTCATTAGTTCATCATACGCCTGTCCAGGTAAGGCCTCAGGACCATGACAAGATATGCTAGACAAAATTTCATGACTCCAAAGAATTTTACAGAAACAATATTTTTTTCCCTGTAGAAAAAACACTTTATATACCAGGTGGTTCACAAGTTAGAGGTTGTAACTACTTTTTTTCTAAAAAGAATCAGGTTTTTACATTTCCTTACCTTACTAAAATAAAAAGCACCACACTTAATCTTTTAAGGGAAGAATCTGATTTGCTTTCTCTCTGTTTGGACTATTTTTGTACTTTACTAATCTTTAAACTATCAGAAAAAAATATCTACCAATGACTTAGTAATTTTGAGGCATAGGTTAGTATAGGTAATGGAGGATGTGCCAAACTTTCTCTTCAGATGCCTTCTTCTGAATCGATTTACAGCTAACATAGTGTCATCTGAGTGATTACTACAAATTTTGATTAAGATCTATATAGCCCCACGAAGTGAATTACATTACATGTTAGTCCTTTCTCAATAAAATAAATATAATAGAGTGTGTTATGAATTGTATTGATTTATTTTATGGTATATATCTGTGAATAGAAAAAAAGTACATTGAATCAAATAGAATTATATGTTTATTAAAATAGAGCACTTACCTAAAGTTGGGTGGCCTGGATTGTCTTCTAGCCAATCCTGTGTCCTTGTGTTGTGTGATTTTGGATAAGTCCTTTCATCTCTCTGGGCCTCCATTTCACCATCTGTAAAACAGGGGCTTGAAGTAGGTGGTGGCTGAGATCCCTTCCTGCTCTCAGATGTCTCGGTCCAATGGTCTACCCTTCTAGTGGTCCTGCCAACGTGTTGGTGCTATAAGCTGCTTCAAATATAAAATTGGTTTGTCTATCGTGTATGCTCATTGATTAGCTTATGAAAGTCCTTTTGTCATACAGCTTTTTTCCCTAGTTTTATGGACTTGATTACTGTAATAATGTCTTGTTTTTAGCCCTGTAACTATAAACTTATCTTCTCTTGATGTCTCAGTAAATTTGCATTTGATATATATAGTTGATGGGATTTTGTTATTTTATAACATTCTTTGGCTACTCCTCTGTCCAGCATCTTATTAACCTCAACACTGTGATCATTGTTTGGAAATCCATCCTATGGAAAGAATCAAAGCATTTACTTCACAGCTAACATGTTCACAGATTTGAAAGAAGTTTCATTAAAGCACCATTGCTCTCTTTACTGGGTCAGTGCCTCATTGTGTCATCCTACCCATATTTTGCTCAACACATTAAAAGAAGATCAGTTTTCTTCCCCTTTTCATTCCTTCAGTCATTCAGTTAACATTTTCTGAGCACTGCTGAGAGCCAGGCGTTGAAATCAGTCTCTGATGACACTCAAATAAGCCACACCAGCCCATAAGAAGCTTGCAGTCTAGAGGGAGGAGGGTGAAAATGACAGAGATATAAACTAATGAATATGTCACCATGTGAGAAGTACCGTAACTTAGGTGTACACAGTGCTGTGAGAGCCCAGAGGAAAGGGCTCCACATTAATGAAGGCTGAGAAGGCTTCCTGGGGAGGTGATGTTTGAGCTGGGTCTTAATAGAAGAAACCCTATAAGCATTAGGAATGAAGTCTTGGGAGGAAATGACAGGAGGAGGAGAAAAATGGGCTCAACGCTAGTGTGCAGAGCATCTCCCATACTACTTGTTTATCCTGTGAGCAACAGGAAGTCCGTGGAGGTTGTTAAGGAGGCGTGACCTAAGGATTCCCAATGTGAGGCAGACTGTTTCCTATCCTGAGACCCAGCCGTGACCATGGAAACAGATAACAAATGGAAGGGTCATTAGACTTGAAATGACTCATATTCAGCAAGTGTTTGCCAAGGGTACCCTGCCTCCTCCTGGTTCCTTGTGCCCAGGGCTGGGATTCCCGGAGATGAAGAAAAGAGAACTTCATCCAAAAAGGGAAAAACAGCCAATGAGTACCCTGGTTATAGACCAGGCAGCTGCAGAGATGGCCCCTGCTTCTGAGAACCAGTACTCACACACTACAAAGAGTAGGAGCAAAAGAGAATCACTCAACCCTTTTTAGGAAAGGACTGAAGAATTTAGACACTTTGGTCATAAAAAACAGGCAGCAACTGACAAGCACTTTCACTGGTACAGCCCAAATTACTAGAAGTTCTTGTGACTTTCAGTGGCCGTCACAAGTTGTATTGAGGATGGTAGATGGGATTGGGTAGCACTGAGTTTAAAACAAGGTGAAGGGGGGAAGGTGATGAGGCTGAAAAGGGTAGACTATGTAAGGAAACATGGCAGATAAAATGTTATACTTCCTTTATGTACTTCCTTAATGTTACTCAAACCTGCAGGTAACGGTGGGAGCTTAGTGTGGGGATTCATGTAATATGGCCTTTCAGCTCTCATGGATATGGGCAGCCAATTTTCATTGGCAAGAGGAGCAATTGCACATATACATATAGATATTCTCTATAAGCTGCCTTATTTGTGGCTAGGTAGACAGTCTTGAGTATTTCCCCCTCCTTCCCTCCCTATGCCTAAGTTTACAAACTTTTGGCTTTCAGCTCTGACATTTGTAGAACCTGGTCCCCCCATTAGCTCTAGCCATCTTCGCAAAACCTGGTGTGACTATTGCCTTTAGCTGGTTTTCAGAGCACGGCCCTACTTGCTACTACGTCCCGGGACCTTTACCGCTGTGTGCAGCAAGTAACCTTTGCCTTCAGATGAGCGCTTTTCTTGTTCTAATTACTGTCTCCTTATCTGAGTCATTTATGTCTATTAAAGGCTGTTTAACTGTAGGCCAACCCTGGGCAAACACATACGGTTGGTCTTAGGAACCCTCACTGCAACTATCAATTTTTTAGGAAACCAATACTTTCTCTTCCCTGGAGGAAAATACGGTCCAAATAAGTTCAACCTAAAATGCTAATGACTTAATTAATATCTTAGTCTTGACAAGACAATTGGCCCTACAAACCAGAACTGTGGAGAGAGCAATGCTCAGCACAAGAGAAGAAGTTAATAGTAAAGTTTTAGGTATCAGTGACAATTTTACATATGAAACATTGCTATATATCCTATAAATCCTCCTAGATAATCTATTCAATTATGAAAGCAAGTAATTGAAATCTTGACATAGGACATTAACCATATGACATCACAAGGACACTGGATCTACAAGTTGGTACGCTGGGGAAAGGCCTAAGGCAGTAACTCACTGAACAAATGTGACCAGCGGTACCTGCTCTGTGCCAGGCACTGACAACATGGTTTTGAACTTCATAGGTCCACTTCCATGAGGATTTTTTTTTTTAATAAATACCTGAACTGTTAGATCAGCAGTTGGGATTCTGCAGATGTGCAGGGCTGACTGTATGCACTCATCTACACTTTATATAGGGGACATGAGCGTCTGCGACTTTGCTATCCACAGGCAGTGGGGTGGGGTTAAGGGGGTAGGGAGAGCTGGGGTGTGGCCTAGAACCAATTTCCTAGATTCTGAGGAAAACTACTAAGTTTGAGGCAGTGAAGTTATACACAGATTTTCAACTGCTGATGGGGAGGGGGAGTCAGCGCCCCTAACCCCCATGTTGTTCAATGGTCAAGTGTATTAGGAAAATGAACTAGCACAAGTTGTAATATAATAAAGTTTCCTTCTAACATAGATTTCAATAAAAAGCCCATTTATGTTTTCAAAAACGTAACTATATACTAGCACAGCTTGTACCTGGGTATGGCAAAAGTACAGGAGCCTTACAATGTGTCCAAAGACAAGCTTCTCTTTGGAGAACTACATCCGTGTGCAGCAGATCATTGCTACATTTAATCTTCAAAAGGCCATGTCATTGTTTCATTGGCCAATGCATTCGATGGCTGGATTCTAAATAGACCCTTTTAGACCTGGCGTCGATGAAGTACATTTCAATATGGACCCTATAACACCTGTTGATACTTTCAGACGTGGGGAAAGGAGGCACCAAACATTGACACTAGGCTAGACACTTAGCACATGTCTTCCCATTTAAGCCTCACAACTCTTAAAAGGAATTAGATGTTATTTTACTCTCTCCTACAGATGAGGAACTGAAGCTTAGAGAAGTTCAGAAAGTTATGCAGGATCCTACGACTAAAAAGTGCAGATGCTGGTTTCATACACCAAGATCAGCCCATGGACTTTCTTTGTGTTTGTAGTATGGTGTGAATAGGGACCAAAAAATAATAACTTTGGAAAATTTAAAATTAAATTTTAAAATTTAAAAAATGAGCAAATAAGTTCTTCAGTAATCAAGAGTATAGTGGCCTGGGCCTTAAATAAGAACAAACAGGGCCAGCTGAGTGGCTCAGTTGGTTAAGAGCTCGCTCAAGAGTTTGAGCTCTGAGCAACAGTGGTTCAGTGCCCAGCCCAAGCTGAGTTGCCGCTGAGCTGCCAACAGGTGGCACGATGGCTCAGCTAAAAAAAAAAAAAAAATGTGGGGCCAGCTGACTGGCGCGTTGGTTAAGAGCAGGGCCCTGGTTCGGACCCCACATATGAGGGCCAGTGACGCTGCCCTCTACAGCTAAGATGCTGAACAACAGCTCAACCTGGAGCTGGGCTGCCGTGAGTTGCCAGCGAAGGTGTAGGCTGCAGCCCCTCCTGCAGTGGGCTGCCATAAGCTACCATGTGTGGCTGGCAGCCAGCGTGAGCGGCTGGCAGCCTGTGTGAGCTGCCAAGAGCTGCCGTGAGCGGCCGCCCAAAGGCCGGCAACCGATCTGCCTCACCCGGGAAGAGCGCAATGATAATACCAACATGGGCCAGTGAAGCAACGTCCTCCACAACTAGAATGAAGAACAAAAGGACAGCAACTTGTCTGTTCCCCTTCCCCAATTCCCCAGTGCTGTTCCCCTCCCCCAATTCCCCAATAAAATCTTTAAAAAAAAAAAAGAACAAACAACAATAGATTCTAGTCACTGACTATGGACAGGTACTATTTTCAGCATTTTGTATCTATTAATTCATTTAATTCTCACAATAAATCCATGAGATTGCTACTATTATTATCCCTACTTTACATATAATGAAACAGAAGGTTGGAGATCCCAAACCATATTTGATACACTTTAAAAAAAAAACTGCATTTTTCATGAGTAGTTAGTATGAAGTAAAAGAAAGAACACAACTAGTGGACTCAGGAATTGTGTTCTAGTCTGACTGCCATTAATTCACTTTGCAACCTTAGAACCTTCAGACTTCTGGTCCTATTTCCACTCCACACCCCCTGCACCCATTAAAAAAAAACCAAAAAAAACCCCAAGGATTTGGCCTAGGTAATTGTTAACATTCCTTCTAGCTTTACATTTTTTACAAATTTGAGAAAGGAGAGCAATTCACTTTTGTTTGCTTTTTTCCATCTCCACCCCAAGTCATTCTACATTTTCCTTCTTAAATTGAAAATCAGGAGGAGAGGAACCAAAGTCTAGAGTATGGGGTCAGAGACGGGTATGTGGGTTTGCTCTGTATAATTATAGGTATTTAAAAGATATTTAAAGATCACTTCCTGATACTTCAGCTACTGACTCATCAGCAGGACGGGAAAGAATTTTTAAGGAAAAATTGTAGAAAGGTATTTTGTACATAGGCAATTAATAGAATTAAGTGAGCAAAGTTCATCCACAAAGAATCAACAAAGTCTTACAAGAAGAGTTCATAAAACCTAAATACAAAAAGAAAAATAGTCCACTCAAACATTAATTTTGAGTTATAAAGCATTTGCTTTTTAGAAGGACAAAGAAGAACTCATTCATTTGTTGACCTTCTATTAGGAGTGTAGTAGCTTCTGCTAGCATTATGCTAAGTACATCCTATGATAAACCCAGAAAAGATGAGGATCTCCCAGGATAGTGGGGTGTCAGGGTTAGGGGGGTTGGGCAAGTAAAGAGTAGATTACTGTGCAATGCGGTTAATACTATTATAAGAAGCTGCTCTGCCTTAATGAGTCAGAAAAGGCTTCACAGAGAAGACAATAAATCATTTGGGCCTTGAAAGATGAGTAGGAGTTTGTTAGTAAAGAATAGGGAAAGAATGTTCTCAAGCAGCAAAAACAGTGGATCCAAATGCTGGGTTCTAAAGAAGGCTGGGGTATCACAGATCTTTGTGGTAGGAGCATAGGAAGGAGAATATTGATGAGGCTAGAAAGGAAATTTGGGTCCAGTTGAAGTCTAAGAGTTTATATTGATTATATAGACAAGGGGAGGGAGTTGGTAGAAATTTTAAAGCAACTTCTTGACATGAAGAACTTTGTTTTCATAAAGGTAATTAGAATAAACAGGAGAATAAACTAGTGGAGGCAAACTGGCAGTAGTATTTCTAGTCTTTGTTGTGAGCCCCCAACCATATTTCACAATCCTTTTTTTAGTACTTATTCAACTTCTCCATTTCAAATCTTTATCACCCTCCTCAACCCCTCGACCCCATGTATCTCTCTACTGTGCAAACAATCCTGCCTTCTCTATTAAAAAAAATTGATAAAGGTAATTCATTGGCCTGAATATTTTTCTTTTTTATAAATGATTTTTTTAAAAGATTTTATTGGGGAATTGGGGAAGGGGAACAATGTTGGGGGATTGGGGAAGGGGAACAGACAAGTTGCTGTCCTTTTGTTCTTCAGTGTAGCTGTGGAGGACGTTGCTTCACTGGCCCATGTTGGTATTATCATTGCGTTCTTCCCGGGTGAGGCAGTCACTTGCCGGCCACTGGATAGCTGCTCAACATGGCTCACGAAAGCTCATGCCCGATGCCAGCCAGCCCCACTGCAGCCTACACCGTCGCCGGCGACTCACGGCCGCCCAGCTCCAGGTCGAGCTGTTGTTCACCATCTTAGCTATAGAGGCCACAGCGTCACTGGCCCTCATGTGGGATCCAAACTGGGGCCCTGCTGCTCAGAGCTGGTGTCCCAAGCCAACTCCTAACCAACACGCCCCTCAGCTGGCACTGGCCTAAATTCTTAAAACTTCCTACCTTTCCACATCCAAGTCTCCATCACACCCGTCAAAATGTCTTCCACCAGATGCCCAGGTTGAGAAGCATTCTCCAGTTCAAGGCCAAGCCCTCCAGCTCTTCCCTAAATCCCTAATCCTCTTGCCTTTATCACAATGTTCCAAAGAGTGGTCCACCTTCCTTGTCTTCTCTTCACCTCCCATCTTCTCACTTGGCTACAATCTGGCTTTTCCTTCTACCTGTGTAATGAAACTGATGTCACCCAAAAAGTTTACCCAGTGAACTCCTAATTTCCAAATTCAATGGAACATTTCAGTCTCTGCCTCAAGGACCCCTCTAATACTGTGAATCATAATCTTCTGTAAACTCACCATTCAGTCCAACCCACTTCTGTGATATCAGGCTCTCCTTTCCCGCTTCTTTATCTCCTCTTCCTATGTCTGCCCCTAAAGCCCCACCCTCAGTCTCAAGTTTCTAAGACCCTCTGCTGCCCTTCTCACTTTACCCATTCTTCTTGGAGATCTCATCCATTCTCATTGTTGTTATATGCTCAGAACAAATCAAAATCAAATCAAAGCATCCAGCCTATATTTTTGTCTAAGCATCAGACTTACCTTTTCTACTGGACATTTTAACAGTCTCACAAGGACCTGAAACATAATGTAGCCAAGATTAAACCCATCTCTCTAAAATGTATTTGGTAGCACTATCATTACTAAATTGCCCTAGGTAGAAACTTGAGGGGCATTCAAGAATTCTCCCTCATTGCTCACATCTAATCACCCAGTCTTACCTATTCCATTTCCCAAATACTTCTCAAAGCCATTTCTTTCTTTCTTTTTTTTTTAAGATTTTTATTGGGGAATTGGGGAATGGGAACAGTGTTGGGGAATTGGGGGAAGGGGAACAGACAAGTTGCCGTTCCTCCTGCCCTTGCCTAGTTGTGGAGGATGCCGCCCCACCAGCCCAAGTTGGCACCATCATCACGTTCTTCCCTGGAGAGACAGATCTGTCACGGGCCTCTGGACGGCTGCCCATGGCGGCTGCTGGCCGCTCACGCTGGCTGCCGGCCACACATGGCAGCCCGTGGAAACCCACTGCAGCAGGGGCTGCAGCCCACACCGTCACCGTCGCCGGCGACCCACGGCAGCCCAGCTCCAGGTCGAGCCACCGCCCAGCATCCCAGCCGCAGAGGGCAGTGACACCGGCCCCCATATGTGGGATCTGAACCGGGGCCCTCTGGCATCCCAAGCCATCTCCTAACCAACGCGCCACTCGGCTGGCCCCTCAAAGCCATTTCTGATTTTCCTCATCAACTACTAGCTCAGACCCGTATCATCACTTTACTGAACTACTGCAAAAGCTTCCCGTCTAGTTGCCAACCTCTGTGGTTGCCCCGGTAGTAGGATAACCAGCTGTCTCAGTTTACGTGGGACTGTCCCAGTAGTAACTCTGAAAATCTTGCATCCCAGAAATCCTTCAGTCCCCGTTGCTCACCCTACTTTTAGTTGCACATGAAACTAGCTTGAGCACATTACTAAAAACCCATGGGCCTCCCTTCAGGTACAGCTGGATGCAGGAGTCCTGCTTTCAGGGTTCATCTCTGCCCTTTGCTCTTGAATAGACTTGGTTTTTTTGTGGCAGGCAAGCCAGCTGCTGGCAATCATAGACACATCCATCAGCTTGACAACACCAGACGCAGATTCTCTAGCACAGGGGTCAGCAAACTTTTGAGGTGGAAGGGCCACCAGTGGTCGGCAAACTGCGGCTCACGAGCCACATGAGGCTCTTTGGGTACGTACATGTGGCTCTGAAGTAAAATTCAAAATGAAAATAAAACTATCATAGTTTCATTTATAATATTACTTTAAATTTTCCTTATTTGTAGAAATATATTTATGGCTCTCGAATAAATTTTAAATTGTTGTGAGGGATAGGATTGGCTCTTCCAGGGGTTGGCAAACTTTTGAGATGGAACGTTCCCAAAGGGCCACATGTGGCTCACGAGCCGCAGTTTGCCGACCCTGTTCTAGCAGAAAAGTCTCAGGAAGATCTGATTGGCCCAGCTGAAGTCCACTTCTATCCCCAACTAATCATCATGGCCAAAAGGACTGGCCAGGCCTGTACTACAAATTTACCCTTGAGGCTGGGGTGAAAGGTGCTAACAAGAAAGGCATTTGCAGAAGAAAGAGGGAGGTGGCAGGACAGACAGCAATGACGCACAGCTGTCCCTTTCCATTGCACTCCCCTCAAGTCCCATTTAGCACCTGGTGGCTGGGCAATTGAATCCATCTGCAACAAAGAGTGAGCTATACAACACTCCAATTAGACCATTTGATTTTTCTACGTAAAATCCTCAGAGCCCTCATATTGCTCACTGGACAAATTCCTGCTCCTTAGAAGGGCAAACAAGGCTCTCTGTCGTTCTCGTTCTCGTTCTCGTTCTCTCTCGTTCTCTCTCTCTCTCTCTCTCTCTCCCTCCCTCCCTTTTAGTCTACCTCTCTCCACTCCCTTCCTTAACACTTAATCCTCCAGCAAACACCACAGACTATAAAAGTCCCTTATGCACCACACCTTTCGCCCCTGACCAGCTCCTAACTCCTCCTTCAAGACTCAGGTCAAGCATCTTCCTTCCCTGGAAGCCTTCCTCACCACCATCACCACCACCACTGCCTTACACACACACACACACACACACACACACACACACACACACACACACACACACACACACACACACACACACACACACACACACACACACACACACAGCGTATGCCCAGACTTGCCATGACACCACGCCAACTTGCAAATTAGCTGTGTCTGTCAGCTTCCTATACTACACTGCAAGTAGAAACTGTATCATAATCATCTTTATATAACAAGTTCTAGCACAGTACTTGACACACAGTAAATGTTCAACATTTGATTTTGAACAAAAACTGTTCTAATAATCCAAATGAGTGATAAAGAGCCTAATTAAGTTGATAGAAATGAGAGGAGAAACTAGACTAGTAGAAATTAACATAATTTAATTGGCTGGTATCTTCCCATATTCAGTTCTGTTGGGCCATGTAGTTTACTGGGGGGTTTCTTTTCTTTTTTCTTAAATCACCCTCTAATTTACAACATAGCATAATTACATAGAATACATACATAACATACATACATAGGAAACTACCCACTCGTGGGAGATGTAATTATTATTAGATTAAGTTACATACACTGAGTGCTTCCAGGAACTGAGCTATGCTTCCTGTGCTTTTTTTTTCTTTAACTCTCGCAGCAAACCAATGATATAAGCCTTGTTTACTTTCCCACTGTACATGAGAAATAACTGAAGCTTAGAGAAGTTACCCTAACTTTCCCAAGTTCTAGCTAGGACCCAAGATCCAAGCTCAGGTTTTTCTGGCTCTAAAAACTTAATGTCTTAACTGCTATACCCTTTATCTTTTGCCAGCTCTGCCCTTACTAGTTACATAAAGAAGCAAAATGAAATCAAAAAGATCTTCTCCAGGTGAACCATTCCTTGTCAAGTGACTATTTTGATGATTGTAATATGATTACAATATGGGGCTCTAATCAGGTATTAAGTAACGATACTAAGAAAGCATGCAGCTTCTCTGCATAGTAAGTTCTTTCTCAGACACTTAATTGTAGACAATATGTTAAGCATAAAAAAAATCACCGTTTCCTGGGAAGCTCCTAAGATGAAAGAGAACAATTCCTAGAATTCTCTCCTCCTGCTTTTTATCTCCTTGAGTTTTCCTGAGGCTCTGTCCCACTTACTGGATAAGTAAAAGATTAGATCCAATTAGCTTCATCCTCCCCCAGGCTAAACTCTGCTGTCGGGTTGGCCTCTTAGAGAGACAGCTCTAGTACACAGAGGACTGAATTCACAGGACAATTCTGATTCTGTCCCTTCCTTGCCACGTGACTTTGGAGGTGTCTCTGGACATCTCTGAGCCTCAGTTGCTTTAGCAAGGAATTAATTAATAAATGTGAAAACACGTTATAAGCCAGAAAGTGCTGGTGGATATAAGAAAAATGGGAACTCCACTCACTTCATACCTTGTGCCTAACATTGAGTCATATGCTGTCCAAAAGCAGGTTTTTATCATGCCGATCAGCTGCTTCTTTGTCTTGTCCAAAGTTCCCAGCACTGTGTCTGGCACATCACAGGTGTGTTGCTCGGTCACTTCAAAGCAATGCTAAAAGCCATTCCGTTTGTGGATTCGTCCACCTTTGTGTGGTTCTTGTATAATAACTTGTGCAATATTCATCTTAGTAAACTAGTAAATTCTCTGTTCCGGTAGCAAATTGTTTTAGTTATACCGCTTCCCTGGAAATCTCTTCAGCCTTTGCAGAGAAATGTGTATTCCTCAGCTCCCAGTGGACTGACATCAGGGAAACTGGAAACCGATCAAGTGAAAGCTTCTCCCACCCTTCCCCTCTGCTTCCCTGAGATTTGTAGAGTGGTTCTGCTGAATTTCAGCTGGGAGATCTCCAAGAGCGTTTGCAGCATTCCTCAAACTTCCCTGATAATAAGAATTACCTGAAGTGCTTTAAAAAAATTCTCAGCCTTCTCCCAGACCCATTTAATCTGAAGCTCCTGGGAAAGGGGTCTTGAAGCTGTGTTTTAAATAAACACTCCCGGGGTCTTTATCATCAGAATACCTTGAGAAATTCTGATAGTGCAAACACCTGGTTTTACACAGGGTGACTCTGAGCCCCAGACTGAGAGATAGGGGGTTGGGGGTGAAGGGTAGACCTCACATGCCTCAGAGGATTAGGAAGGGAAGCCTAACCTTATAGGGAAGGCTGAGGTCTGTGGCAAACTGGAAAGCCTATCAAAAAGGGAGGAGCATCCTCTGGGCTCCAGCCAATTGCTACCATGCACCGTGGACTCACTGTCACCACATACAGCAGATTTTCAAGAGACACTAGAAATCAGGATTTTTCTAAGAAATGTCTCCATGTTAAAACATCGACAGCTGATTAAAAAAAAATTTTTTTTTCTTTAAATATTGTGTAAGCCAAATTTCTCTGGCTACCAGTTTCCAACCTCACGTTAAGACTTTGTGAGCCATGGTTTCATCTTTTCCTTGCCTCTCTCTCTCTCATCATGGTGATAGCCCCCTCCCTACATCTTCTCCCAGGCACAGTTATTTTTAAATGGCTTTTTAACACCTAATGAAAAAAGCCTGTCCCGCAGGGCCCTTCATGGTCTGGTTCCTGCCACCTTTCCTACACCACTTGTCATAAGAGGACATGGTTTCTAGAGCCAGACAGTTTGCACCCTGGATTTGCCCCTTACTAACAATATGACTCTGGGCAAATTAATCTCTCTGCCTATCAATCAATCTCTTCACCCTCAAAATGGTGATAACAATCCTTCCATAGGGTCACTGTGAGTGCTGATAAGTTACTAGAAGTAAAGTGCTTGCGACAGTCTTGGCATGTAGCATTAGGTAAGTGTTATGGTTGTCCTCAGAAGCTAACCCCAAACATGTGCTGAATTCATACCCTCCAGAGCTGCAATTCCCACTCCTGGAACAAATGCTCTTCATAGCGCCCCAGGAGGCCTCTTTATCCTCGGGGTCTCACTGGATCTGGCCAAGCTTCCCTGTCCCCAGGAACACGGAGGCCTTGAACATGCCCCATCATCATTTATCAGCCAGTATTGCAGGGCTCAGTCATCACCACTAAGTTGTGCACATCCTTCAAGGCCTTGCATTTTCACTTTTGTGGTCTCGGGATCTCACACAGTGCCAGGTACATGATGGGCTTTCAATAAACAGTGTTACAGGAACAAATGTACTGACCTTGATTTCCTTATTCCATTATAAACGTCTCAAGGATGAGCGCTCCTATAGCTGCGTCTGTGTCCTTCCCGACTTACGACGGTTCGCCTTTCAATTTTTCATCTTTACAATGGTGTAAAAGCAACTCATTCAGTAGAAACTGTACTTCGAATTTTGAATTTTGATCTTTTCCTGATACATGATACTCTCTCGTGAGTATAAAATTTAACCAATATAGTTAAAAATTGAGGAAACAATGATTTTACAAAGGTTACAGTAAGGTATCTCAAAACATGATTTGGAAATGCTTCCAATTGACAGTACAAAAACAGCTCTTTCCTAAAAATAATCTTTTTTTCTCTAGCTGGGAAATAATGTATGTATTATAAGAGATAAGTTACCTTCATGAATCCTTTCATTATAGAAGCTGAACTTACTGAGGGCCTTGGTTAATTGTAGAAAGGAGGAGGCAACGCTATTTATGATACTGAATGAAGTTGCAGTGGAAAAAATAGGTATTTTCCACATACAGCACACCTTAGATAGATGAGGGGATTTTTGTTCCCTGTTGTAACATTTCCACCAACTTTCAGTAAGTATGTGTAATGGTGTTTAAAGCGACAACTGTAGAATATTAGCACCAATTAGAGGTAAAAGTCGTCCAGGTAATCACACTCATGTTTATAATTAGCTCAGGTTTCATGATTGGATTTTTCAACACCATGTTAATTTTATCTTATGTTCAATCTGAAAAGAATAACAGCTAAAACCTAAAACAAAAACTAAAACAACAGTATTGCATTAATTGTTGAGATTTTACTAAAACAAAACAACCTGAAAAAATGTATACTATCACTTCATATCTCTAAGCACTATGAATTTAGAAGGGAGATTTGAAACTCCTCTCTTAAAATACATGTTATAAGCAACAGACATTTCTCTGAGGCCATAAGTTTCCCTATGGTTATCTCCAGGACGCACTATATTGAGCACCTATCGTAAACCAGGTAGTTTGCATTGATTACTGTTTCTAAATCATTCATTTAGTCAACAAATATTAATTCAACGTCTACTGCTTGCTAAGAAGTGTGCCAATTTCTGGGCTATAATTATGAACCTGACATTAATTCTTACCAAAAGGAAGTTAGGCTTGTAGAAACAGCAACTCTGTAAGATGGGTCATTTTATCTCTGTTTTACAAATAAGGACAACCGACGACGGGAGGGACTGACGCTGGCTAATCCCCATGCTCTTCCCACCATGCAATGCTGCTTCTCTCCCCTCTGCGTTGCTAGTTTAATTCACTCACCTTTGCAGAAGGGTTTTTAACCAAGTAATTGTGGAAAAGTATTAAAAACTCTTACTTTAGTAGGAAGGTAAAAAAAAAAATTCTACCTTTTAAAATTCACTGTTCTCAATCTTTTGGTAATATAAGAAACAAATATTTAAATACCAGTTACGTTTTAGATTGGGGACTGGCTTACATAAGATACAAGCCAAAACAAGGCCTGAAAATCCACATTTCTCACAGATGTGGAAAAAACCAGAAACCTAATAGCAAGGTGAAGGGCTCATGGGCCTATGTTATTCATAAAATATGCAGAAACTTGGAGCTATTTGTTATTAGTTTGTTGTTGTTGTTCCCTCTCCTCTGTTTCTACATTTTCCTGATTGCATGTAGTCATGACAAGGATGGGAGACAGATGGCAGGGGAATCATGGGGGGTATGGTTTGAGGAGGAGGCAAAAATCCTGTGGACTAACGCTATGTTAGGTTTTGCCTCTGTAAGCATTTTGGCTGTCTTTGGCTATATCTACGAGATTGTTGCAGTTAATTATCAAGTGGCTGTTCCAACTAAAAGTTGATTGTTCTGCTGAAGCCTTTGATTTCTTTTGCTCTTTGCTTCCATCTCTCCCATCTGATATAATTTAACCAGACCCCTCAAAACCATAGCAGAATTGTTCAGCTGGAAGGGACACAGCTTTAGAAAGACAATAAAAGCACCAAAAACCTTTGCCTGGCCGTTTCCCTGTTTGTTACCTAAATATGATTCTGCAAGATGCACAACCCTGGACTGTTAACATCACTTCCTAGTTAGTCTTAGCTACGGCTGGCCTCTTATCCCATATCGCAATAACCCGTCTTTCAGTCCCACGTTATCTTCCTAGAACACTGACCACGTCACTCCCTGCGTGAGGGCCTCTGCTGACTGCCCAAAGTCTACAGAAGGAAAGCCCGAATGCCTCAGGGTGACACAGAATGCCCTTCAGTCTGGGCCTAATCCCCACCTACCTTTTTTCAACCTTATCTCTCCCTATCTTTCTATACCAGAGGCACACACAGAATTACCCTTTGTTCAACGGAACAGGTTTTGGTCTTTCAGGCCTTTACACTTTTGCACCAACTAGTGCTATTGCTAGCAATATCCTTTTCCTTTCTCTAGGTGGGGAAATGAAACATTTTTTAAGACCCACCTTAAATGATCTCTCCTCAGTAAAAACTTCATTGGTTGCAGGTAACTTTGGTAACTCTCTCCTCTTTGCTTCTGTAGCATCTTGCATATAATCCTATTGTAGCACTAAAATCTTTGAACTGTAACTATTTATTCAGACTTGCAAATTCAATCTCTAACACGTGTGTTCCCCTACTCCTCTTAAATCACCTTTGTTTTCCTGACTTGGGACATAGTGTAAAGCAGGGCATCAGTGAAATGTCTGTTAAATAAAGAACAAATACAAAATAAAATCATGCCCCCATGTCCAGCCCAAATGTTTAAAAGTAGAAAAAAACATATATGCATGCATACATACAGATATATATCTACATATAGACCCAGACATATTACAAATATGATTTTAGAAGTTTTAATTTTTCCATATTAAAAAAACTTGTTTAATAAAGTACAAGTTAAAAAAACAAAAGCACACATTAAGAAATGATGCAATTATTCCATACCAGTTTATTGTAGGTATTGTTTCAAAAAATTTATAGCATAAATAACCTTTCATGTCATAAAATAACTTAGTACAATTTATAATAAAACTTTGAGAATTTAACATCTCATCAAAATACAATAAAATGTGGTTTTAAAATACGATTAAGCTTTTCTGCTTCTCTTTTACTTGAGGGCATATAAACCAAAAATACCCAAACTACTGCCGCACATTTAAACTTTAACAAAGCATATTTGGTTTAATTAAATGTAACTCAACCATCCTAAATTAATACAGTTTGTTTTCCTTCCTGTGTGGTTCTTTGTAATTTTTGTTCCTTTTGACTTGTATTTCTGTTTCAACAGTTTCCTTCTTCATTTTCACCTCTTTCCATCTGCAAAGTCATCTCTCTCCGGGCCCCCAGAGCATGTAGTTGAACTCACTCAGCCCCTTGACATCAATTTCAGTAATCCTTGCATCACTGTAGGGAGTAACTGCTTGAGTAACTACAAAGGTATTTCAAAACTTCAGTGCAATTTGGTTCAGTTATTTTCATTCAGATGCCATCACCGTTCAGGAAGATTAATCACTGGAACCCACTGATCCATGTAGCGACTTTCCCGGCAAAAACAAATAAGTTGACTTAAGGCAGGATCCTTCCATTGCGATGAATGTGGATTCTAGGAACAAATTTAGAGAAATTTACTATTAAAAAAAACTATTAGCATTTGCTAATAAGTACACTACTTTTCAGTGAAAGACACTTGAACATTCTATACTTTGGTTGTGTGACATGGAGACCAGCTACAATCATAAAAAAAAATTTCTTCTAGGTAGTTGGGTTTCCTGCAAAATCATTAAGGGTAATTCTGTACTACACTATACCCTGCGAAGTGTGAACTCATGCAACCCACTGAGCCATACACATATGTTTGCATGACAATATTTATTCAGTTTTGCATGCCAGTGTCATTCATAGGTTTGTCCTACTAAACTTGTACTGTGGCACAGACCTGAGTGAACAACTTTGAGAAATATTTCTATGCTGTGCATACAATGAGATGAGGACGGCACAGCAGTTAAGTAGAACTGCCACCTGTTATCCTCCAAAAAGACAAAGCAGTATTTTTCAGGAGTAACAAAATAATTAGGCTGCCACTTAACTAGACCAGCCAAAAAGCAGTAAAATGTAAAAGACCAAGCTATCACATTTGCCTCTGCAACCACAAGTTATCTACCTACCAAAGGTTTTTATCAGGGGGAAAAAAAACAACAACAAAAAAACCTCCACTAAAAAAAAATAAAAATAAAAATGCAAGATTGCAAAGAAAAAATTTCCACTTTATTCTCTTTATGTATTTCTAGGGAATTAATGAGGCCTGTCTCCTACACCATTTCTATTTTTAGCTTTGACTGGCAGAGAATGAAGCTGACTCCTTAATGAGGGTGAGCCAGGAATTTATTTGGCTTTATCTAATCTACCCTGCTAAAGGAATTAGTCACGGGAGGTAGTACAGATGTAGGTAGGGAGTAGTTGGGCTGGCAGTGCTGACTCACAAGGATCTCTTCCGCTGCTGGCAGCCTCCAACGTGCTTAGGCATGTTCTGTACCAGAGAAAATCCTGATGATGAAACTAGCACATCTCGGCTGAAAGTCCAGCCACTCTTTCCTCTCTGAGCCTGCGCCTATTGTGCAGCCCTGGCTTCCTTCCTTCCAGTACTCTAAAGCCCCGACACGCCGGCTGGCAGTTCCCCTTCTCCCTTACCGTCACCAGCACGCAGTGCAGGTCTGGGGGTTGCTCTGCGCCCTCGCTCGCCGCCGGGCTCGCGTCGGTCTCCAGGAGCAGGAGCTCCGCCAGCCGGCCCGGGTTGCTGACGCGCAGGATGTTGATGTCGTTCTCGCAGCAGAATGCCTGGATCAGGGTGAAGTGGATCTGCAGAGCCACATCTCTGTCGTCGTCCTCGTCCGCGGCCAGCAGGCACAGAACTACGTTATCCGGGTCGCTGCGGGCAGCGGGAGGGGCGGATGAGCACTGAGGCACCGCCAGCCCGCGTGGGCGCCCGCAAGACCCTCCCCGGGTACCGGGGGTCGCGCCCGGACCCGCTAGCTCCCTCCGGATGGAAAGCAGCAGGAAGCGGCGCTGCAGGGCAACGGGGCACCCCGCTTGGGCGACCTCCCCGGGTTGGGGTGGAAAGGGGTACTATGGGGGACACGCGAGGGGCCCTACTTACACGTTGAGCAGCTTGGCCGCCTCGTACACCCCGACCGTGATGGTGCGCTGACTCAGAGCTTTGCTCAGCACTTCCTCGAGGGCATCCCCCACCTTATCCATCCTACACACCGGCAAGAGCAAGGGGTCGCGTCAGCCCGGGTCTCCTCAGAACCTTCGGCGCCCCCTCGCCCTGCACCCCAGTGCATGCATGAGTCACCGCGCACCTCATCTTTCTGCAAACCCGGGGCAACCCCGGCCCCGTCACCCGCCATGACCCCTCGCACGCCCAGAGGCCGGGTGTCCTGTGAGAATCCCCGAGAATGCCACCCTCCCCCAAGCGCGCTGCCAGTCCCTGGCGCAGGGCGCAGCCACAGGCTGCCAGTCGCAGCAGCCGCACGACCCAGAGGGTCGCTTCTGCCCTTTGCGAAGGCCCAGAGGGGCTCGGCCGGGTTGGGGGGTACGCTCTTTCCGTCCGCGGGCGCCCCTTTGGAGGGTTCCCGAGGGAAAAAAGGCCGGGGGTGCTCTCTACAAACTTTTACCCGCTCGCTCCCCAGCAACCTTCCCCAGCCTGGTTGCACTGTGGTGCGCACAGCGAGAGAGAGTGCAAGGAGAGGCTCCAGCCGACTTACCTTTCGGTCTTTTGCTCTCCTGCCGAAAATTCCTCCAAAGTCATATTGCAACTGCAGGTCCCCCACAGAGAGAGAGCGGCGTGCGGGCTGCTCCTGCCACCGTGGGCACGCGGGCGCCTGCTCTCTGCACTCCCTCACAGGCTTCTCCTGCGCCAGCCGCCGCTGCGCGGTCTGCCCCTCTCGCCCCACTCGCTTTCGGACCCTCGCCTCGCCTAGCCTAGCCTGCAGCCGCGACACCAACACCGCAGCTGCCTTACAGCCACTGAAGGACAAAGGCCCCGGGCTCGCCGGAGTTATCCTGCCAACCCCCAGCCAACCACCTCCCGTCTCATTTGCATACGCGCAACCATTGGGCTATGCAAATCAGCCTGTCCAACAATTTGACCCCAGCTCCTGGAACAAGGGCTGAGATGAGCGGAAGGGGGAGGAGCTACGTGGAAGGCGAGCTTAGGGTGAGGGGGCGGGACTGGCATAGGGGAGGGCGAGGTCCCAAGTAGGTTCTCTTATCCTGTTGAGGGGGCTGGCAGGACAAGGAGGTCTTTGCAGTGGCAAGAAGTGGGGAGGAGGGGTGTCTTCAGCTTGGGCTGCAGAAGGCTGCCAAGTGTTTTTCTAGTTGGTGCACATTTTTTTTTTATTGTCGTTTCATGTCTTTTGTTTTTAGGGGTTGCTATTAAAATCTATTTTCGGGGTTAATGCGCCCAAGTCTAGTAATTATTAGTAAGAAGTTTACATAAAAAGAGTGTGTCCAGACCTTTGGGGCAAAGTTTACCTCAGAAGTGTTGTTTATGTAAGTCTAGGCAAAGCTGCTTATTAGTAGTAGTATTATTTCGGTGCCCTGATGGCTGGTTTGATTTATTTTTGGAAGGTTGCAAGGGTTGGAAGCTCAAAAAAGAAAAATCAACACATTTGTGTTTGGTCATGGCAGGGAACCAAGTTGGAATCTTTTCCACAGAAAGCAGAAAGGGTTCCCACCTGCCCAGGGTAACTCTGGAAAACCATGTTCAGGAGGTTCTGGTTACCACATGTGTGTATCCTAGCCTTACAACCCAAATTCACCTTTCTCAGAGGGCCTTTCCCAAAGGAGCTCCATCACTAGCTAGGAGACAAATGTCTGACACCCACACAAGCCTCAAGTCTGAATTCAAACTGCTCTCAATATGCCTTAAGCTTCCTTTCATAAGGCAAGTATGCCACTACCTTCCACAGAGAGCCTGTGATCTCACTGTGAATTATTGATGTTAGATGCTGAATCATGAAGCTGCAGCTATAGGACCTTTTAGTCATATGCTAAAATTTCACCTTTGAGATAATCACAACCTGTGGATAGAAAGCAAACAGTAGTGACACATTTTTGAAATGCAAACTTTAATGTATAAACTTTCACTGAAGAGGTTGCAAGTTCTTTTCATTTTATGAGTTTATGCAATAAATAAATTAAAAACAAAACCAAACCGTGTTTTAAACCACTGAAGTCACCTAATGTGGTGAAAATGCCCTCCATATGCTTGCATTCAAAACAGCGCTTGCATTATTAAGGTCATCGTATAGTGAAAGGTCACGGAAGCAATTTTTTGCAAAGGTATATGAGAATTTTTGCACCCGTATGTTTGTATCATTCTAGACAAAATATTCTCCAACTCTCTTGATCTTAATTTAGTGGAAAAGAAAACTGATAGGCTGGTTTTCTGGCTCATTTATTTGAGCTGCCATTTTGCACTTAATCCTTAACTGCATTGTCAGCAAGGTACAAAGTTTGAGTCAAGAAACGGTGGTGGCTAATGCATAATTTACCCAAGGGTGCTCATGTATTTCATAGCTATACCTTAAATCCTAACATGTAATGTCTTTCTTAAAAAAAAAATTCCTTAAACTTGAAATTATGTAAATGCTGAAGCACTTTCAGTTTTTCAAACAAAACCTGAATTATGCAATCTGGCCTGAGTCATCATTTGGAGATTGTTGAACTGTGTCCTGTGGAATTCCCAGGTTCTATCCATAAGGAATTTCTTAGAGCGTCTTTGGAAGAAAGTGTAATCACAACAAGCTGACAAATAATTAGGGAATCATGTGAATTTCTTGACAGCTGGGACTGTGACTTCAACTGGGTGTTCTCAGCACCTAGCACAATTTCTGCATTTAGTAGAAGCACAGTTGGTGTTTACTGAGTTGAATAGCATCTGAGTAAACAAAAAGCTCTCAGAATCCTACATTCCTGTGCATGCATGAATTCTAATAGTCCACATTTAACTTTAGTCCAAAAAAAACTTCTTTGATATCCTACTGTATACCAAGAACTGTATAATTCCTGGTTCTTTGCCTTTAAAGAGCTTACCATCTAATTGGTATGTCCACGCTTGAACTAGATTTGGGGACAAAATAGTATGCATTGTCATCAGCTAGCTACGCTGAAAGTCCCATGACTTTAGTCATCTGAATGGAAACTGTAGGATAGTAGAACCCCATGTATTGTTTATGTCAATTCAAATGAGCCACAGTCCTATGAATGCCTCACCCAAGTCAACTATATGCAGTAAAAATGTGATACAAAATTATTACCTCTTAATATACATAGGCCTAGTCCCTTACTCAAAAACTATACCTCATGGAAAAGTGATTTGTTAAAGTGCTATGGTGTTCGCTGTGAGATAAGCCTAGTCTTCCAGTACTCAAAAATATTCATTTGTCATACTTTCTGACTCAGATAGGTTACCTCATTTTGCCTCATTGCTGAGTCTACCTAGAATGTTTCATCAGTGATTATCTGCAAAGTTGGTCCTCGTGGCTGGGAGTAGAAGCTGCACTTAGTTACAGTTATATTATAGTTATACATTGGGATGATCAGAGATGATATATTTCATAAATACTTATTAGTCCTGGGGGAAAGTATCCAATGATAAATCAGAGGAATTTCCGTAGATCAGTATATATAACTCCAATATGTGAAACCATTTTTAAAACTATCCCATTTTTAAAATTAAGAGCTCCAAGTACTTCAACTTGCACAGGACTGGAATGACCTTGTAGTAATATTTGTAAGGATGCCAAATGGTTATATTTGGAAGTCAGGTGGAAATATGTACTCAAGAATTGTTAAATTATTTTAGCACTGCTACCCACTTTGCATATTTTCTTCATTTTTATCATACATATATTTCTACTAGTTCTATAGTATTGAATGGTAACTTTTCTTTCTTTCAAAAATGAGTCAATCCTTTAACATCTGAAAGAAATATGATGCTCATTATTTCAGTATTAGATCATTGTTCACATTAGAGGAGATTAATTAGACTATGACAGATGTATCTACTACCTACCTAAAACTGTATTATATTGTATTTTGTTGTTAAAAATCATATGGTTCCTGATGTATTTTTTTGAGTAAGTCTGATGAAGTTAGTTTCTAAAGGCAGACTAAATTTTCCTCATTTTTTCTTCCCAGTGAAGAAAAAATATTCAGACAAGATGTACTGTCACCTAAAAATGTGTCATTTCTTAGGATCAATACTTCTATTTGAATTTAACATAAATGTTTACTTACTTGGACCATTACTGTCGTAGGCAAATTCTAAGATGGCCTCAATGATCTCTAGCCCCTTGTGTGAAGCTCTGTATAATCATCTTCCCTTCAGTGTGGGCAGAACCCATGCCTGATTCTAACCAATAGAATGTGGCAATGATGTGGGCTGTCATACCCACAGTTATAGTACATTCTACAGTGAAGGTAAAAGGATTTTGCAGATGTCATTAAGGTTCCTAATCACTTGATTTTGAGTTATCAGAAAAGATTATGCTGGTTGGGCCTGACCTAATCAGGCGAGCCCTTTAAAAGAGAGCCTGGGCCTTCTCTGAGGAGAGGTTGAAAGCATCAGAGACTCTTTCTCACCATTGCTGGCTGTGAAGAAACAACTGTTTATGAATTCTATAGCTGCAAGGAAATGAATTTTGCCAACAACATGAATGAGCTTAGAAATAAATCCCTTTCATCATAGACACAGACAACAGTTCAGTGGTTACTGGAGGGGAAGGGGGAAGGGGGAGAGGTAGAAGAGGGTAAAGGGGGTCAAATGTATGGTGAAGGACAGAGATTCCACTCTGGGTGGTGAGCACACAATGCAATATATAGATGATGTATTATAGAATTGTACACTTGAAATCTATATAATCCTATTAACCAATGTCACCCCAATAAATTTAATTTTAAAAAATTTTAATAGAGAAAAAAATAGATCTTTTCCTAGTCAAGCCTTCAGAAGAGCCTGGGCACCACTGATTTTAGCCATGTGAGACCCTAAGAAGAGAACCCATCTAAGCCATTCCTGGACTTCCAACAGGCAGAAACTGTGAGACAATAAATGAGTGTTGTTTTAAATCACTAAGTTTATGGTAATTTTTTATGGAATATCAAACCTAATGCAATCTCCTTAATGCCTTCTTGTTGTGTGTGCAACAAATCTTTACCCTATGGACATTTTCTTCAGCTATTAATATTCATGGCAGTGGAGTCATGGTGTTGCTTTAAGCTTTAGGCTAACTAACCACCTTGTGTTGCCATCAGAGGCTTACATTTCACCTGCCATGTAGGGGCCAGCCAGTGGAGGTGTCAGATGAAGAGACTCACTAGAACATGTTTCAAGGGCTCCCTCACCCAATTCCCCCCTCTCCCTTTCCACTGAGCTAAGTGTGTGTCAGAAGGTTTCTATCATAGCAGGAATATTCTCTGTGAATGTCTCAGTGGGCTCATCACTAGGGAAGAAGGTAGAGGTCTGAGTTGGTAATTGGCCATTGGTAGCTTGTTCTGGTACGTTGAATAGGTTTTTGAATTTTCTATCTCTGAAATATAAGAAATGATTCTTTTCACCCATCTACTTCATTACACAATTTTCTTTCTAACTCTTAACAGCTCAGTCCTTGGACCTCATCTCCTTTCTACCTATACTCACTGTCTTGATGACCTCATCCAGTCTCATGGCCTTAAATATTTATATGCTGATGACTCCCAACTATACTTCTGATCTGGCCAGTCATCTGTTTTGAAGTGCAGGCTTACTCATCATCTTTGTCTCAATAGACAATAAACATCTCAAACTTAAAATGACAAAAGTTGAACTTATACTTGTCCTCCTGTAGGTCAATGGCAACTTCATTCTTCCCATTGCTCAACCCCCAAACCGTGGTGTGATCCTTGGCTTCTTTCCTTCATAACCCACATCCAGTCCATCAGCAAATCCTATCAGCTTACTTCGAAATGCAAATCAACCATTTCTGAGGGCTGCCACCCCACCACCACCACCACCACCATCCCCCATCTGGATAACTGCAACACCTGGTTTCTCTCTCTCTGCTTTTGCCCTTTCTCCACTCACCTCCAACAACCAAAGTGATTCTATAATAGCAAGTTAAATCACAGTCAATTTTCTGACCCAAACTTACCAAAAAGCATGACCAACAAAAGAAGACTACTCTGTTCACTTACAATAAAAGTCCAAGTGCTTGTTATGGCTTAAAAGACCCTACAAAATCTGTTCACCATGATGAGAACATTCTAACATTGATGGTGGTGATAATTACACAACTCTATTCGTATATTAAAAGCGATTTAATAGTACATGTAGGGTGAATTGTATGGAATATGAATTATATCTCAATAAAGCTGTTATTAAAAAACATTGGGCCCTACTCCAATCCCATCTTTTACTGCTCTCCCGCATGCTCATTCCTCTCTAGCTATAATACATTGGTCTTCCTTTTGCCTCAGGGCCTTTGTACTGACTGCATGCCCAGTATTCTCTTTCTCCTGATCCCCACATTGCTCACACCTTTCAAGTCCCCTTCTCAGTGAGGCCGACCCTGTCCACTCTACTTAAGTTGTAATACCTCTGCTCCCAGCATTACTGATTCCCTAAACCCTGTTCTCTCTCTTAAAAAAAAATTATATCACTGATCATTTTCTAACGTACAAATTTTAATTATATAGTATATTTTCTGTTATCTGGCTCCCCTCTCGGGCTTACTCTATTCCCCAAATATAAATTTAATGGAGTAGGATTTGTTTTGTCCACTGGTTGACCCCAAGTGGTTAGAATAGTGCCTTGCACAGAGAGGACTTTAAATAAATATTTATTGAATCAAATATTGTTGAATGAATAAATTATACAGATTTAAAGATGTAATGAATGGACTAAAACATACAGCTATAAATCATCTGGCCTCGTGTATTAGAAAAGAAGATGTCTTGATTAAATCCTACTTTTGTTGGCTGTATTTTTTTTTAATTACAGAGGGTTGTGTACCCTTATCTGCATTTTATATTCTTCTTCATGCTCTCTCTACTCCACCGCGATGATTTTTTCAACATTTTTTTCTGTAGCTATAAACTAACCCATTTTGTAAATGAAGGATTTGTGACCTCTATCAGTTTGTATTGTATACACATATAAAACCCAATAGATTAAAAGGTGCTTAATTGCCAAGCTTCAAGCCTTCTTCTTTCAATGTAGCATAAAGAGATTATGAGGAGAAAAACAACCTTGAGAGGTTTTATGAAGATGAGTATTGAAGTGGGGGCAAAAATGGGGTGTTTTATTATATAAGCAACATACAAGAAGCACAAATGGAGATGAAATTTTAAAAATTGAGTAACATTTAGGAGACTAGAAACAAGAAATAAGGGGTAAAGGAAAATAAGAGAATTCTTTACTACTATTTGAACTTTTACTTTTTTCTCTGGTTTTAGTGCTTATAAGCATTTAATCTCTAGTCACTGGAAATTTCTGCCAGTAGACCTTATTCTTTGAAATTGCATGTAAGATCTGTTCTGTGAATAATATGCATTCTTATATTTCTCTTTGGTCCTCCTTTACTTTGGCCATGAAATGTCAGTCTCAAGGTCTGGAAGACATTAAGTATTAAAGCAGGATAATTTACGATCAAACCCAGTAAGACTATGATCTTTTGAAGAGGGTCTAGGATGCAGTCTTTTGAAGCACCCATTTCTGGATGGCTGGTCTTGGAGGTTGTCTGACAGTACCCTGGCT
Organism: Hipposideros armiger; assembly: GCF_001890085.2. Lineage (NCBI taxonomy): Eukaryota > Metazoa > Chordata > Mammalia > Chiroptera > Hipposideridae > Hipposideros > Hipposideros armiger. Next base: position 2,850,288 of record NW_017731456.1, on the reverse strand, counting down.
ACTGTTTGACTTTATATTATAAAGGTCCAAAGTAGCCTCGTTTTTAGTAACCCAAGAATGCAGTGAGCAGACTGTTATCTCACTGTCCATTACAAACACTTTACCCCTGTGCTTCATGGACCATATCAGTTTGTGGCAAGGTGATGAATTGTGTTTAACATTCTATTAACCTATAAGGACTTTTACCATATGTTCTAGCTCATCTCCTTAAGATATAGGAGGGGGAGAGCACATTAGTATCACTGGCCACTAAGCAGGAGCGTGTCGGGGATTTTGCTTTCTTAGCTGGAACACCACCTTTGTCAAGCCATCCCTCCTTATTTTATTTATTTATTTATTTTTATTTCTTAGCTGAGCCATCAGCTCAGCGGCAGCTCAGCTTGGCCCGGGAATCGAACTGGCAACCCTGTTGCTCAGAGCTCACACTCTTGAGCAAGCTCTTAACCTGAGTCATTCAGCTGGCCCCATCCCTCCTTATTTTAGGAAAGCATCACCATCAAATACAAAAAGACCTGTTTATACATTCATTTGATTGTTTATATTTTGTCTTTTAGGGAAGTTTTAAAGAGATGATGTAAAATAAAGATCTATGTGGCTATTTTGCATACACAGCCAACATGATAAATCTAATTTGATGTCCTTCCAAGAGTGTGGCTTGAATGATGCATAATCTAAGGAGGTTGTCTACCCTTTCTGTACCTCAGTTTCCCCAATTGTCAAATATTTTTAAATTTTTTTGGAAGAGAACTTCCTTTCCTTAAAAGAAATAGTAGGCATAACCCCCACATATAGATAGATAAAAGCAAAAGTGTTCTGACTGAAGTAACCAAATGGGAATGGGGCTGAGGGACAGAGGTCTGTAGGTTTAGACCTCCTCTCAGCCCCCTCTGCCAGCTCAACCTATAGTCTTTGAGACATGCATTGATCACAGCTGGAAACTGAAGTTTGTTCTATAAGGCTCTTCTTGCTCTCACATTTTTTGCTTAATAATTTTGTTATTCTAATACTTATTCCATAATTTTCAGCAGCCACCCCAAAAAAATCTAATATCTTACTGTACCACACACAAAAAAATGACTTTTCTGGGCATTAAATTTTAATCACCAGATAATCTGCCTCAAGAATTGAAAACACATTCATATTCCTCTGCTTTGATATTATTTTCAAAAATTTCACTCCATTTCAATAGGTTAGTTGAGATTATGTTACACCTTGTCTTATTAACCCTAATATGGTCTGGTTACCAAATGCTGTGGAGTATGATTTGGCACTGTGTGTTAATAAACAGGCCACACCTGGGAGCTAGTGGGAACTCTCCCGTCCGAGAAGACACAGCTACAACAGATGGTAAAACGACTGAAAACCAGGTGGGATCATTGTTTAATGACTATCTGATTAAGTTTGGTTAATTTGGCGTGTCTCTCATTATCCCTGGCAACTGGACCCTCTACTCCATTTTATAAGTTTATATCTTTTACATAAACTATCAAAACAAGTCCATCTGTGATCCTGAGGCTATACTTGCCTTCAATCCAACCACAATGTAAATCCTAATCTCTCTGGTTCTCACTGTGAGGAGCCATTAAAAGGGGGGCTTTGGCAGAACTGCAATTTGCTTTTTCTCAGATTACTTCTGGTTGTCCATGACACGGATATTGCCCTTCACTCTTTTCTAAGATTTTATTAATTAAAAAAACTTCCTTTTAACTTAAAACACTTATTAGCATAATTTCCAAGAATCTAAGATGTCAAAATTTCAACCCATGTGTACCTCTTTCAAAGAATTTCTTCTCAAATCTGTATGCAACAGTGAGTTGGCTTCCAGGGATGTTTCAGAAAATTTCTAACTAGACCTTTGATTTATTCATAAAAACAGCTACTATGTTACATGCTCATCCTATGCTTGGCCCTATGATCAATTCTTGTTTATAAGGCATCGTTTAGCTCATGGCCATCTTTGAGGTCGATATAGTTATCTTCATTTTTCTGGTAAAGAAGCCATGGCCTATGAAAGCTTAAGCTAATCGCAGAGCCAGGATGCAAACGCGTATCTGTGAGACTCCGGATCTCACCATCTTACCATGGGTTCTCTTCCTCTAGAGCAGCTGTAGTTCACGCAGTATCAGAGCAGGGTATTTAGAATGCAGACTCTGGAGTCAGGCTTGGGCAAGTCACCTAACCTCTTTTGTCTCTCTCCCGAGTAATAATAGTACCTGTCTCTTAAATTTATTAAGACAATTAAATGATAATACACATACAGCACTTACAGTGCAGTGCACACAGAACACCATAAGTGTTGATTATATGACACATGTTTTCCAATTCCAACTCTGATTTTCTTCGCTCTTAATTCCTTCATCTACGTACAATATTGTATTTCCATTTTCTCTAACATTTTGGGACATCATTGCTAATGGTAAAAGCACTGGACTTCCCTGTCCTCACCTAATGATGTGAAAAATTCCACTGAATTTTAATGCAGCAACAGAAAAATCCAATATACGTGCTTCCTCTCTGGTTACGGATGAACCAAGCTTTCCCCGTTTGTGCACTTTAGATCTTTATGTTGTTTTGATAGCCTGAATGATGTACTTCTGCGTGCTAAGGAAAGGGCTTGATGTTATTCATACCTTTCTTGTGTGTGTGTTTTATACAGAACAATGAGTTTCTCAAACTGTGGAATACTTTTACATTTCTTTTATCCTCTGAGAGCTTCCTGTATTTGTGAACTTCTTTCAAATCAGCAACTGCAGACCCAACATCTGGACCCTCCCTGCTGTAGAGAACATAAATTAACTGGTAGCGTCCTATAAATGTTATGGGCGGGAGCTTGGGGAGTACACAGAGGCAGGGCAGGGCGCTTTCAGTATCTAGCAGCTGGTCCCGATGTAGTGCCTCAGAACTGGTTTTAGCTGACGTCAGATAACGCTGATGTGCACCAGATTGGCTTGTAGTACCAGTAAAGCTGACCCCTCCCACTTCCCCTACTGCCCCTGTGCTTGCCAGAATGCTGGAGACCATTATGAACTCACAGTTGTCATTTGATCTCCATCTGGCTGCTGTCACTAAATCTGCCTTTTATCACTTGCCAAAAGTGTAAAGCTAAAGACATTTCTCTTTCTCACAGATCTTTGCTTCTTGTCCTTACTTTTCTAATTTTCTGAGTAGTTTCAAATAATTCTCCTTCTGTCTGAGTCGGTGTACCACCATCAGGAACTAACAAAGGACCCACTAGAATATTTACCCATATGTCTTTTTGGTGAACTAGATTTAGCAATAGATTTTTAGGAAGTGTTAGAGGTGGGTTGTGGCTGTGTAGACTTCAAATATTATGTCTTAAGTTTGATGTGGTTTGAATTTCTGGTAAAAATGTGAGGTTTGCGTATCTGATCTCATGCTGTGATAAATTTTATGGAGCTATATAGATCACAATAGTCTAGCTATACAATTATATGGGCCCCTGTATTGAATTAAAATCTACACAAACAATAAATATAGGAGTAACATGCCATAAACTGGATTTTGTAACAGCTTAATAATCTGAGGAGGACAGAGGAATGAATTCTGAGGTGATGTTTAATGTACTTAGTCACTAGAATGTTCTTAGTTAAAGCTGATCATAAATCCGATACCAGCTTAAAGATTTTACTGTTAGTGATATTATTCTTGGTCAAGAAATCTCTTTAGAGATGTCAGTGCACATTCAATAAGTGATTCAATGGTGATGATGATGATGAAATAATCATAGGCTCTAAAAATTTTGAAACAAATTTAGAATCCTAATTTTTACTTAGTTTAGCAAATTAATCACTTTAGGAAGTAATTATAAAGAACCTTTTATGTATGCTCTTAGTATACTGTTTATAAAAAAAAGCAAAGTAGAAGGCACTACATTCCATATGAATCCATATTGTGTGTTTATGTATAAAAGATGAAGTAATTTAGAAGGACATACATTACAATGTAAACAATGGGTCTCTTTGATGGGATTACAGGTTGTCTTGATTTTCTTATTTTTGCTTACTTTTATTTAATAATGTTTCATATAATAAGCATGCGTTTCTTTTTTAAAGTAGTATTTTTAGAGGTAAAATTTACCTTCAGGGAAAGATACACATCATAAGTGTGCAATCTGATGAGTTACACAAATATATATGTACACTCATGTAACCAATCAAAATACAAAGTCTTATCAAGATATGTGTCACCCCAATAATGATATAACCCCAGTCAAGGTATGTAACATTTTCATTGCCCCAAAGAATTCCCTTCTACCCACTTCAGTCAGTTCTCACATCCCATAAGCAACCACTGTTCTGATTTCTATCATCATATGAGCTTGTCACTTTTTAATTAAAAAACATAGCACAGTGTCATTGTTTTTTTTTCTTAGAGAAAGTTCCGTGTAGACTGAGATAGGAGCCAAAAGAAAAAAAAAGTTGAAACTGTTCTCTGCCTTCAAGTATCTTACCTCGTTAGTGAGGAGATGAGAAAAATAACAGATAGAGCTTAGGAGAAAGAGTTCAACTAAATCAAGTAGCTCAAGAAAACTTAGAGAAGAGCAAGATAATCACATAAGGTTTTATAAGATCTTGGATACATTATTTTCAGTTCAGTAGCAAAAGAGGGAAAATCTACTAGACTATAAGCTCTAAGAGGTCAGGAACTGTTTGTTCACTCCGTCCTCAGTGCCTTACACATTACCTGGCAGAGGCACTGACTCAAGGAATATTTGTGGGCTGAATAAGTGGATAGCATTATTCAGTTACTCAGTTAACAAGGATTTATTCTTCCGACAAATATTTATTTTCCTATTACTGTGTGCCATGGATTATGCTAAGTCCTGGAGACAGAATGGTAGCCAATGGTCCCTAAAAATGATAGGTATTGTCCCTAACCTCATGGAGCTTACAATGTGTCTTGCCAGGAAGACTGACGTTAACAGAGTTTTAGAGGCAGATTGAATGGCACTAGTGAGGGATTAAAGAGGAAGGAGCTGGTGAGTCTGAGGAAGTGAGAGGAGTCCAGTGCAATGGGCAGGAAGCGGGAGATGGGGCTGAAGAGTTAGTCAACGACCAGATGATGGAGATGGGAAATTGTTAGATGACTTTGTGATTTTTATCCTCCAAATAATACAGAGCCATTGAAAGATTTTAAGCAGGGGAAGGACACAGTCAATTTGTGCTTTCTGTCTCTGAGACAGAGAGGAGAATGGCTTGGATGAAGGCAATGGTAGATCTAGCAAGACTAGTCAAGAGGCTGTTGGAATAAGGGGGAATGGAGGGCCTTGGAGAGGACTACAGCAGGGAACTTGAAAAGGCATATTCAGAGGTAAAATTGAGCCTTGGCAAATGATTGACTGTGATGAATACATGAGTAGTGGTGTCAAGAGTGATTCCAGGTCCTGGCATGAGCAACTTGGCTGATGGTGGAACCACTTCATTTTTTTTCTCTCTGATCATTGTGCAAAAGAAGCCAAGCTCAGGGGCCAACTGAGTGGCTCAGTTGGTTAAGAGTTGTCTTGGGAGCGCAATCTCTGAGCAGCAGGGTCACCAGTTCGGTTCCCACATGGGCCAGTGACACTGTGTCCTCTACAGCTAAGATAGTGAACAGCAGCTCGACCTGGAGCTGGGCTGCCATGAGCAGCTGGCGAGAGGGGCCATGAGCTGCCGTAAGCGGCTATCCAATGGCCGGCGACCAGCTGCCTCACCCAGGAAGACAGCAATGATAATACCAACATGGGCCGGTGAAGTGACGTCCTGTACAACTAGACTAAAGAACAAAAGGACAGCAACTTGTCTGTTCCCCTTCCCCGATTCCCCAACACTGTTCCCCTCCCCCAATTCCCCAATAAAATCTTTAAAAAAAAAAGAAGCCAAGCTCATAGATTGACCATGGTGAGGGGCAGACCTCTGTTGGGCAGAGTTCAAATCACAGATCTATAATGTGTTCATTGCATACTTGAGGTGCAGCACTGGTGATTTGGAATGGCTGGTATAGGGAAAGATGGTGATAGTAGAAAAGTTTGTATGCCCACCACCCATTCTCTTCGCTACCTTTTCTTGCTGTTGCCTATGCTCCTCCCTTTCTTCCACCAACCCGCACATCCTTTTCAGGTATCGAAGAACTCATCCCTGCTAAGGTAATTACTGATATTTACAGCTTTAAGATGGGGCTGCCTTTTCCCCACCTCCCAAACCCCACATACCTTGAGTCTTTGTCTTTTAAGAGGAATGCATGGATATTAGGGAGATAGGAGGGGTCACACAGCTAATTGTTACAGTTGTAATTTCTTAGAGAAATGATGCTGCCCTCAGCCTGTGTAGTCTGGGCCCATCTTATTGTTCTCTATTTAACCTATTATTTCTTCTTTGCCCTTTTTCCAGTATTTTCTTTGTGCTCTCTATCTGTCAGTTGTTTTTATTTTGGATTCTAGCTCTGTGACCTTGGAAAGTTTACTTAAGATCTCTGGATTTCAATTTCTTCAACTATAGTTGGGGGGTAATATCAACGTCAGTAGATTTAATGTGTTCTACATGTAGTTTCTCACTATTGTGTTCCCCCACCACTTACTCATTGGTTCCATTGTCTGGAGTCCTCAGTAAGTAGATTTAGGAAGTCACTCTCAGGTATACTCAGCATCTATAGGTAAGCTTAATGGTACCACTGTAGTGTATTTGGGAGGTGTTTCTCTCACCTATATTCTCCCTTTATTCGCCTACTGCATGAGGACATTCCATCTTCAAGAGATAGTCATTTGTCTCACCAAGTTGTAAACGTATGCCATTGGACACAATAATTATTACAGAAGAGAGTTAGGCTAGATGTGCACAAATCCATCCTCACCATGAGAAAAGCAATTCAATAAGTGTACTATACTGATTACCCATCACAAACATTCTTGTGTATAAAGACTAGTCCATTGCTTGAAGAGTACACATATAAATCAAGCAAACTAACCCATATCGTTTGTATCTATGAATAATATGTATGTTTCCATAGATCAGTGGAACAGAATAGAGAGCCGAGAAATATGGTCAATTAATCTATGACAAAGGAAGCAAGAATATACAATGGGTAAAGGACAATCTCTTCAACAAGTGATATTGGGAAAACTTGAAAGGTACATGCAAAAAATGAAACTGGACCATTCTATTACACCATATACAAAAATAAAATAACAATGAATTAAAGACTTAAATGCAAGACCTGAAACCATAAAAGTCCTAGGAGGAAACATGACAGTAAACTCTCTGATATTGGCCTTAGCTATAAACATATAGATAGATAGATAGATAGATAGATAGATAGATAGATAGATATAGATATGTGTCCCTCAGCAATGGCAAAAAGCAAAAATGAACAAATAGGATTAAGTCAAAATAAAAAGACTTTACATACATAGTAAAGAAAACCATCAACAAAACAAAAAGATATATCCTATAAGGAGTTAATATCCAAAATGTATAAAAAACTCTTACAACTCAACATCAAAAAACAATCCAATCAAAAAATGGGCAGAAGACCTGAATAGACATTTTTCCAAAGAAGACATACCTGTAGCCAATTGACATATGAAAAAATACTTTACATCACTAATCATCAGGGAAATACAAATAAAAAACACAATGAGATATCACCACACACGCGTCAGAATGGCTATTACTAAAAAGTAAACGAACGAGTGTTGGCGAGCATGTGGAGAAAAAGGAACCCTTGTGCACTGTTGATGGGATTGTAAATTTGGTGCAATCACTAAGGAAAGCAGTACAGAGTTTCCTCTAAAAATTAAAAATAGAACTACTATATAACCTAGCAATTCCACTTTTTGGTATTGATCCGAGGAAAACAAAAACACTAATTTGAAAATACATATGCACCATATGTTCATTGCAGCATTATTTATAATAGCCAAAATATGGAAGCAACCTAGGTGTCCACTGATAAATAAAGGGATAAAGATGTAATATATACATATGGTGATCACATCGGTATTTAAATGTCAAATCACTATGTTGTATACCTGAAACTAATATACTATTGTATGTCAACTATAATAACAAAACAATATATGTGTTTATCCAAGTCAATTAACCAGGACCAGCATCCATTCATTCATTTAGCCATACATGGTTGTTATATGCACACGATGGAATATTACTTAGCAATAATAAAGACTGAATCTTGCCATTTGCAACAACATGGATGGAGCTAGAGGGTATTATGTTAAGTGAGATAAGTCAGGCAGAGAAAGACAAATACCATGTGATTTCACTTATATGTAGAATCCGAAAAAAAAACAAAATAAACAAAACAGCAACAGACTCATAGATACAGAGAACAAACTAATAATTGCCAGAGGGGAGGAGGGTGTGGGGATGGATAAAATGGTGAAGGGGAATAAGAGATACAAACTTCCAGTTATAAAATAAATATTGTAAATCATGAGGATGTAATGTATAGCACAGGGAATAGTCATTAATATCATAATAACTTTGTACAGTGACAGATGGGTATTAGATTTATCATGGTGATCTCATTAAGGTATATAAACATCCAATGTATGTTGTATACCTGAAAATAATATAATATTGTACGTCAACTATACTTTAATAAAAAAAATAAAATAAATGTGTTTATCCAAATTAGTGAACAAGGGCCCAGCATCTACTCATTCACTTACTCACACATGGTTGTTAAGCACCTACTATGTGCAAAAGTATGCACCAGGAGCTGGGTCCACAGTGACAAACAAGACAGAGTTTCAGTGGAGTTCACATTCTGTTCAAGAAAATGCACTTGAAAACAATTAATTACAGAATTAATTGCTCGATTACAATTGTGGTGAGTTGTACAAAGAAACAATTACAGGTTGCTAAGAGAACTTATATCAGGGAGACATGATCAAGTGGGGAGGTAAAAGAGGTTGGGGGAGACTTCTGAGGACATTACTAGTAAGCACGGAATATGAAGGCTAAAAAGCACTTTCTGGGGAGTCCAGAGAAGAGCCCCCTAGTTGTTTGGAGGTTGAAGATTCTGAGTTTCCCAATGCTGGTGGTGCTGTTTCAGGGTGTGCATTTCCATGACTTGGTGTTCTGAAGTTGGAATCTGTAAGGATCTTCCCCCTCGGTTACACCCAAAGGAGAGAAACCCACTCAGGCACCCTCTGAACCAACCAATTAAAAATGGGTAGAGAGTATAAAGATATTAAATGTCACTTAATTCCCCTTACCAAAGACATACACTGGCTACTCCGAATCCTCACTTTATTGAAGGTCTGCTTTGAGACAACTGTTTCACACCTCTGTGAACTCTTTCAGTCCTCCATTAACCTTGCAACGCAGATATATACTCTCACACCCAGGGTAACTGAAGGCAAGGGGGGTTAAATAACCTGCCCAAGATCACACCTGCACCAACCCTCGTCCCATGAAAGCCCATGATCTTTCAGCTACATCAAGCTGTTAGCATATTGTTAGATGACTGTTGTCCTCTTTAGGAGCACTTAGAACATTAAAGGACAATTTTAAAAGTGACAGGGAGCCCCGGGAACTAGAGAGTAAACCTGAGTACAATCTGCAGTGTCCCCATTTAAAAAAATTGTTATTCAACAAAGATGATGATGATTTGTGAGCAGGTCCATGCTTTGACTATTTAAGCTTATGTATGTTGATATTCTGGCTTCCTGTGTTTTACTGGCAAAGAGGTAAAAGGGAAGTCAGCATAAGTAGGAAGGTTTCTACAAATGGGCTGACCCTCGAAAACCTGAATGAAAGAACACACCATCAGAGGGATAAGGAGAAGTAACCTAGTTGTGTGAACTATTATTGTCAGCCTCCCAGGATCCCAGGATTAAACTGATATTGCAGTATTTGCAGTGAACTATCATTGCCAAAGCGCTAATGTGTTATTTACTGTTATCCTTATTATATTGGAGATTGCATTCAAATCGCTACAGAAAACCAAAGAGGACTCAAGAAGATTCTTGGGATTGGTTTGGCAATTGAGTAATCACATCAGAACGATTTAACAATCATTTCTTTTTCCATTTCATGGGAAAGGCTCAAGTGACCCAAAACACCATGGTTCTTTGCAAGGAGATCAAGAAACAAATATAGTCTTCATGTGCCGCTTTGCTTGTGGGAGCTGCAGAAGTGGAATCAACACAAGGATTTTATTTCTTGCAGTTTGTGCATTGGCTTTCTTCAGGTTTGGAGGTGTCCCGGATATAAATGATGCTAAATAATTACATAGATTGATTTTAAAGCACTGCTTTAAATTGGCCTAGCCAGGCCTAAGCAAAATGATGACATCTTCTGTTGAGCCCCAAACCCTTGGTGGAGCGTTTGGTCCACGCCATTCCTCTTTCCTCACAGGATCCTTATGCACCTTGAGTGTTAGCTCCTGCAAGCTGTGACTCCTATTGATTTCTCAGATCTACTTTTGTCAGACATCCACACAGAAAAGGCCAAGTTCAAGATCTGAGCCTCTCTGGCCTGTGTAATTGCTAATGCTGCCGTGCTTTTCCTCTCATATCCTCCATCTATCTTCTCCTAATAAGAGCCCCGGAAGTATCTTTTTGCAAATGACCCAATCACGTTGCATCACTGCCTAGAACACTTCTATGAGGCAAAGTTCAGGCTGCTTAGGACTGGACTGACCTCTGTTGACCTCGCCAGTGTCATTTCCTGCCTCATAAAGTACTTCTGCCCCCAGGTACTTCTTGTTCTAGTGGTGCTGAAGCATTTATGGTGCCCAACAGGTCTGGCTTTATGGACGTGCAACCTGTGCTTTTGCACTGGACCCTGTACGGGGCCCTTTGCTTACAGGGGCTGTTTGATTTAATGTTTTGCTGAAACTGTGTTGAAATTCTTCATAATTTATGAACAAGGGGCCCTGTGTTTCCGTTTTGCTCTGAGCTCCGCAAATTATGTAGCAGGTCCTGGTGCCCAAACATCATGTTGCTTCCTTCCTCTGTATGTTGCACGTACTCTTCTCTCTGCCTAGCGTATCTTTCCCTTCATCTCCATATCTTATGTGCTCTTCTTAGTCTTTTAAATCTAAATTGAGTACTTCTTTAGTACCTTCCCTGAACATTTGTCCTCCATCCCCTATCATGTTAATCACTCCCTCCTCTGTGCTATTCCTTTATATTGCTCAAATGTCTATTATAGTCCTTCCATGTTATATGGTGATTAATTACCTATCTGCATGTCTCCCTCTACTAACCTTTGATCTCACTGAGGACAGGGTCCACGCAGGGCCCAGGTACTGGAGCATAATGGTTAGGAACTCTGGAACCAGACTATCAGGCGGGGTGGGACCCTGGAGAAGTTACCTGGCTTCTCTGTGTCTTAGTTTCCTCACTTATCAAAAGGAGGATAAGCATAAAATCTACCTTGAAGAGTTCTTGTGCGGTTTGAATCAGGTAATCTATGTAAAGCACTTGGAGCAGGGCCTGGCACACAGTAAGTGCTCAATACATGTTTCCTGTTTTTATACAGCATTCTGTTTTGTGTTTCTGGAACCCAGTGCAGTGGCTAGTGCATTTGTTTTGAACATCCATTGAACCCTTTCTGCACACCAGGCTCTGTGCTGGCTGCCTTAGATGCAAAGTGAAATAAACATGGCCTCTGCTCTCAAAGAGCTTAATTTTAGTCCGGAAGCGAGATAAGCAATTAACAATCATGGTCCAGCACATGGTTGGACTACTAAGTGCAGGTTACTTTGAGAGCACAGAACAAAGGCATCGGAATCCGACTGAGAAGGTGAAGCCTGGTGTGAATTGTGTAGAATCAGTAGCAGTTAGTTAAACGTGGAAAAGAAGCAAGGTTATTCTAGAGAAGAGAAATAGCATACCAAAAGGCACATAAGTATGCAAGTCTCCCATGTTTAGGAAACTATATGACATTCTATGTGGCTGAAGCAAATGGTTGTTTGGTGACATTTGGGGACATTAGAGAGACTAGCAGGACTAGCAGAGATTTACGAACTCTGGTCTCTTGGTGGTAGCTGCTTGGAACATTGTATTGAGAAGGATTCTGAGGCCATGTCCAGTCTCTCTGGGAAGAAATGGTGGGATACATTAGTTCCATCTGTTATGGGAGCAGAAGAGGGGAGTGGGAGCCTGCATGCCATATATCTCCCATTATTGACAGATTATGTAGAGCCTCATATGCTGTATCAGGAGGTTGGATTTTATCCTGAAAACTATAGGGAATAATTGAACTATTTTACTATAGGGGCGACACGATTGGATTACATAATAGGTGTCCCATAAATGCATGTTGAATGGAGCTAACTATGAGCCCCACTTCACCTATTAATCATTTAGTGTGTCAAATGCACCCAAATGATCTGAACCCAGCAAATAAAACATGCATATCATGCTCAGAGCACTGTGCTAAGTGCTGAAAGCATTAGAGCAGCCTCTAAAGGTGCTTAACATGCTCCCATGGTGTGGTTTACACAGTAAAATAGCCTGGTTCACACTGCAGTTTCAAATGGAGGATTAAAGTGGTATTAATAATTTATGCAGCTATAATATTTCATGCTATGAGCTGACGTATCTCAAAAAAAAAAGACTTGCAAGGTTTTTTGTTTTTGTTTTTTAACCTTTAACCATCCTGCTGATTACAAATCAAGTAGTAAGGATATGAATAAAACAAACAGGTTGTAATGTTTTAAAATATAAATATATTGATACATGTTTTGATGCATGTTTCTAATAGGAATTTCATTTGTAGCTAAGTAGAAAGGGCTCTCAAATTTGGGATATTAAAAAAATACCTAGACTTATTATTCTAATTAAGAAAATAACTTGAAACCTCATAAAATTGTCATTTGTTATTGCAATCATTATCTTTTAACTGTGACTGGATAAAAAAAATCTTGTGAAGCTATGTTTCTGAAAGAATACACAAAGAGAAATTGTCCTCAACTAATTTAGTATAAATAGCCAAAGGCATATATTTCTATTGATTTTTTTCCTTGACTCCAAAGGAATTTAAGATAGCACAGAACAATGAAACAATACAGCAAGAATAAATTAATTTAAAACAATTATGAGTGATGGGACAGAGGGAATTCAAATGTAAGGAAGCCCACTGGAGTCCTCAGGTGGGTCTAGGGCCTACATATGAAAAATCTTGTATGTGTCTCAAGCCAAGCAACACTTGTGTTCTTATCACATACCAAAAAGAAGATTGAAGTAAATGACATTTCTGACTTAATTATTATAAGTGAAAAGACTAAATCCAAGTTTTTCAGATACTGCCTAAAAATGAATAAAGGAGTCAATGAAGATATTGAGATTAAAATTTGTACCACATTGACTACTCATTTTACTCTTTCTTATGTGCTTGTTTTGTCTTTGTAGTTTTCTGGCATTTCCACCCTTGGACTTCCTATCATTATAAAGTCTGACAATGGTCATAGATCAGTATGGAAGAGTTTTGTCTTCGTGAAAATATCCTTGTTTGCAGTCCCATTTCAGGTATTGCGGGTAAGAGGAAAGAATTTGGACTGCAAACAACTTGAACAGACGGTGTTACGTCTGTATTATTAATTTCTAGCACAGTTCCTAACATACAGTTGATCCTTGATAATTGTGAGTTGAAAGAAGAAATGAAGCTTCACAGAATTTATGAATCCTTACAAAAAATGCATAACCACTGAAGATTTATGTCTACATGGTACCTGCATCATAGCTTCTAAAACTCAATTCTTAATTTATATGGTCATGTTACCTGGACATTTTGATCTAAAAGCATCTACACTACAATGCTGCCCTAAGAAGAAGGTACATTAGGAAGACAAGGAATGAAAGTCGAAGAAAAATCAAAGAGAGGGCACACAACAATTCCTCTTCCTTTGCTACTCCATTATTTATTGTTTCCTTAATTCATGCTGTTGAGAAAACAGGAAGACCTCCAGGGCCTCAGACAAGACTCTCCCACTCCCACCCAACTGCCACATATTCTCAGAAAGGATTTTTTTTTAAAGATTTTATTGGGGAATTGGGGAAGGGGAACAGCTAAGTTGTTGTCCCTCAATCCTAGCTGTGGAGAGCTCAGCCAGCTCAGCTCCCAAGTCCAGTTGTCATCTGGCCACCCATCAGTAGCCCGTGGCCACCCAGCTCACCATCCCATGAGGGAGTTGAATTGGAAAACTTGTTGCTAAGAGTGCATGCTCTAACCACTGATCCATCCTGCCACCCGTTGGCAGCTTAGCAGCAGCTCAGCTCAGGCGCAGCTCACTGGCCCATGTGGGAATCAAACCGGCGATCCTGTTGCTCAGAGCTCGTGCTCTTAACCAACTGAGCCACTCAGCTGGCCCCAAAGGATTTTTTTTTAGCTTTCTCCCACTAAGACTCTAGAACACCCAAGAGATTTCAGAAGGAAATAGATCACTTTTTTTTTATTTATGCCAGTTGTTCCACTAAGCAATTTCTTAGAGATTATACTATTTATTTTCCACAGAAATGTTGATAAGCAAGCATAGTCTCACTTTATAAATGAAGAAACTGCTGTTCACAAAGATATCTAGCTTTAAGAATCATAAATAATGGGACGGAACTAGGATTCAACCACAGGTCTACTCAGACCCTTTTCCTTTTAGTGTGCAAGAGAGGTTCTTCCTGTACTCTCAAACCTTTCTCAGGGTCTTTCATGTTTTGATTGCAAAACCCTCTATGTTCCATGATCATGAGATGCAGTATTCTTCCTCTGGAATGGGCATTAACATTGTTTTTTATATTTCTAATACATTTGGCATTAACTGTTATCAAAACAGATCAATACATTTGGCCAAGTACTTTAAAATAATCTATTATTTGAGCAGAAAAAGGAGGCCATGGCAAGTGTATAGAAAAAATACTGCCTGCACTATCACGAAAACGATAGGTCTCCAGTTCCATGAGTTGACCGTGTAAAGGTGTTATTCAAATTACCAAAATGATACAAGGATGATAATGAGAATGACGATGATGGTAGTAACATTCTCATTTAGCGAACATTTAACATGTGTCAGGGATTATTTTAAACACTCCTGTTTTGTCATTTAACCTAAACAATAACCTGGCAAAATAGGTGTTATTGTCTTTACTTTTCAAATGAGGAAATTGAAGCCCAGAGTTGTGACGACTTGCTGAGTTCTTACAGTACCAAATGGCGGAGCTGGGTTTGAACCCAGATTTGATGTTCATGCCCCTATTTTTAGGGGCACATAGCCCTCAATGACACATAGCCCTCTATAGTAACAACTGGCATTATGTTGCTATCCCTCAGATTTTTAGTTTTGCTTTCATGTCTCTACCAAAATTTGTTAGATTTTGTGTGTGTGTGTGTGTGTGTGTGTGTGTGTGGTAGGTGGTTGTAGTTAATTCTGCCATGAGGGAGCATTCTACCAACAATTCCACAACTCCAAGAGTCATCTTGGCCAGAATATAGTAGTTTGTCATGTCACCATTTTACTATAACTTATAATGCTTATTTTCTGTAACAGTCTTCAGAACATGTTATTATATTATTTTACTTCACGTGTGTGTGTATGTATATTTACATAAAATATGAAAAACTTGTGCATATAATTTCATATTTTACCTTTCAGGTGAAATGGTGTCTCCTCTCACAAACCAGCTTCTGCCACTTTTCATTCATCTAATATGTTTTGAGGACCCACTGTGAGTCAGATACTAGACATCCAGGACACAAAGATGTAAGGACATAGTTCCCATACTAAAGGAATACATAATAACTTATTCTAGTTTATGTTTGAAACATGGATAAGATTAATCTTAAATGAGTAGACTAGTCCAAGCTTGGTGAAATATATCCCAATAATCCTATTCTCCATCCTCCATAGAAAGGTGGCAATTGTTTATAAAGTACCTATGTTTAGCATGCAGAATAAGAGATGCCCAATAGCCTATGGATGAATTCTAGTTAGTTCCTTCTCAAAGAGTGCCCCCAAAATCCTGGAACACAAGATATTGAAGGAGTCCCAGACACTCAGAGAGAGCCCCTTCATGACTATTGGAAGCTTCTATTATTTTAACTGTTTCCCAAAGCCTTGAAAAAACATGCCCTATAGTCAAACACTGCCTTCTTCAGCCACTATCTGTATCATGTTGCTATATTAGGTCACTTTTTCTGAGGCTCGATATCCTTCTTTGTAAAACAGAGAAAATAATGTCTTTTATGATTTGCTTAGATATTCAATCATCCATAAAACTTTTTTTTTTTTAACACCCACTACATTTCCAGCCTTGAGCTCAGCACTAGATAAACAATGTTCAACAAGATTGACTCTGTTCCTGCCCTCATGAACCTTACAGCCCGGTGAAAGAAGAGGCAATAAGTGAACTGGGTGCTGTGATAGAGAATAAAGGGGCAAACTGCTTCCAAGTGGGTGGTCAGAGAGGGCCTCTCTGCAGAGGTGACACTTAGACTGACATCTAAAGAATGCAAAGAGCACACTTTGTAAATAGCAAGTGGGAAAAGTATTTCAGGTAAGGGAAGCGGTTTGTGCAAAGTTCCCTGGGTTGGTATAAAGAGGAGGTAAGAAGCTCAGAGTAGCCTCATAGGTTGAAAAATGAAAATGACATTATCCTAAAAAGTGGACGTTGTCTACTCCAAACCCTAATAATTCTATCCTGGGTTTATATCCTAGAGAAATTCTTGCCTGTGTCTATTAGGAAACACATATAAGAATACTCCCAGTAGCACTGACCATTGTTCATAATAGATGAATAGAAAAAAATAGCAAATGGCCTGCCTCTTTTTCTTTCCTCCCCTTTTGAGATTTCAACTACATGTAGAAAAGACTGTTTCATGTGGTCCCACACAGGTCTCTGAGATTCAGTTCATTTTTCTTTAATCTTTTTTTCTTCCAACTCTTCAGATTTATAATTTCTATTGATCTACCTTTAAGCTCACTGACTTCTTTCTTTCCAGTCAAACCTTCTGTTGAGCACATCTAAAAACTTTTCATTTCCATTTGGATCTTTTTTTATAGGATCTGTTTTTCTGGTGAGTTTCCTTATTTATTCACTCAATATTAGCACATTTCCCTTAATTATTTGAACACATACCTTTTTTTATTCCTTAGACAAATTTGTAATAGCTACTTTGAAAAAAATTTCTTTTTTCTAAATCCAACACCTGGGGCCATTGGGAATAAGGCTAACTGTAAAGGCGCAAGCAATGGTTGTCTTTACATAATTGGGATATGTATTATTTTTGTGAAAGTTAAGGGTAGTTGAAATAACGGGTGCTACCAGCAATAGAAGGGAAACTAAGATTGAAGAGGTGAATAGGTTTATTACTTTTATTTGGAGTTGCACCAATATTTTTTGGTTCCTAAGACCAATGGATAACTACTATCCTTTAAAAGTGCAAGAAAGCCATATTGTTAAATATGGGAGCATGAATTAGCAGTTCTTGTATACTTTCTCGGTAAATAAGAAGTTTCAGATTCTATTGTTAGATTCACAATCTAATGTTTTAGTTAAACTATATTTACAGTATAGGGTCCCCCAAATGATTTTAGGGTTGATGGATAGGAGTAGTAGTGGTATGAGTTGACTAGTTTTTATTCCCTATGTACAGGTCATACTTTTCTGTTACATTGCTTAATAATTTTTTGGTTAAAAAGCAAACATTGTAAATAATGTGTTTAGTGATTTTGGATTCTGTTTTATTCTTCTTGTAATTGTTGTTTTTGGTTTCAGTAGGTAACAACCTGCGTGCCCTCAAAATTGCAAAATCTCCCTCTTCCAGAGCATGCAGCAATTGATGTCTCTGCTCAGTTTTGTTGTTTTGTTTTTTCCTGGAAGAGGACTGATTGGCTTTCTAAGGTCTCCCCTATACCCACATAGTTCATTGGTAAGTCAGTGATTTAGGCAGAGGTTATGCTCAGATACCTCCAGTCGGTGAGGTCTTTACTCTCTGCTGTCTGAGTTAAGTATAGGCTGAGGAGCACATTTAAATTCAGAAGTCTCCCTAAAGTTTCCATTTTCACTGGGTTCTTTGGGGTGTGTACATTAGTTTAGCACTTATTCAGGGCCATGTGGAGCCCTTGTCAGCCTTTCTATGGCTCTCTCAATTCCAAAATTTTCCCATACTAGCTATTCTGCTATCCTCCTCAAACCAAGACAAGTACTTTCTCCAGCTGATAAAGCTGTAGTTTTTTTATTACAACATGGGGCTGGGTGCATGAGAATGCTTCCTGTCCCCTGCCCAGCACAAAGGCCACAAACTCATTCTTCTTTCATGTATGGTCGAGTTTTAAAGAGTAAAACTTCTGTCATTGTTGCCTGACTTTAGTCATTTTCCAGTGCTATGAAATGGTTGTTGTTAATAATTTTGTCCAGTTTACACTAGTTTGCTGTGGAGGGGAATTTCTCTACTTCTCCTTCATGCCACCATTGTAAAAAGTAGAATCTCCAAGAGATTTTTTTTGTAGAAATTAACAAATTGATTATAAGATTCATATGGAAAAGCAAAGGACCTAAAATAGTCAAATAATTTTGAAAAAGTAAAAGAAACTTATTCTACATGACTTACTATATAACTAGTGTGATATTAACCTAAGAAAAGACACTTAAGTAAATGGGAAAAACAGATCCACTCATATATGGTCTATGATTTTTGACAAAGGTGTCAAGGCATTTCAATGGGGAAAGGATAGTCTTTTCAACAAATGGTGCTACAACAATTGGCTCTTACCTTACACTACACACAAAAATTAACTTGAAATGTATCATAGACCTAAATGTAAGAGCTAAGACTATTAAATTATAGGAGGAAAAACTTAGGAGAAAATCTTAGTGACTTTGGAGTAAGCAAATATTTTTTTTGATGGGACACAAAAGGTATAATCTCTACAAGAAAAAAATTGATAAAGTGAATTTCATCAAAATTAAAATCACTTGTTCTTTGAAAGACTTTGTTAAGAAAATGGAAAGGCAACTGGGAGAAAATTTTGCAAAACATATATCTGGTAAAAGACTTGCATCCAGAATATATAAAGAACTCTTATAACATAATAAGAGGACAAAAACCTAATTTAAAAGATGGGTAAACAATATGAAAAGATATTTCACCAAAGAAAATATACGGATGACAAACATATAAAAAGATGCTCAACATCATTAGTCAATAGAGAAATGCAAATTAAACCCACAACGAGACGATACTACATTTTCACTAGAATGGCTGAAGTTAACAAGGCCAGCCATACTAAGTGTTAACGAGGATATGGAGCATCCGGGCCTCTCATACAGTACTGTTGGGGATGAAAAAGTGGTGCAACTACTTTGGAAAAAAACTTGACCATTTCTTATAAAGTTAAACAAGAACCCAGCAATCCTGTCCCTGAGTATTTACCCAAGAGAACTGAAAACACATGTTTACACAAGGACCTGTAATTAAATATTCAAAGCAGCCTAATATTCATAATAGCCAAAACCTGGAAACAACCCAAATGTCTCTCAACTGGTGAATGGATAAACATATTGTGGCATATCCATATAATGGAATACTATTCAGTGTAAGAAATCACACACACACACACACACACACACACACACACACAACAGCATGGATGAATCTCAAAGTATTATGCTAATTGCAAGAAGTCAACCACAAAAGACTACATATTGCATGATTCCATTTACATAAAATTCTAGAAAAGGCAAGACTATAGTTATTGAAATCAGTGGTTGTTAGGGGCGGAAGGTGGGGGTGGAGATTGACTGCAAAATGGTAAGAGAACTTTCTGGGGTAAAAGAAATGTGCTAGATTATGATTATGGTGGTGGCTACATATGGTATATATTCAGCAAAATTCATTGAACTGTACTCTTAAATCATGTGGATTTTATTGCATGTAAATTATTAGGTAATACATCTGATTAAGAAAAAAGCAAGGGGATGATAAAAACAAAATTCAGGTAGATGGAATATGCGAGGTGAACATAAGAACCTTGAATATGGTTTTATGATGATGGTTTTAATAGTTTCTTTGTTCTGTATATTAAGTTAAAATTAAAAATAATAGGAGGGAAATGAGTCAATAGGAAAGAAGAAATGTGGACAAGTGCAGATAACCTTAGAGAATAAAGGAAATGGCTACAAAAGAATGTGATACCAAAGCTTTTGTTTATTTTTAAATTTAGGAGATGCTAGAGCATGTTATACCAATGAGCAGCGGTTCTCAACCTGTGGGTTGCGACCCCTTTGGGGGTCGAATGACCCTTTCACAGGGGTCACCTAAGACCATCGGAAAACAAAAAGATATTTACATTACGATTCATAACAGTAGCAAAATTACAGTTATAGAGTAGCAACAAAAATAATTTTATGGTTGGGGGTCACCACAACACGAGGAACTGTATTAAGGGGTTGCGGCATGAGGAAGGTTGAGAACTGCTGCCAATGAGAATGACTCACTAGAGTGAGAGAGAATGATGATGGAAGAAGGGAACAAAAAAGGAGCACAATCCTTGGGAGAGATAAGGGGATGGCTTCCGGAGCCCAGTGGAGGGATTGACCTTTGGTCATGGGGAGGTCTCTTCCTTTATGGTAACAAGTACACCTGAAGCTGAAGCTGAATAATAATGAATATCAACTATAATTTTATATATATATATATATATAAATATATAGTCACAGGATGTGGAGTGCAACTTATATAAGGAATAGAGTCAGTGGAACTGTAACAGCTATATATGATATCAGAGGGGTAGTAGATTGGGGGGAAAGGGGGTTATCACTTTGTGAGGGGTATAAATGTCTATTACATTGTTTTGTACCCCTGATGCTAATTTAAAAAAATAGATAAATAAAAATAAAAGATTTCAACAAGAAAAAAAAAAGAATGGGTAAGGATATGGGTACAGATTCAGATAGTCTTAGGAAGTTAGTGGTGGGAAGATGAAGCAATTTCCTTCTTGAGGATTTCAATTTTCTCAATGAAGTATGAGTTAAGGCCGTCAGCAAAAGTGGAGGGGAGTGGGAGATCTGAGGAGAGTGTTTAAAATGGCTATCTGGAGAGTGAAGTAAGGATCCCATCAGGGAGTGTATGCTTAATACCTGATATACAACACCAAGTCCTTCTACATCATGAACCCACTTCAACTAAACTCAGTGCCTCTGTTGGCTGAGGGTTATTTACCCCTGTGGCTGTGGTTTGGAGGGGAGAAGTGCTCAGGATGAGTAAGAGTCAGCAGAGGAGGCAGCTGTCTTCCTGGCAGTCTCCTTGTCCTGGATCTGTAGTCAAAAACATTGCTAGAGATCTGTTTACAGCATTTTGTAATCTATGGAGGGCAAGGGAGGCCTCTTCTGAATGGTTTGCTTGCCAGCCTGATGCTTCTAGCTAGGCCACTGCTAAACAGAATGTTTTCTCAGGTAGTTTTTGTTTTGGGCATTTGAATATGGTGTTTTTGATGTGCGCTGAATAGATCAGTTGATTGCTCCTTTTGTTGTACTCCCACTGTCTGTGCTATACTACATAGATTATACTATATATATGATATATATATATATATATATATATATCATATATATATACACATTATACACATACATTGTAATATGATATAAGGTAATATTATTTCTTATTTACAATATAATTTATGCTTTATCTTTCTGTCTGTCTAGGCATTCAATAAATGTGGAATGACCTAATGAATCAATCAAAATTTATTTATTGAATACTTGCTGCAGGGGTTGGGAGATAGGCTTTTGCAGGAAGTAGACAGACAGTGCCCTCAGGTCACTTACAATCTGGTTGGTAAGACATATACACATTGAGGAAATGGTATGGTATAATTTCAACATACAGAATTTGTAGTTGAATTTGAAGTCTATAGAAACTAATTAAATGTACGACCTTGGGCAAATTTCTTTACTTTCTGGGCCTCAGTTTCCTTGTTTATAAAAAAAAAATGGGGGCTTAAACTGTGAGAACTAAATAATGTAGTTAAACCGACTAGCATAGTACCTGAGCATATTCAGAGCTCAAAAAAGTTGACCTTGCCACATGAAAATGTCTTGTTAGTTAAGTACCACATTCAAAGTGCACATGATTGTTTTCTCATCTTTAAACAATGACCACAGCAGCACCCTCTTCTTAGGATCATTATGGGAATTGTGCTATAATACTACTAAATTGATGAACTGTATTATTTCATGTTGTCTTCATAATAACCCTGTGATGTGGGAGGATTCTTATGCCCATTTCACAGATGAAGAAAATAAAATACAGGGAGATCAATGATTTTTCCCAATAACTAGTACATGGTAGACTCAAGAGATACAAACCCAAGCATCCCTTTAACTAAATGTTAGTAATAGTAGCAGTATTAACAGTGTTAGTAGTACTACTAGTAGGAGTAGTAGAAGTAAGAGTAGAGAGATCACTTTGGTGGGAGTGGCCACAAGAGACTACCTGGACAGAACTAGGCCTTTTTGACTCCTGCAAAGGGTCTGCTTTATAGGGAAGCACTGTAAGACGAAGCCAGAAAATATGGTTAGGGTCTGATATAGAGAGAACTAAATACTGGTAAAAGATATTTGTTTACAAGTTTGTTTTGAGCGAGGGGTGTCTTTGATCTGGTGTGCCAGCCTGGAACTTGGAACATTGTTGGGTAGAAATAAAGATTTGGGATTTGCATGCACAAAGGGTAAAAATATCATGTCTTACATTCTTACAGAGCTTTAGAGTTTACCTAATGCTTTCACTTCAAAGGCTTTTGCTGATGCCCACAATAACCTTGTCATTGGGGTGGGCAGGTAATTCCCATTGATTACTGCATGCGAAATGCATACTTTTAATTAAAGTTCACTTCCTTGTTTATAGGCCAGACAGTGAGGGTCAAAGATGTTAAGTAACTTGCCCAAGTTCACAGAGCCAGTAAGTGTTGGAACTGGGACTTGAACACAACACCTTTGCCCCCAGCTTATTTAGCTTTCCACACTCCACGTTGCCAGCCCAATAATTAGTTCTACTATATAATTCATGCAACAAACCACTGAGCACCTGTTGTATGTCTTATACAGTATCAAGCTATAGGGATGCAAAGATAAATATATGTAACTTCCACAAACCATTGGGGAAAATAAACATAAACATTTTTTTAAGAACAGAATTTGGCAAGTGTTGAGATAGTCATGAGAGCACAAGAATTACAGAGTGGGGGGACACAGGCAGGAGGAATGGATTCACAGAGAAGGCCAAGTTTCAACAGGCACGTATCCAAAGTACGCACTCCCAGATGGTCTGAGCCTTGCACTTAACCTTCCCAGGATGTCAAGTGTTAGTGGACACCCTGGAACCAGGGAACCTCTAAAAGGAGAAATAGTGTAAGCAAGAAACAGAGTGAGTAGATGGATGTGACAGCCACGGTGTTTCTCCTGGGAGCTCCCTCGGAGAGAGCCGGATGTGAGGGGAGCAGGAGCTGACAGCCCCCAGCTGCTGCCCCTCCAGCATCCACTGCAGCGTTCATGCCGAGGTGATACTTTCAGGGCTGCTCCCAGCCTTGTAAGAGCATGGCAAAGGTACTAGAGCCACATCCTTCCTGCCCAACACAGGAGTCCTCGAACAAGTCCTCTTTGCTCTGGAGCTCAGCCTGACCAACACTTTCTCAGAGCAGTGCGTCAGGCCACCTAGGGGGATTCCTACCCAACCCTCCTTCCGACGCTTTTCTTTCACAGGTGTCAGGTCTGCATCATGGCACAAAGCTCTCCCCACCGACTCCTGCTCCCTTTTCTTGAACTGACACACAGAGTTAGACAGGGAGAGACACTAAGGGCAAAATGCTTGGCAATACCTTTGTTTTGTAAGTGAGAAGGGGAGCATGAAGAACACCATAGCGTTAGGAACAAACTCAGCAGAAAGCCCTGTCACCACAAGGTAGAGAGAACAAATCTCAGGAGGATGGTCCCCAGTTAGACTCTGCAGAGCAAATAAGGGTAGTGAGAATACTCACAGCTACAAGCCAGGCACAACAGTCAGTGCTAGAAAAGTGTTGACTGCATGAATAGACAGAAGTGGGGCATGATGAAGGTATTTAAAGCCAGCAGCTGCAACAGAAAAACCCCACATTCTCAGTTGGTTTAACCCCGTAAAGGTTCGTTTTTCACTCACAGCAAGGCCAGTGCTGGTCAGGAGACTTTTCTCTGTGGCTTGTCCATATAGGGCAGGAGTCGCTGTAGATGCCAAGAAAGGAGAGGAGGGAGCTGGAGCATAAGGGGTGGAGGATTTTTAAAGGTCTCACTTAGGAGTAGCCTGCATCAACTGCTTCTCCCACCCCATTTGCCAGAACTCAGACACATGGCCCCAATCTCACAGGGAGGGAGGGAGGGAGGAGAAATGTCTGGTCCTGGGTGCCCAGGAAGAGGGAAATGAAACAAGGCTGGGTAAACCCATAGCATTATCTCTGTCGCACGGAACACACCACGGTGTTTGGCAACTAGGAACTCACTATAAACTTTCAAAAACATGAGTGTATACGTAAGGGGTTAGGGAAGGAATGGGGACACTTAATTCATCAAATATTTTAGTAGAGTGAGCAGACAGTCCAACTGCAAGAAGTGGGTGAAAGAGGAGTGGGTTGCCTCCAGAAATCCCTCCGTGCTGTCCACCTCCTCCCTCTGACCCCAGGGTCCCCCATATACCCTTTGCGTCTGCCCTTCCTACAACTGTATGGAAAGCACTAGCTCCCCTCGCCAGGCCATGAGTTCTGTAAGGAGAAAGCGATGCATGCTGATTGTATCCCCAGCCCCTACCTAGGCGGTGGCTGGCACAGAGTCCCTATCCGTTTGATGAATGAAAACCATTCTCCACTCTGGAGATTCTGAAGCAGGAGATCTGGAATGGAGAAAGGGCACCCTTCCTTTTTTTTATTATTATTATTATTTTTTAATTGTGGTAAAATATGCATAACATAAAATTGATCGTTTTATCCACTTTTAAGTGTGCAGCTCTGTGGCATTAAGTACATTCACATTATTGTGTAACAATCACCATCATTCATCTCTAGGGCTTTTCTCGTCTCCCCAAACTGTAACTCTGTACCCATTAAACACTAACTCCTTATTTGCTCCTCTTCCCATCCCCTCACCCCAGTCTCTATGAGTTTGACTACTCTAAGAACTTCCTATAAGCAGAATCATGTAGTATTTGTTCTTTGTGACTGGTTTATTTCACTTAGCATAATGTCCTCAAGATCCATCTATGTTGTAGCATGTGTCGGAATTTCCTTTTTAGGGCTGAGTAATATTTCATTGCATGTATATACCATATTTTGTTTATCCATTCATCTGGATAAAGATAGACACTTGGGTTGCTTCTGCCTTTTGACTATTGTGAGTAATGCTGCTATGAACATAGACATACAGCTATCTCTTCAAGACCCTGTTTTCAATTATTTTGGGTATATCTGTGATTTTTAAAGACACTTCAAAGGTGATTTGAAGCACAGCTAAGGTTGCAAACTTCTCTTTCATACAAAAGGGAAGAAGATAATTGAAGGGAATTACGAGGAATGTAGAAGTTTGGGGGACTGAGAGACAGGCAGAGCAAGGGTCAGGAGGAGATAGGCGTGGATGAGATCCTGGGTATAGTAGAGGAGTTTGTTGTGGCCAGAAACCAAGGGGAGACAAGGATGAAAGTCACGGGGCTCTGGAAAGGAGAAGATGTCAGATGAATCCATTGCTTAACTAGAGTGATGTCATCTACTGACCAGAGAAATAACAGGAGTCAAAGTGAGGTTGGAGCTAGAGGAAAAAGAAGGTTTAGAGCAGTGTTGAGAGGAATGAAATTGGGAGATGATGTGAAGATAAATGATCAAAGGACAGAGACAAGGAAAGGACCCAGTGGCATATGTGTGTTGGAGGGCAGGGGATGGAAGGAAAAGGAATTCCTTTTTATTAAAATCAAGCTCATTTGTGGGCAGGGAGTAAAGAAAGTTCATGGCATGTACACTTAAAAATGGATGAGAAATCATTAGAAGGCTAGTAGGATGTTCACAAGGGTCCAGACAGTGGACATGTGGCAGGCCAGGCCATGCGATGGGCTTGGGTGGAGAAAAATGGGTCGTGGAAATGATCCAGGTTTGGAAATGGGCCAGGGGATGTGGCAGAAGGTCAAGGGAGGGGAGGGAGGCTAAATGCCAAAGAAGTGCTGAGCATTGCATACCTAAACAAGCCCATGGCTTCACAGAGGTGCCCTGGTACAGAGAAGGAGAGTCACTATCGCTTACTTACACACTGCTATTTTATCCTATCAAATCAATCACAGTGTCCCTCTGAGCCTGCCCTTGCCAAGAGCTCACTCTATCCCTAGACTAACTTTTTCTAGCCAAGGAAAACTTATCTTATAGATCAAGGCCTTCTTGGCTGCATTCAGGAACCAGAATTCCCCCTTGGTGCCTGCCTCACTGCTCTGTCACTGCAGCTGGCAGTCCAATCCAGGGCCATCAGTACCAGGCATCTAAGACCTCAGGGAGTCCCCTCAGTGAGTCAAGGCAGTGACTTTGCACTTCTTGAAGTCCTTGCCCTTTCTAGTTTACTATGGGCAGCCACAGGCTGCAGGGACAATGTCCCCAGTGATCTCATTTAGCGCTCATCTGTGTAAAAAGGGGAAAAAAATTAAAAGTTTTCTAAGCACCTGTGCTGAAAAATCCATTTGCATCCTCCTCCTTTCCTCCTCGAGAAACCAATCTCTCTTTTTGATCTGGAACTGTTTTTATCTGGTATCATACAGCAACTTTGAAGCTTTGCTCCTCTTTCCCTCTGATGCCCGCATTTACCCCTAAGTCTCTGTTGGCATTGTTCCATCCCTTTTCCCTGCTCGGTGGGTCTCAGCTCCATCCCTGGGTAATTGCTCAGCCGACCTCCTGCCAGCTCAGAGGAATCTGTCAGCTGCTGCCTGCTGCTTGCTGTCTGTTATCTTTTATTTGCTCCACTGGGTTTTTGGCTGCCCTGTGGACATTGCTGCTGTTCTAGGACTAGATATGGATCTGTTTGTTTTTCTAAGTAGCCTCTCACACTAGCATGTTGCTGTCCACATTTTATTGCCGTCCTCTCTCTCTCTCTCCTCCTTGCCTCCTTCCCATTGAGAACAGGCGTCGTCGAGAGGCTCCAGAAGGCAAGCTGCCTAGGAAAACCACGATCCTACCAGAGTCCTTGGAAGTGTCTAAAGTGACAGTGTCCTTCAATTGCAGATATGCAGGCAGTGTGGCAACTGGCCAGCCGACTCTGGGACAACCCAATCCTCAGATGATATGGAGAAAACTAACTTTGTTTAATAAACAGGATAACCAGGCAAAGTCAACTATAAAATCTGTGGGGCTGGGGCAGAGAGGAAAAAACGATCTAAAATGCAGTGTCCTCTTGATCTTCCTTTTGTGTGTGCCAGGGCAACACTTTCGCGTGTCATGTGGTTTCTGCCCGATAGCGGGAAGTGAGGCCACTCCAGGGCTCTTATTAGAAATGCCTAGGACCTCCCTTGCTCCATTTCCAGCTTGCTTCTATCTCATTCCAGCTTCTGTGGAGTGGCTGACCTTTGATTCTTCTGTTTGCTTCTAGAAACTGGTGTTGGCCCTTGGATTTCAGTGTTTGTCAGCACTCCCTGGGGATTTAGGCTGTTTTAATTCTTGGCTGCCCCAGACAGAACACCCCACACTAGTTTTGGTTCCATTTTGAACTAACTCTAAGCGCTATAGTCAGGCTTTCCTCTCAGTCCAGGCCTTCAGAGGCTGTCAAGTTTGGGAGGCGGGGGTGGCAAGGTGGGGGTGAGATACAGTTCACAAGGAAGAGAGAATTTTCAAGAAAGAAGTGGAAAGAGGTTTAGAATAAGTTGTTTGCAATATAAATAAAAGAAACACAGGAGAAAAAAATCAGTGCCAGTCAAGTGGTTAAGAATATCATGAATCCGAAATTGGTAAGTCTGAAGAAATAGAGACAAACATTGAATCGAATATTGGAATCGAACATAAGAATATCTGTAAGAATCAGATCTCCAGCAAATGTAACAATCATAATCTAGACTGTCAATTCACAACTGGCTTAAGCTATTTATTTATTTATTTATTTATTTATTTTAGCTGAGCCATCCTGCTACCTGTTGGCAGCTCAGCGGCAACTCACAGCTCAGGCTGGGCATGGAACCGCTGTTGCTCGGAGCCTGCACTCTTGCGCGAGCTCTTAACCAACTGAGCCACTCGGCCGGTCCATGGCTTAAGCTATTTAAAGTAAATGCTGGTCCGTGATCAAAAGAGTGAGGCTATTTGGCCTCCCTCTTTTATTCCTTCATGGACCTATTTTACAGATATTTTTGAACACCAGCCAAGGACCTGACTGTGCTAGATGCCATGGGAGATATAAAGAAGTAGAACGCTCTAGTGCATGACCTCAAGATAGATAGACACATGAGAAGCTAGGTTAAGATAAAGAAACAAAAGGTGCTGCAAGAGAATATGATTAAGTATCAATTAAATAAGCACTATGTGTCCTCATGAGGAAGCACCCTGGGGGCTGGAGGGAATCTCAAGGGTTCATGGAGAAGGTGAGCCTCCAAGGAACCTTGAGGCATAGGTAAGACTGGGAAGGAAAAGAGGAATCCTCATGCTTGGTGAAGGCTTACTGGGTTGCGATTACATATGACAAATTTTAGAAGAGCTGTCTCCAGTTAAAATGAACAAAGGACACCTTTGCTATCCTCCAAAACCTTGTCAAACATCTGGTTTCTGGTTGTTGTGGTAATTGGTCAAGTGTCATGTATTTCAGAGGCTTTATCACGGTACACATCCGGAAGGTGTGTTCTGTGACCTGGAGAACAAGGATATAAGTTTAGGATGCTTTCAGCCTCCAGTAATAGGATGCTCGATGAACAATGTTTTCATCAGTAAAGATGTTTATCTCACAAAACAAGAAGTCCACAGTTGCTATAGCTGCCCACATATATCCTGAGGGGCCCAAGCTATTTCTTTCACTCTGCCACCTTCAGTAGAATTGTGTGTCTGTGTGCTTTTAGGCTAATTTCTCCATGGTCACTGCAACTCCCACAGAACTGCCTTCCAAGCATGAAGAAAGGGGCAAGGGCCAAGGACGTCCTCTTCCTGAAGCCCTGTCTTTCCATTCAAGAAGAAAGCCTTTGATGGGCTCTCCAGCTGATTTTCCCTGAAATCTCATTAGCTAGAATTGAATAACATGCCTACCTCTAGCCAATTACTGGCAAAGACTTAAGCCCCTCATGATTCATCCTCTTGCTCTGGGGTAGACACCCAGCCTTCATGAGATCAAAGGATCTCTACTCACCTTTGGAATAAAACCTGAGTTCTCTTTGACAGAGAAGGCAGTGGGAATGATGGATGAGTCCACAGTGAACAGTGTCTGCCACATTCACCAGTGTTAAGGTCCCTGCCCATGTGGCTCATTTAATGGCTGCAGCCTGCTTCTTCCTTTGCCTGCCCCTGACCTTGGCCTTCATGCACAACTCTGAATTTTTTCTGCTTTTTAAAAATTATCGTTCCTGCATAATGGACCTGACTTACGCAAGAAAGTTAACTCAAAACTCCAATTAGGAAACCCTCATTCAGAGAAAAACCCTTGGCCGTACCCCATACAATTGGTGGCTAAATGTACTTTCGTATGTTCTAAGTTTTAAAAAATGTTAAAGTTAGGTACCATTTAAAGACTCCCTTCCTTAACTAAACTGGCTAAAAATGAACCAACCAATCTCTAGATAACTGCTTTTAGATAACAGGGCTTCTTATATTGCAATTGGTAGCTTTTTGTTTTTGTTTTTGGTTTTTTTTTTGTCTGGATTTCCTATTGGATTGAAATCTAGAGGACAGAGTTCATGCCTTAAATGAGTCTGCTTCCTGAACTCTACAACTATGTGGTCCAATACAGTAGCCACTAGTCTCACATAAGGTTATTGTGCATTTGAAATGTGGCTAATGAGACTGAGGAACTGAATATTTAAATGTATTACATTTTAAATTTAAAATCTGATTCAGTTATGGGAAAACTTTTAAGTATGCTTGAAACAATTCAGATATGTACATGTACTTTTCCAACTGTAACTTTTGTAAAGCCTGGATACAGACTATTATGCAACTTAGCATCTGAACTGAGATGTGCCGTAAGTGTAAAATATAAACACTTGGAAGATTTAACATGGAAAAAGGAATGTAAAAAAATTTTTTTATATTGGTTTCATGATGCACTGGTGCTATTGTGAACATACGTGGTTCAATGAACTATATTGAAATTAATGTTACCTGTTTCTTTTCACTTTTTCAAAGTCACTGCTAGAAAATTTTAAATTACATGTGAGTCTTGAATTACATTTCTCTTGGACAGAGCTGCTCTAGTACATAGGGAGCACTCAAATGTTCATTGACTGAATGCATGAGTTCAGTGACTTGACCAAGGTCACTTAGAAAGACTCAGAGTGAGTCTTAGGTTCACTTGCCCCCACTCCCTCTTTCTTTCCACCATTCCTTGTAGTCTCCTCTACACCGTGTTATCCTTCCTAGTCCCATTCTCTTGTCCACCTGTAGGACAGAAACTTTCCTCATGGAAGTGAACTTTGCAAACTGAGGAGAAGGGGAGCATCTGTGTTGAGGTTCTATACAGGCAGTGGCTTATATAAAACTGAGCCCTCTTTGATGGAGAGAAGGACATGACTTAGGATGCCACCTCTCAGAGGATGCTTTTGCTTTATATTTTGTCATTTCTGGCTACCTTTTCTGAGCTCTCCAGTCATCTCATTGTACGTTCTCGATCTGAAAGTTCTTTCAGTAAAAGGGTGGTTTTACACTTCTGGGCAGATTTCTTGTCATCCCCAGGGCTCTGGTGACACAAAACAAACAGGAGTAACGTAGGCTGTATGCGCACAACTGGAAGAAGGGTGAGAAAACTGAGGCCACCCACGTTGCTCGCCAGAGAAGTTTGGCATTCCCGTGTCTCAGAAAACAATTGCTTTGTTAGACGCTGCACCAGAAGATTTGCTGGCACTCCACGGAGAGCATTCTCCCAGACTGCAATCATTACAGAACTGCGCTTCTCTCGTAAACCATGCCCAAAGCCATCTGGGCCTTTGACTCACACGCTGAAGTGAAAGCACAGACATTTCATAGTTTCAATTTTAGGTCCTCATGTTCATGCTGAAAGTGTCTTCATTTACAAAGGATTCAGTCAATAGACATTCATTCAACAAATATGTATTTATTGAATATGTGCTCTGTGCCAAGAAATGTGAGGTGCTGAGACAAAACAAGACATACTGACTTACTGGTCTGAACTATATACATAAATTACTTATTTAGCTGAACTATAAATAAATTATGTATAAATTTATCTGAACTATCAGAGGTGAAGAGAGGCACAGATAATTTTCTTTTTAAATGTTTTTATTGGGGAACAGCCATGGTCATTGGTTACACATTGCTTTCATGCTACAACGGCATAGTTGAACTCTTTAAAGGAGGGTGCAGCTCACAGTGGCCCATGTGGGGATTGAACCAGCAACCTTGGTGTTACCAGTAACACACTCTAAAACCAACTGAGCTAACCCATCACCCAGAGCCACCAATAGTTTTTAAGAGTATAATCCAAAGATGCATCTTTACATAAAATAGTATCCTTGCCATCCTGGTTCAAAACTAGTATCTCTCTGGACCAACGTTTTTTCCCTCAACAGTGGTATTAAAACATTTGCTTCTTGGAATCTATTCTAAGAAAATAATCAAATAGATGGTCAAAGATTTACATATATGGGTGGTCACTGCAGTGTCAGCAAAAAAATGGAAATCCTCTAAATGTTGAATAAGAGAGTTTTTATAAAATTTGGGCCTGTCTATATGATGTCAAACCATTACAAATCAAATTTTAAAGAATATCTAGTGATATGAAAAATTTTTTCCATTATATATTAATATTTAAACTCAGGATATAAAAAATATACCTGATAGGTGTTTTCAATTTGGGGGAATATCTATATATGCAAAGAAAGAAAGACTAGAAGGATATACAATGAAATTAACAACGTATCCCGGGGCGGTGGGGGGTGTGGTGTGTGTGTGTGTGAAATTATGCATGCTTTTATTTTCTTCTTTACATTCTACATATTTTTAAATGTTCTGCATAATTGTTTACTATTTTTGTTATAAGATGATAAACTTTTTTAAAACTTTGGAGCAGTGACATTATTTTCCTCTATGAAAATAATTTTTAAATATTTTTTAAAAACAAGTCTGTCCCTAACATTTCTACATTTCCTTAAATATTCATTCTGGATCTGTCACTCCTAACTTTATTTAAAACTTTTGAACCAATTTGTAACATTGTGACAAATTATGTTTAGAACACACTGTGTGGGCAATTAAATCCATAAACTTACTTCCTGATGTCACATGAGGGAATACTACTTACCTCCCCAGGCTACTGGGAAAACTGGATGGTACAAAGAATGTGAGCAGCCTCCTTGAGTGCCTGATCCATAATAAGCCCTCACTACTGGTTCCCACCTCCTCTGTTTAGGATTATTCCCCTCACTACTGTTTGCATTGTTTAATGTTAATTTTTTTATAACAAATAATTCATTCCTTTTCTTTAATGTGGTAAAATATACGCAACATAAAAATTACCATTTTAACCATTTTTAAGTGCCCAGTTCTTGCATTCACATTGTTGTGTAACAATCACCATCATTCATCCGGACATTTTTCATCTTCCCAAACTGTAATTCTGTACCCATTAAACACTAACTCTTTATTCCCTCCTCTCCCCAGCCCCTGGCAACCACCATTCTACTTTCTGCCTCTATGAATTTGACCATTCTAGGTACCTCATATAAGCAGAATCATACAGTATTTGTCCTTTTGTAACTGGTTTATTTCACTTAGTATAATGTCCTCAAATACGTGTAATAATTTTCTTCCTTTTTAAGGCTAATATTCCATTGTGTGTGTGTGTGTGTATCCATTTATTAGTTAATGGATGCTTGGATTACTTCTACCTTTTGAGTATTGCAGATAATGTTATTGTGAGCATGGGTGTACAAATATCTGTTTGAGTAATTATTTTCCTTGAAGTAGAGATTGCTGGATTATATGATAATTCTATTTTTAATTTTTCAAAGATCCGCCAAACTGCTTTTGTTAATGGCTACACCACTTTACATTTCATAGTGTTATTTTTATCCACTTTTCTTCTCCTTAATTGGGTTGATATCTTTCTGAGATCAAGTGCATTCACTTTTTCTTTTTTTTTTTTTTTTAAAGATTTTTATTGGGGAATCGGGGAAGGGGAACAGAAAAGTTGCTGTCCTTTTGTTCTTCAGTCTAGTTGTGGAGGACGTTGCTTCACTGGCCCATGTTGGTATCTTGATCATTGTACTATTCCAGACTGAGGCAGTCAGTTGCCAGCCATTGGACAGCCATTCACGGCAGCTCACAGCAGCCCACTGCAGCCCCATTGTAACCTGCGCCATCGCCGGCCACTCACGGAAGCCCAGCTCCAGGTGGAGCTGTTGTTCACCATCTTAGCTGTAGAGGAAGCAGCAATACTGGCCCATGTGGAAACCGAACCAGGGCCCTGCTGCTCAGACCTCGCGCTCCAAAGCCAATTTAACCAACTGAGCCCCTCGGCCGGCCCAAGTGCATTCACTTTTGAATCCCTCAGAGCAACTAGAAAATTGCTTCAAGCATTGTAGATGTGCAATAAGCACTTGATGAATAAAAGTTTCTTTTTTTCCTAGCTTTTAGAAGCTCATTTCTACTCTTAGTGTGTTCCTTCTTCTCTTCCTCATCCTTCCCTCAGCTCTCATGTACTGTGACTTAGCAGGCCTCTGCTAATAATTTCCATATCTTTTTTTTTTAAAGATTTTATTGGGGAATTGGGGGAGGGGAACAGTGTTGAGGAATCAGGGAAGAGGACCAGCCAAGTTGTTCTTCTTCAATCTTCGTTGTGGAGGGTGTCACAACGTCCCGTCGGCAGCTCGTGGCCTCTAAGCTCAAGGTGCTGTGTTCAATCTTAGTTGCAGGTGGGCATAGCCACCATCCCACGAGGGAGTCGAACCAGCAGCCTTGTTGTTAAGAGCGCACGCTGTATCCACTGAGCCATCTGGGTGGCAGCTTAGCTCAAGGTGCCAAGTTCAGTCTTAATTGCAGGTGGGCTTAGCCCACCTTTGAGCAGGCAATCTTGTTGTTATACTAGCTGAGTCATCCTGCCACCTATTGGCAGCTCAGCGACAGCTCAGCTCGGGTGCAGCATCACTGGTCCATGTGGAAATCGAACCGGTGACTCTGTTGCTCAGAGCTCGTGCTCTTAATCCATTTCTTGACCAATTGAGCCACTCAGCTGGCCTGATAATTTCCATATCTTTAATGACTTATAATCTGTGGTCAGGTAACTCCTTCTTTCGGTGCCATGCAGCTGTTAAGAGCATGGCAATGGAGTCAGAAAGACCTCACCTCAAGTCCTCGCTCTGCCACTTACACTTTATATGACCTTGGCCAAGATTCTAACCACTTCTTTCAGATATTATTGATGCATACCAAAACACTCTGAAACTAAGTAGCTGAAAACAATGACCATTTTATTATTTGTGACAATTCTATGGGTCTACTGGGTCAATTCTTGTACTCCACGTGGTATCTGCTGGGGTCACTCACATGGCTACATTCACCATCAAGCTTGGCTAGGGTTCACATGACTAGGAAGGCCTCACTCCCATGTCTGGCTCCTCAGGTGGGGTGACTAGACTCCCTGGGGGCTGGCTGGGCCTTCCTCTCTTTCTTTTTAGTCTTTCATAAAAAAAAAAAAAAACTGGGTCCCTTTACCTATGAGGTCCTTCTCTCTTTCAACAGGTTAGTCAAACTTCTTTACATGGCAATTGGCTTCCAAAATGGAAATTGCCAGTCATCTTAGGACTCAAGCCACAATGGGCCCAGCATCATTTTCAATCTATTCTATTACCGAAAGCAGTTCCGGGTGAGCTGATACAAGAGAGGAAATAGACTCAACACTTGGTGGGAGGAGGGCCGTGTGCATTCTAGGATGGGAAGAATTGGTGGCTATACTTAGACAGACAACCCGTCTCTAAGCCTCTGTTTCCCCATGTATAAAATGGGAGATAATAATAGGTGCCACCTTTATAAGCTTATCTGATTAGAGTGAAGATGCTTTGTGATCATCACACAAGATGTACACTAATCATGATCCCGATCATTATTATTATTATTATTATTAGTAGTAGTAGTAGTAGTAGTAGTAGTACTATTTTATTCCAATCAGGGTGGAAGTTGTTCAGGCTCATTCTGAAATTCACTTCTCTTTATTTAGTAAGATCGATGTCGTGCTAATCATCACCCCAAAGAGCACTGGAATCCACACAAAAATCCCTACTCTCTCTGCACAAGCCAGGGCTAGCCTGCCCGGGAATCCTCAGGGCTTTCCAGTCCCCACACCTGCTCTCCACTTCCCTTTTGAGGTGTGGCTCTCGTGAAAGGTCATCACTGTCTTTGGAGTTTACTTTCAAAATGCAAGAGCTTTCTGCAACTTGTTTTTTATGAAATCAGCATTTGGCTTCTTGGAAACTCTTTATTATTATTATTATTAGTTTCAGGTGTACAAAACAATGTACTAGGAAATTCTTAATGCCTTCTCTCTTTGAACTTTGAGGATGGATTACGTAATTTCATGAAAGAAAAATAAAAAACAGAAGATAGCACAAAATGCACTTACTTCATACCTCAGATATTCAAAGAAAATGTCATTCCTGTGCTGATCTGGTCGTCCTCTCCAAATTGCATCCACCGGTGAGTGGGAGGAAAGATTCGCTCAAGAGTCAATCTGATCATTTAAACAGCTCCTTTTAGATAGAATACCATGTCCCTTGGATGAAATGCTCTGTCTGTTAGGCAGTCTTTCCTTCCTCCTTGCTTCCCCCCTAAGATGGTCTCTGGATATAAAGCAGACGACGTGGCTATTGATACTTCTGTACAAATGTAAGAGCCAGAGTCCTTGGGGCTGTGTCCTGTCCCTCCTCTGGTCTCCTGTGTTAATAATGCCCTTGTGCACCTGCTTGCTGCTTGCCCTGCAGACATTGGCAGCTGAAGTCTAAGGCTGATAACTTGTCGTTTCATCTCTCTCAGCTTGGGTGGCACTCCTGATGATGCCGCCAATCTGATTCGATTTCAGTTGAGTTCCTGTGGGTGCTGTGGCCACTCTGAGGCCTGGCCACAGCTCCCGGGCTATCCTAACTCAGGCAGCCAGCTCTGCAGCCTTCTCTCAGAAGAACTTCACCCCAACACAGCAACCTCTCTGGCTTTTTCCATGGCCCAATTTTCAGCCCCTTCTGGCTCCAGTCTCCCTCTGGTTGACCACACTGCCAGTGCCATCACCTTTAGAAGTTTTTAGAAGTTTTCGCTGTCACAGATAATGCCTTGGTGACCATATTATGCGTGTCTGGTGTTTTCCGGGAATGGATACAGAGGAGTGCAATTGTGGGATTATAGATTATATGCATTTTTATAATTTAAGATAGTCCCATATTTATCTCCAAACTCACTATTACCAACTTATACTTTATTTCCCCACACCCATGTTCATTCTAAAGATTATCAAACTTTATAAAGTTGGCCAATCCGATGGTTGTTAAAAAGAGATTTTAGTATTGCTAAGTATTTTTCTTATGTTTGTTGACCATATGTACTCTGTGAATTTTTGTTCATATCTTTCTTTTTTTAATCAAGTTTTTGTCTTTTTTTTTAATGAATTTACATGTCTGAGTGTCTACTCAGCTTGGGCTGTTATAACAATATGTCTTAGATAGGGTGGCTTACACAGCAGAAATTTATTTTCTCACAGTTCTAGAATCTGGAAAGTCCAAGATCAAGGTGCCTGCCAAGTGGGTGTCTGGTGAGAACTCACCCCTGGGGTTGCAGACAGCTTCTTGCTGTGTCCTCACATGGCCTTTCCTCAGTGCACACCCGTAGAGACTGAAAGACCTCTCTCTTCTACTTCTTATAAGGCCACCAATCTTATTGGACTATGATTAGTTAACCTTAATTACCTCCTAAAAGCTTTATCTCCAAATAATATCACCTTGGGGATTAGGGCTTCAACATATGAATTTTGGTGGAGACAATTTAGTCTATAGCACCAGAGTACTATTCTTTTGCTTGTTGTATAAATTTGCTTGTCTATTTGCATTAGATATGTGTGTGTATAATATATATGTATATATGTATACAAATACATATATACATATACATATAATGTACATATGTATATATGTATATATGTATGTAATGTATATATGCAAATAGTTTCTCCTAGCTCATAACTTGCCTTTTAATTTTGTTAATCATGTCTTTAGTGATAGAGAAGTTTTTAGTTTTGACATGTCAAATTTGTTCATCTTTTCTTTTATGGCTTCTTATTTTTATGATTTGTTTAAGAAGTCCTTCTACCCCAAAAGTCATAAATATGTTACTTGTTCTTCCATATTTAAGTAGAAGAACTAGTCATAAGCCTTTGGAGCCTGATGTCTTTTGCAGGGGAAGGAAGAGAGTACATTTTTAACTAATAATTCAATTTCTTTAATGGTTATTAATGTTTTCTACTTCTTCTTGAACAAATTTTGATGTTTTTTTGTTTTCCTAGAAAATCATTCATTTCATCTTGGTCTCTAATTCATTGGTATAGAGTTGTTCATAACATTCCCTTTGAAAATTGTTCTTTATATGTGTATATCTGTCCCTTTTTATGTCTGCTATTGCTTATTAAGTATTTCTTTTTTCTGATTTGTTCTAGCCAAATAATTTTTTTACCCTAAAAAAGCAAACCTGTGGGTTTATTAATTAATTTTGCTTTCTTTTTCATTTCATTAATTTTTGTCTTTATAGTAATTAATTTATTTCTTTTACTTTGGCTTTATTTTGTTTTTATTTTCCATCATTTTTATGTTCTAATAAACATATGTAAGCCTAGAGTTTTCCTCTGAAAATTTCTTTGGCCATATCCCGTTAGTTTTGATGTGAACTGTTTTCATTGTGGTCTAGTACCAAGTAGTTTATTTCCTCTTTAAACCAAGAGATCTTTAGAAGTGTGTGTTTATGTTTCAGAAGTATAGACTTTTTCTGGCTCCCTGTTCATTAATTTCTAAATTTATTGCATTCTGGTCAATGAATGTGGCCTGTATAATATCAGCTTTTTAAAAAATGTGTTGCAAAAAAAAAGTGTGTTGCTATTTCCTTTGGGCATAGAGCAGAAGCAAATTTGGTGAGCTCTGCATGTGTGCTTTTAGCTAAAAAAGAAAAAAGCTTAACATTACATTATTTTTGCCATTCAGTGTTATCATAGCTTCTGATAGGCAATAATTTATTACTGACTCATTCAGCCAAAAGATATTTATTGAGTGCCTGCATATTCTAAGCACCAAAGTTCGTTGGGAAACACAAA
>NW_017731456.1:2809702-2810621 GCF_001890085.2 Hipposideros armiger | reverse complement strand
GTCCTCTACAAGTTTTGTCTCATTTATTCTTCACAACAAACATATATATACATTTTTTTTCACCATGTCAATCACCATGTCTGCCATGTTGTAAGGGCAACTCCCCTGCTTACCACCTCAGCTGAATGGGGCCCACCCCCAGTGGCTTTGGTTTGTCCAATGTAATCATCCTCAGAGACACACACACAAACACACACACACACACACACACACACACACCCCTCTAATTGGATCAGGGAAGTTACCTGCACCCAACAGCAACCAATCCACTGGCCAGCCAGCAGTTTTTAGGGTATCATAACACAAAGCCTTGTCCAAATAGATTCTTGCTTTTAGAAATTTTAAGTCAGGATATATAAAGGAAATCAGTTAACTGCAGAAACGAAAGTTGAAAGATGAGAGGCTAGAGAAGCCATGACGGACTTGAGTGAGTTGAGGGCAGGAGTAAGCCAATGATGTAAGCAAGCAGAAGCAAGCAGCAAGAGGTAGAGAAAAGATGCCCAGGGTGAGGAGGGAGAAGCTGGTTCACAGAGGGAAGAGAAGCAGACTCAAGAAACCAACTTTTGATTGGTGCAGCCTCTATGGAAATCAGTATGGCGGTATCTTCAAAAAACTGAAAATGGAACTACCTTATGACCCAGCAATCCCACTCCTCAGTACCTATCCAAAGAAATCCAAGACACTAATTCGAAAAAATATATGCACCCCTAATGTTTATTGCAGTGCTATTTACAATAGCCAAGACTTGGAAACAACCAAAATGCCCATCAGTAGATGATTGGATTAAGAAACTGTGATACATTTATACAATGGAGTACTACTCGAATATAAAGAATGAAATCTTACCATTTGCAATGATATGGATGGACCTAGAGAACATTATGCTAAGTGAAATAAGTCAGTCAGAGAAAGACAAATA
>NW_017731456.1:2802440-2807080 GCF_001890085.2 Hipposideros armiger | reverse complement strand
GTTTGTTCGTTGCTCTAACTCAAGCTCAGACATTTTTGGGACGACCACACAAAAACACACAACAACAATAATGAACACCACTCCGCAAGACACCACCACATGTTCACGCAAACTCAGCTGGGAGACACTGATATGCCAAAGTTATGAGACCTTACCAAGCTGTTTGTACACTGCTGCCAATGTAAGCACACAGTGACAAATTTGCGAACTTAATTGTCAGGCCTCATATGTCTGCTTTGCATTTTATCTCCAGCATCTAGTACAGAGCCTGGTACATACACAGCATACATTCAGTAATTACTTGTGGAAGAAATGACTAAAATGCTTTTAAATATAAACTGTTAGTGCTCATTTATACATGGGAGTCATGAGGGAAAGTCAGAGGCAGCAGGTGTTCCCTTTCTCCACCGCCTCCCCCCACCCACCTGCCCACAAGACCAATAACCAGGTAATTAATAGTCAACTAGAATCCAAAGGTATGAGGTGTCAAGGGATGGATGAAGTCAAGTATCCTCCTAGATTTCCTGTCCTCAGCTCTCCCACTGAGGAAAACCTACCCATGAACCCCCTTCCAGGAACCTCCAGTTTTGGGGACAAAAAAAAACACAATAATTCTGCCTGGCTTTGTGGCTTCCTTGGTGTGGAGGCATTTTGGCTACTCTCTCCAATGTCAAATAAGTGTGTTTCAATTTATGTCCACATTGGGACTTTTTATTCTGACTACTTCAGTTATGTAGAAAGCAGTGAGTTACTGACAATTGCATTCATATGATCAGCTATGAAAAGAAATTCATTCAAAATGTGTTTGTGTGTGTGTGTGTGTGTGTGTGTGTGTGTGTGTGTGTGTGTGCGCGCGCTCAACTTTCAGGAATAACTGAAAGGAGGAAATATTCAGGATATATGTTTGCCATCACATTTTCACTTCAAACTGGAAAACAGAAGTAAGGTATTGAAGGATGGGAGGAAGCAAATTGAGAAAGGAAACAAAACTTTTCATTACAGCAAAGTCACCATTGAGAGACAGGGTGGTGAGGGAGCGGAGTACCAGTACCACCTTCAGGAACATGTGTGGAGGTCACTCTGGGTGACAAGAAAGATCAGGCATCGTGCAGGAGGAACCAGCCGTGGTCTTGACCTGGATTTGACCTGGCTCTGATAAGAATCTGTCCAACTTGGCAGTGATGTGACAGTAAATTCTGTGGATTCGAACAGCACCATTCATGCCAGAAAAATTTGATAGCTTTTTTGGACAGAATTATCCTCATTGTTACTGTGAGTTGGACAAAGAAAAAAGTGCAAGACATGCAGCATCTCCAACTTTCTGGCTTAGAACACAATCAGCCCTTTTCTCCCTGATACTCGGGGGAAGGAGGCTAATGTAAAGGCTAGTGAGGTCACCTTCAGTGCGCTGTGTGGCCTGGCATGCACGTCAGACTGAAAGAGAGATGGACGTTCAGCCCACATGGGGACAAACAACAGTTCCATGTGCTCACTTCATAAACTCAGAATTTTATAGCTGTAAAGGATATTATGACCACCCCATCCAAAAGTCCTGAACTAGCTCAACCCATTGTTTCCAGGGTGAGACTGAGGTCAAACACGGGAAATGACTTATTTAGAGAACATTACCAAGCTAACAGCAGANCAGAGAAAGACAAATACCATATGATCTCACTTATTTGTGGAATCTAAAGAACTGAATAAATGAGCAAAGTAAACAGAAATAGTCTCAGAGATATAGAGGAAAAACTGATGGTTGCTAGATGGGAGGGGGGTGGGGATGAAGGAGGAGGGGAAGGGATTAGACAACATAAATTGGTAACTTTAATATTGCCACAGGGATATGAAAGACAGTTTGGGGAATATAATTTAAAAAAAAAAAAAGAAGAAAAGAAGCCAACTCTTGGAAAGTAGCTGATGAACACTAGAGAAAAAGTCCACAAGTTCATGCCCTGGGACACAATTCCAGCCTCTGAAAGCCCAGCCCCGGAGTGGATCCTACTCTCTGTTTTGCATGAAATGCCTGCCTCTTTCATCAGGCCTTACCAGAAGTTCATTGCAGGGTGTTTCTGAAGGAATTGCTGCTTCATGCCACACAAGCATTCATTCCCATGTGCAAATGAAGACACAGAGGCTCAGAGAGGTTAAATCACTTGCCCAAATTGCCATAGCAAATTGCAGAGCAGAAATTTAAACTCAAATTAGTGTGACTGTAAAGCCCTCCTCATCCTTAGGCATAACACTGTGAATATTATAACAGCAGGAATTATCTGTTCAAAAATTTTTACTCGGACGTTTAGCTTTTCTTACCTTGAAAATATACACAACTAGCACACTACTTTCAAATTAGTAACCCAAGTGACTTGGCATTATTGGCCTGTTACTAACTATTATGGCTTAACCATGGTTTAACATAAGAGGACACTTGCTTCTAAGTGGACTGCATAAAATCAGTGGTTTGACCTAGCCAGACATTTGGAGAGTGGGGGCAGGAGGTAGTGGGGCAGGGACACGTGATAGGTTCATAATTTTTCTTCCAGTAACTGGTTAGAGCCTTGTATTTCTGAGACCGGATTATCCATTCACCCAGGGAATGGCCCTGGGTGAACTGGATCATGCAAAAGAAACTTTCAGCCATCACTAGATGGCCACTAATGTAGTTTTTTTTTTTTTTATAGTGGAGGAACAGAGCTAGGTGCCCTATCAACCCTAATTGTGGTCCTTTAGGTAGAATGTTCTCTTCCTTATAAAAGGGTTTCCAGGTGAAGTGGCAAGGAAGGAGAGTGAATCCGGAACAAATTTTACGAGTGCCTACTAAGTAGGAGGCCTCGTGCCAGGGAAAGCTCGGTAAAGGTCAGTCATAGGTCCACAAGGCCTGAAGTAGGTCACCTTTACTCTGGTACAGCAGGAAATCTCTGAGGCTGCAGCCTTCTGGCACACCAACAACCCATTCTCTCCAGAGACTCTTCTCACAACGTGTGCATTGACCAATTGCCTCTCTGGATTGTTCTGAATCTTGTGCTGAGGGCAGTGGGGATCCTCCTCTTTGGTGTCTCTTTCCAGAAAGCCTTTATGTGTCCTGAGCTAATTGCAGCTGAAGACATTTCCTTTCCTGACCTTTGCCAAACCACCTTTTACCCAATTCCTGGCCTTTTACCCTGTCTAGAGGGGGTGTGGCTATGACCCAGGAACCAGACAAACCTACAAAGGCTAGACAGGTTAGGAAAGTCCCAGTGGGATGCAGCAAGCAGCAGTTGCATGTCCCATGAGGGTAGGGCAACCAATAGTCACAGAGTCCAGTGGAAAAAATCAAAACAAAGGCTTGAGGGCAGCCAGAGAGAGTCACCTGAGTCCATCTTCACTCTTCTTCCTTATCCATAACCCACTGCACTATTACTTCACTTCTTTCTAAAATTCACTTTTTAACTTCACTAAATAAAACGTCTTATCAATATAGTAAATAAAAAATGAAGATCACTTGTCAAAAATAAAGAAGGAAGCCTTAAAAATAGACGTAACTATTAAGGTGAACATCGTCTGTCCATGTTTCACCTAAAATCGTAGCTCATGGCCATCGGGGAGTGCCTGCCTTGCTTTGGCCTGCCTTGGGCTGGGGTATCTGGGCCTGACCTAGTGTCAGCCCTTCATGTGTCTCCTGTTTCCACCAGCCATGGATGAGAGACCACAGAGAGGTGCCTTAAGCTAACTGAGCCTGTCTTCTTCCCTGTCAACGAGGGACAATAGTACCTGCTCTGTAGGGGTACTGCAAAGATCGGATGAAATATTGCAATGAAAGCACTTAGCACAAGACCTGGTGCTTATTATATACTCCATAAATGCTGTTTAATTTTTTCAGAGCTCTCCCTAAGTGCACTTGTGATTTTCAGACCATCCATCACGTTTGTTTGGGAAATAAGGTTTTTATGGGTAAGACCAAAGTTCAACTTGCAATAGAAAGCATCTAAGTTAAAAACAGTGAGAAAGATATAATTATAGTATTATTATTACTAAGCACAACAAACAGTAAAC
Source organism: Hipposideros armiger (assembly GCF_001890085.2). Taxonomy (NCBI): domain Eukaryota; kingdom Metazoa; phylum Chordata; class Mammalia; order Chiroptera; family Hipposideridae; genus Hipposideros; species Hipposideros armiger. The sequence goes on along the minus strand of NW_017731456.1, from coordinate 2,803,051 downwards.
TAGAACAAGGGTTCCTCAGGTTCAATTAGCCAAGGTTAAGGGAATCCAGGGCTACCTCCAACAGAAGGTGCTGGCCAGGTCCTCTTTAGCACAACCACCTCACCCAAACATCCCTTTAGAGGAGCCTAATGTTAGATTCTTGGCAGCACAGACTAGAAGCAAGCCAGGCCTGTTTGAGTCCAGAGTCCTCAGCCTCCCTTGGCACAGCATCAGCCGTAGGCCTGGGCTTCACAGTCAGCCCAGTTCAGGCCAGAGGCTTGGCTCTCTCCAGACAGGATGCCTCTCAGCACAGGTTAGAGGGACCCACTGGTGGCCAGTCCCCAGCCTCCAGCATAGCAGCTTCCAGACATCCTGCCACAGAATTTTCCCAGATGAAACATCCCCCTTCCTGTATAGCTTAGCTCTGGCCACCTGGACCTCCTCTCACTTTCAACCACTTCCTTTCTTTCTCAACACCAGCTTCCCTTTACAGGCCCTGAGTTTCTTCACAAAGGCAAGTCACTTCACCCATCTTCCAGGATATTAATATACCTTTCCTTTCTCTCCTCCCCTCCCTGCCTCTCCTCTCCCCTCCCCTCCCCTCCCCTCTCCTCTCCTCTTCACTCCTCACC
>NW_017731456.1:2795500-2796535 GCF_001890085.2 Hipposideros armiger | reverse complement strand
TCCATGTGGGAGATGATAGTGGCTTGGACAGGATGGTAGCACTGAAAAGAAGCAGTTGAATTCTGGAAATTTTTGCAAGTCTGTGTCATGAGGTGGAGTTTCTGAAGTTTCTGTGCTTCACTGGCCCTAACTGAGTAGGTCATGGCAACCCAGAGTCCCCAGAATGAAAGTACGCGTATCTCTGAGTCCATGGTGGGGTGGGGATGGAAGGGAGGGGCAGTGCAACGCCCAGTGCCAGGGCTGCGAAATAGGTGGATTCTAAGCCAGGTCCTGCACATACTCGTAGAGCCTGCCAATGGATGTTCCTCCAGAGCATGGGGAACCTGTCACTGGAGTAAACACCCCCGTTTACCACTAGATCACAGCTCTGCAGGCTCTCCACCTGTCTTCTATCACACAAACGCACACTGAAGAGCAAGGTGAAGAGATTGAGGCCTGCAGGGTCAAGATGACCTAAAAAGCCAGAGTCAGAGTCAGAAAAGAAACCCCAGCCTCCTGCCTTCCAGCTTAGAGCTGCTCTTCCCTCTTTTGACCCATTCTTAACAAGATCAAGAGAATTGGGGCAGGGGATGGGGATGGGCAGAGTGAGACTCTCTTACTTATTCTCTCACCCCTACCCCACTCCTCTGCACTTGGCATAAGCTTTTGGGAGTCGCCACACCCAGCAGAACTGTTTATGTCTAGTGCTACGAAATAGATGGAAGAATAGCAAGACAGTCGCAGTCTGTATAGTGGTTAGAGGTGAAACACACAGACTCTAGTATTAGAACGGTTTCCAATCCCAGTTTTGTCATAAGTTAGTTATGGTACCCTGTAAGGTTACTTTAACTCCAGTAAGCCTCAGTTTCCTTATCTGAAAAATGGAGATAATAAACCTATCTGATAGGGTTGTTATAACAGATGTAATATATGTAAAATGCCTGGCTCAAAATAAGAGGATGTGACAGATTCTGCAAGTTGGTTCATTCAAAATTTATTCTCAAGCATCTTCTTCTTTGCCTTCCTCTACTGAAGAGGGTAGAAAAGAAACGAATA
>NW_017731456.1:2790227-2791763 GCF_001890085.2 Hipposideros armiger | reverse complement strand
TAATTCACAGTTGAGACTCTTGATGCCTGAAAATAAGGAGTTAAGTGAATATAGCAGGAGAGTAGATTTCCCAGTCCACCCAAGAGAGAACAGAAGATCTGCCTTTAAGAAAACAAAACAACAGGGGCAGCTGGTTAGCTCAGTTGGTTAGAACACAGTGCTCTTAACACCAAGGTTTCCTGTTCAATCCCATGTGGGCCACTGAGCTACATACTCCACAACTAGATTGAAACAACAGTTGACTTGGAGCTGGTGGGTCCTGGAAAAACACACTGTTCCCCAATGTAAAAAAAACTAACAAACAAAAAAAACAGTTCTCTCAATTCCAGTCCATGGCAACATCCTATATCGTGTTGGTTACTGTTGTACAAAAAACTAAGACTCTTCCCCACTGAATTTGCTCATCCTCCTGCATTGTTTTGCTCATCATAGGAGTCCACAACCTGCACACCTGCCCATGGTGGCCCTGAACCACTATCCACCCATCTGCTTAAACTAGAAACCTGGGAATCATCCTTGATTTCCTCTAGTAGTTCCCTAATCCACTTCTCTCCCTCCCAACAGCTGGTTCCTAGTTCCCAAACTGCCCCTGGGAGTAACAGTGTTCATCTCCTAGCAAATAGCTCAATCAACATGTGTGAAATGAATGACTTGATCTGATATGATCCATGATTGACCTCTTTACTCAAGGAGTGTTCTGCCAAGAATGAGGAGATGGATACAAAACCCCTTGTTCTTTGGGTTCTTCAGGTGACACCTCCTCCAGGAAGACTTCCAGATTCTCTCCTACCAATCCGACTGGGGTGTGTGACCCTCCTATGATTTCCTAAAGCACCCTGTGCTTACCTTTACCAAAAAACTTATAATTCCATCTTGCAACAATTGATTTATTTGTCTGAGTCTCCCACTAGTTAGGGACTTATATACCTGGATCTCCAGGTCCTAGCAGGTATCCAGAGTAAAGCACAAAGACAATGAATGTTGTTGAATGAATAAATAAATGAATGAATGCATGATACAAGGAATAAACGTAACAACTGATACACAAAAAGTAGTCCTATGGGGAGACAAATGAAGAAGCACCTAATTGTTACTGGGGCTAGTGACTGTGCAAAATGCTTTTCTAACTGGTCTTGAAAGGTGAGTTAGCTTTCCTAGAGATCAAAGCAAGGAAGGGTATTGTAAGCAGGAGGAATAGCATGAACAGAAGCATGTGGTAAGAAAGCACATGAAGCATTTAAGACAATGGGAGCCTGCCAAAACTCAGGAACAGCTTTGAGCAGGAGGAAATGAGACAGATGTGGCTAGAAAGGTTGTTTTAAACAAGTTGTGAAAGACCTGGAAGGGATACCAAAGGGTTTGCAGATTACAAAGTAGAAAGTCACCGAAGTTTTAAGCAGAGTAATAACATGATCAGATCTTTAAAAGAAAAATAAATATTTTGTTTCCTTTTTGGTAACTAAATGCCATAGATCGAACTTCCTCCATTTTTGTATTTTTTGATGTTTCATGAAAACATACAGACAAACAAACAAA
>NW_017731456.1:2785479-2787706 GCF_001890085.2 Hipposideros armiger | reverse complement strand
CACATCTCCACTATTACACTTACCACCTTGCATTCTAAGAACAGTGTTTGTATAGACACTCATCTCCTCCTCTCCCTAAACAGAGTGATGAGGCATCACTCATTTTTCACATTCTTATGGCCTAGTATACAACCTGAAAATAGCAGATATTTGCATCAGTTATCGATTGCTCCATAACAAATCACCTCAAAATTCAGCAGCTTTAAACAACAATATGCATCGTCTCATAGTTTCCGTGGCTCAGGAATTCAGTTGCAGGTGCAGCTTTGTTGGATGACTGTGGCTCTGGGTGTCTCACAAGGCAGCAATCAAAGTGTCAGGCAGGCTGCAGTGATCTCAAGGGTCAACTACAGGAAGATCTGCTTCCAAGCTCACTCATGGGGCAGTTGGCAGGCCTCAGAAAATCCACTTCCAGGCTTAATCACATGGTTGTCGGCAGGCTTCAGGTCCTTGTAGGCTGTTGACTGAAGATATTATTTCCTTGCCACAGAAGGCTCTCTATTGAGTCACTCAAAACATGGCAGCTGGATTACCTCGGTGTAAGTAAGGGCTCAGAGAGAGAGAGAGAGAGAGAGAGAGAGAGAGAGAGAGAGAGAAAGAGACACCCAAAGAAAGGGAGCATGCAAGCAAGATGGCAGTCACAGTCTTTTTGTAACCTAATCTCAGAAGTGAAACTCCATCACTTTTGCTGTATTCTATTTGTTAGAAGCAAGTCACTAGGTCCAGCCCACACTCAAGGGAAGGGGACTGCACAAGGACATGAATTCCAGGAGTTGGGGGTCACTGGGGTTATCTTAGAAGCTGCCTACCACAGTGCTCAATAAATATATTGAACAAATGGATGAATTTCTGCAGTCAGAATGAGTTCTTCCTTCCCTGAAGATCTATAGTATTTGAATCCCTAATTAGGGAACATAATGCGGTGTGACTTTTTCGCTGAGCATATGTTCCTACACATCAGTGAATTATAAGCAACTGCGTAAAAGCAGTGCCAAACATATGACTGGCACTCAATAAATAATTGTTGATTGGGCAAATAAATGAAAGAAAGTTTGGCAGAGACTAGTGCGAGTCCATCGATATTTGTTTTCAATAAAGGAATTTTTTATTTTTAGCTAAGCACATGGGTNTCATCATCATCATCATTATCATCATCATCATCGCTTACTATTATGTGCACTCGCACACCCTGTAACAATTAGATAGTGTCTTCCCACTTGGGGAAGGCAGAAACCAGCTAATTTACGGAGGGCCACATAGCTAACCTGTGGAACAGAGTCTGGTTCTACCCCGGTGCTCTTTCCGGCCCTCAGGCTGTCTGTCCTGTGATCTGTATGTGGTGAAGCTACAAGCCTGAAAGACCCTGTGATCACTGACTCCAGAGAATAACCCTGCTAACTTTGTCTTCACAGTAGTTGGGCTGTTGGGATGCTCCCCATGGGACTAGAATAAACAAAATCTTCAGGATGGGAATATATTTTTTTCTCCCTGGTGAGTGTGCAAATGGGAACCATGATGGAAAGCCTAAGCAGTTCAGACATGACGCTGGAGAGGCAGGCAAGGAGCAGATCCTAGAGGGCCCCTGTCCATATTAGGGTGCTTGGAGTTTGGTTTACCTGTGGAGACTTTGGTGGGGTTTAAGCAAAGAAAGGATTTGTGCTTGGGGGTATTTCATGCTGGCAGTTAGCTGAAGTATGGGTTCGAGAAGGTTGGAGGAGAGGCAGAGAGAAGTGAGACGAGGCGCCTACTTAGCTGAGATGATGGGAGCTGACACGGTAGTTTTAGGGAAACAGTGGAGGGGGAGATTGAGATCAAGATGAGGAAGAGGAGGAGTCAGGATGAGTCTCATTTTTAATTTTGATGACTGAGTGGGATAGAGTAGAGGAAGAAGAGCTGGCCTGGGGAAAAGACTAAAAGTTCTGGCTTAGACAGTTAGAGATAAAGATGCCTAAAGGTGATTTTAGCTTTGATTGCTCCAAAGCAAGGTCTGGGGCAAAGATTTATGAGGATGATCACAAAATACGGTGAATGTTTAAATGAAAAAAAATTTATTACAGTAAAAGACACATTGCCATTAATCCCCCTCAAAGTATACTCCCCCTCACTTCAAACACACTTATCCCATCATTCTTGCCACTTTCTGAAGCAGTTCTGGAAGTCCTCTTTCGTGAGTACCTTTACTTCATTCTCCATCATGACAACACTCCGTGTCACACACCAATTCTGG
>NW_017731456.1:2781705-2782959 GCF_001890085.2 Hipposideros armiger | reverse complement strand
GAGCAGCAAGTCCTTACTCCTCTCCCTCCCCCACACCTTCTTGCCTGGAACTCAACTATGAGGGTAGAGGTAGAGCAGTCATCTCGCAGTAATGAGGTAACAAGCACAAGGATCAAAAGGGAAGGCCAATGGGTTGGCAAGATAGAAAGTGCTGGGTACTTAATGACATCATTGAGTTGCTATTTTAGTCCATGGCTACCTGCCCAGAAATGTGTTGTTGAGACAAATACCTCCTTACTGGTTATTTGCCAGTGTTTGTTGGGGTTTCTGCTATGTGAGGCAAACATAATTAATAACAATAGCTGTCATCATCATCATCATCATCATCATCATCATCATATCTGTTCTGCATCTGCAAAACCTCCAGTTCACAGCTTTAGATTTTATTATTTCGCTGGGGAAGCCAATTAAGATTTCTTAAATGAACCTCTAAGGTATCATTTCCCAGGGAGTATTCCAAGAAACATTGGTTCTTCCAGATATTAATAGGTATTCTGAGAAAAGAAAATGCTCTATTGTCAAGTAAAGAAATGGTTGTACCTGGCAGAGGTCTTTATAACAGTGGTTTCAATTTGGCATTCTATCTGAGGTCTCTCCAAAGAATATGTGTGAACGGATAATTTTACAGAGTCAATTTCAGATCCTCAACTACCATAAGCCCTCTTCCCAATCCGAGGACCCTCTTATGGTTCTTTTTTCCATCCTATCCTTTCATGCCCATCCTCCCACCTTACCAAAGAAAGGCGCATCTCCTGCCAACTAGAAGCTACCCTGGTGCATGGCACTAAAGTATAGAAAACTCTGTGCTACAAAGGGACAACTCCACATGATGGCATCTAACTGGATTCTAATGACTGAAATCAATCCCTTTGCAAGCCATGTGGTCCAAAATTCTTGACTTTCAACAGAATTGAAGGAAGTCTAACTGAATCGTCAGCTGATCTGTCATTAAAGATATTTTTTATGGTGAATGACTATGATGCTTGTCTTATACCTCTGAAATAGTTTAAACTTGAGTGGCAATGCTATGAAATCCATTCTCACCTACTTATTTATGTAATCACAGTTTCTCAATGGCTATATCTATAAAAATAATAAATAAGAATGGAATGGATATGGCGCCCTGTTTCATTCTAGCAATGAGTAACACACATATGGATAAAAGAAGCAACTGAGAAAAAGAGCTACTCAGCTTATTAATGAATAAAATTCCAATACAAATTTACTTTTTATGTTTATAATTATGCATCAAAA
>NW_017731456.1:2776052-2777761 GCF_001890085.2 Hipposideros armiger | reverse complement strand
ACACAAAGGCCAGCTGAAGCAATGCTTCTTTACGTGTCTTGCCTGGTCTGAACTGGGCGTATTTTTTTCTTTTCCTTGTTTTCTGGCCAGTCATTTGGTGAAGTGAGTGCATCATACAGCTGGGAAAACATGAGCTTCTCGAGTTTGTTTGGCTTCAGAGCTATGTGGGTGAGCGCGAGTCTGGGCAGTGTGTCAGCTCCTTCCTGAAAGTCTGGGTCAAGGAAGTCCACAGCACAGCCTTGTTTACATGATTTTGCTTTCAGTGTCGAGAACACTGATTCTGATGACTGCAAAGGTGTATGTGGTTGCCATTGGCTCACAACCCTGTAATTCCTTTGAAAAGATGATCTGATTGGGACAACTGTGACCTTATTTTAATACTTCAGTTCCTTTTGAAACACTCAGATGAAAAGTGATGCGTTATTTTGCTAGTGGCTTTAGTTCCCGGCTAACCATAATAGTTTGTTGGATCACTGGGAGTAATTCTGCGGGACTGAGTTTGCTGAACTGGCAGATTTGGAGGGATGGACAATGAGTGACAAGTCTGAAGCAATTCTTATGACCCAGACACTTGAAGTTAAGTTAATTAACAGATGTTGAGTGAGTGCCTGCTATGTGCCAAGCTCTGTATCAGGCACTGAGATACCAAGGTGTAGGAAACAATTTCTACCAGAGTCTAGTAACTAGACTTGAAAATCATCAACTCATTTCTCTTCATATCCCCCAAAGTGCCTAACGCAGTGTCTAATCAAGGTAGACTCTCAATACTGAATGTCTAAATAAACAGGTATATTTCAATGTTGCCCAATAAATATTTATGAAGCACCTGCTATGGACCGACTTTATGTTAAGCAATAGAGAGACAAAAATGAGAAAAGTAGGGCCCTTGCTCTCTAACTGCTCACGGTCTATTGAGGAAGACAGACGTTAAAACAACTTTTCGGCCTCCATGGTTCTGATCCTGAGGGAACCCCAGAGTTCCTAATGGTCCTCTTGCCACCCAGTCCCTCCTCTGGAGCCCCCAGACCTCCCTACAAAAGGGGTGATGGCTAACATAGAAGAGAGGTTTCAGGATGCTGTCCCAGCACCTCATCCCTTCTGCCTGGCTGATGCTTTTGCCTTTTCAGTGGATAGTATTTTGCTACCGTTCCTGCGAGTAGTAATGGAGGCATAAGCCACTCATAAATGAGGATCAGAGGAAGGAATAACCTCATGGTATGAGAAGAGTGTCTGATTAGATCTGGAAGGGGGTTATGCAACCTCCAGCAAAAGCCCAGCACAGCAAGTGATGTTTTGTTTCGAGCAGTCTAGTCAAAACATTTGCCCCCACAAGCATATGCAGGGACTCCAGATTCAAGAAATTGTGCAATTCACGTGTAAGGAGGCACCTGACCATTACTTCATACTAATAATTATGGATCCTGGATACAGAAAGCGATTTTGAAATGGTATTATTAAACATTTTAATTTTAGAAGTTAATTTAAATATTTTTAGTTCTTCTTACTCTGGACCAAACATTATTCACAAGCCTTGTTTTGCAGTCATGTGGTTCAAATAATCTTGTCACCTGCTGAATCATTAGACTCACTCATGTGTAGTAGTGATCCGGAGAACCATTCAAGAACCAGTTTAAGAATCTTTGGAGCTAATCCTCCAGGCAGGGTAAAGAGGAGTTTTGTTTCCTTTTCATCCCTTACAAAGCTGATGC
>NW_017731456.1:2761672-2773597 GCF_001890085.2 Hipposideros armiger | reverse complement strand
GATGATTGTGGCTGGAACACCCTGTCAGTTTATCCAGATGGTAAACCTCTGGACTAGTATGTGAAGCAGAACTAAACTTCTATCTTATACAAGCCACTGTGCTTTCGGGTCTTGTCATATCAGCATAGAGTATTACCTGTCTGATACAGGATTTTAAAAGCAAGCAAGAAAGAAGTCCCCCATCACTCCTTCCCTACCCCAGAGCTAGCCCCATGCTTTAAACATGCTGTAGGAGCTCCTTAAATATTTGTTAGATTAAATTGTGCCTGTTGGGCAATGTTGATAGATAAGAAAGGAATATTTAAGTTACCACCTTTCCCCTTGGTCAGGCAACTGCAGGCTTCTTGGGTCAACTCTTATAAAACTCAGAGCTCTGAGATTTCTCAGAGAAGCAGCCCACAGAAGCAGGGAGTGGCCTTAACTTTTACATGTCCAAAGCAGAAAGCCACCACAGAGAGGCATAAGTCAGAATGAATTATTCTCAAAGCAAACCTGTCCAGAGTGAGCTTTCATCACAGAAGGTTGATTTGTTTTCCCAAAAAGGAGAAGAGTTCTCAGCAGTATGGTCTCTGCAAAGGGCCAAGCCAGCAGCTTCTTCAAACCCCTGCAGCAGCCAAGGGCAGGTGTCCCACTGGGCAGCAGCCGCCACTGTCAGCTTTGCTCCTCACTCCTGTACTCTGGGAGAGCCGGCCAGAAGGCTAATTTAGCAGGAGCACGGCCTCTGCCTTAATCTGGACCTGGACAGGATCTATGGCCTAAAACTGAAGGTTATTGTTCCATTTATGTTCTTTTAGAGTATACGGATAAAAGGCTTCAACCAACACCATCCCCAAATGCCAAAATAAAAAGTGCACCCAGCCAAATCACCTCTGCTGAGGCCAGGTCAAGGAGATGACAAAACCTGGTTAAAATACAGGAAGGGGATCAGGAAGGAAGTGGGATAAGTGTTTCTTGCCTGGATTGAAAACCTGTTAATAGGATAGATATATGCCAAGTGTAGAGTAATTTGAAGATATTTCTTTTTCATGGGAAGGCAAATTTGAGGAATGAGAAGAGAACGAAGGGGTGAGGAACTCTGGGGTGAAGTCTACAGATTCAGTTGTCCTAGAATGTGGGGAAGGTTTAAAACACCTACTATTCCTGAGCCTTCAAGAAGTATTCAAGGTACTAAAGAAGACAGCCATGTCTACTACCAACAATGATTCCGTGTGAAAATGTTTTTGTGCTGTTGATATTAGAGGAGGGCAGCAGTAAACCAGACTGAGGGATAATTTTATGGGAGGGGGCCGGAGGAACTCATCCTTGGAAGAGGATTAAGATTCCCCAGGCGGTCACATAGGCATGACACATGGAGGGCACGCCAGGCAGAAAGCTGCATCAACACAATTTGGAGGTCTGAGACTACAAGGTCTATTTCTGGAATTCTCAGTGACTTAACGAGGTAAAATCATAGGGCACTGGAGTCAGGTCTTTGATAAAAAAGAGTGGAGACGGTCTCAGTTAAAAATACAGATAAAATAGTGCAAAGGAGATGAGAGGGGATGAGGGTGAATAGAACAGAGAGAAAATAGACATTCTGTTTCGTCACATCCAGCTGTCACAGCAGCACAGGGTTCAGCAAAATGGTTGTATGATTTGGTTTTAGTCTCAGGCTCTTGAGGCAGCCACTGCATTAGTGTCCTAGGGCTGTCGTAACAAAGTGCCACAAAGTGGGTGGCTTAAACATCAGACATTTATTGTCTCACAGTTCCGGAGGCTGGAAGACTGAGATCAAAGCATTGGCAGGGTTGGTTCCTTCTCAGGCCTGTGAGAGAGAATCTGTTCCAGGCCCCTCTCCTAGCTTGTGGTGGTTTGCTGGCCATCTTTGGTGTTCCTCGGCTTGTAGAAGCATCACCCCATTTTCTGCCTTCATCTTCGTGTGGCAATCTCCGTGTATCCATGCCTGTGCCTATGTCTAAATTTCCCCCTTTTCATAAGGACACAGTCGAGTTGGATCAGGCCCATGCTAATGATCTCATTTTAACTGGATTAGCTCTGTAAAGATCCTCTCTGCAAATGAGGTCACAGTCATAGGTACTCAGAGTTAGGATTTCAACATTTCTCTTTGAGAGGACACAATTCAACCCATGGCAGTCATCGATGTTTGAATCCCAACTTGGCCACTTTACTGACTGTGTGGTCTTGGGAAAATTACAGGCTGTGTGGTCTTGCAAAAACTTCTTAATATCTCTTAGCCCCAGGAACCTGTCTAAAATGGGATGGAGAGTACCCTTGGTGCAAGGATTAACACAAACTAAGCGCCTAATAGACACTGGTGGTTACTACTGCACACAATAGAGGACCGTGTATGGAGGAAAAGCCCTGGCATCACTCCTAATTCAGGAATAAAGACAAAGGGGCCTCTGACAGGCCCCTATGTTACTCATTTCTTTCCCTCCAACCTCCATCCTTCCCTGGTGCCTAGCCTAGTGCCAAGGATCTTAGGGGCTCAGCAAATATTTTCTGCAGTTTATAATTCTATAACTCCACTTAATTTCAGTTTTGAGCCACTATGCCCCGAGGGTGAAACACACTGAAACTCTGTCAATTTGGGGTTTCCCTCTCCCTTTTCCTGGGTTCGTGGCTAAATTTCAACGAATCACGTCATGCCAGGACTTGGAGCAGAGGCATGGAAGCTGGTTCTTATTTCACGGTCCACCGGGCTTCTGATGAGACACCCCCTCCAGTATCCTGGTAGGTCCTAAGGCAGCAGTCCCCAGAGATGTGTTCCCGTCCAAACGCCCCCCAAGGTCTGGCAGGGTTCTCTACCACTTACATGCCTCCCCAGGGCACAGGGTCCCCCTGTTCCCTCTGTACCAGGCCTGAACACAGAAGTCTCTCTGGGTCTGTCTGAGGCTTCACCTCTGAAGCCACTCCCTCTTGGGGGCTCCGTTTCCCTCAGGGCTGTTCCTGGGTAGGAAGTAGAGCACCCCTGCTCCTGGGCTCCCTAAAGCTTTCTGAGGACCTGCAGTTCCCTGGGTCCTTTGTTCTGAGACCATCCCATCCCTGCTTTCTTATAGTCCCCCGCTATCCTCCCACACCCAGCTAGATTGGAGGAATCTTTTATTTCTCTTTACTGTATTTTCCCCAGACATTTTGGAAATACCCCAATCTTCTCCATTCCCTTAAGGGTTCAGGTTTTAGAAAATAAAGCCAGGAAGAGACCTGTGGGTTTTTAGTGCCTTCTTCCCTGTACTTCCCCTCCCCCCAAGCATGGACCCAGACCAGTCTATTGCCTCAAGGGGGAAATACCAGGGGAAGAAAAAAGAAGTTAATATTTAAAAAAATATTATCTCAGCTTCTTTCAGTGAATAAATAAATGAGTATGTAGTACGTGGGGGAGCTTGCGGGGAGATCCTGAGCTAGCTTCATGAAAAACCTGTCCCCTGAGTTTCCACTAACACCTATGTTCCCCACAGGAGCCTCCAGAGTCCCCACACCTTTGCTACCCAGAAGTCCAAGCTCAGGGCTGCAGCTTCTATGGCGTAAGTGCTACCTGTCCTCCTGCCCCTTGTGGGGTCACAGGTTTCTTCCCCTGTTCTCCCAAGCATGGCTGGCAGTTCTAATGAGCACTCAGCCCTGCTGCTTGGTGTTATTATAGTTAATGTTTTACATGGCTGACCTCCTTCCTACCTGGAACCAGTTCTTACTCAAACTCTGTAGCAAAGTGAAAGCTTTGCCACTTGCTATATCCAGGTGACCTTGGGTGGCTTTACCCAGCCTCTCCCGACCTCATTTTCCTCGTAGGTAAAATGGGGATAAGAATACCCACCTGCCGGGTTACTGTGAGGATTAAGTAACGTAACCTAAATTAAGCCCCAGCCTGTGGCCTGACAGGCGGTAGCTGCTGCTGTGAATAACTGTGGTTGTGGCTTGCCCGCTCTCCTGTGCCTCACCTGTGCAGAGAAGGAGAGGTAGCCATGCTAACAGTGTTACCACACCCGAAGGGACTCAGCCTGTGACCTTCACCCAACAGAAGGGCAATCGCTACAACCCACTCATGCCTTGACCACCTTAGGTCAAGGTCAACATTGGTCCCTTCAATAACTTAGAACACATCAACGATGAGCCCGCATTTTCACACACCTGAAAAGGGGCTCCATGGGGAGAAAAACTTGGTCAGAATAGTACTGAATTGGGCTAAAAACAACTGGGTTTAAAGTGCTATGGGATCATGGAGAGAAGTCATTTGCTTGCTTGTGGTCATTCATTGATTCATATCCCCTTCACAGTCACCTGTATTTCCAGAAAGGATTTAAGGAGGCCTGAGAGAAATAAGGAACTTGACCCAAGAGATCATCTCTGAGCTTGGCCCCAAAGGCTGCCCCTAGGCACAGCAGGAGGACAGCAATTCTCCAGGCCCGGGGGTAGCATGTGCAAGGGTGTGGCCATGTGGACACATCAGACCCCAGATGCTACTTCCCCAGATACCTGCACACCTGACTCCCTCCCCTCTTTCAGCTTTCTCTCAAAAGCCATTTTCTCACCAAGACCTCCCCTAACTGCCACTGTTGTGCTGGAGCTGGCTAGCGGCAGCTCCTGAGAGCTGATTGTTAAATTTTCAGGAAATTTGTGAGCTAGTTCACTTACACAGTCATTAAGGAAAAGTCAATGATGTAAACTTAAAATTAAATAAACTGTAATAGAAGCCAAGATTTAAAATACCCAAAATCATTGCTTCTTAATTATTTTACATTTTACTGTTATCTATACCTGGGGTTATCTGAATCTATTATATCTGCAAGGTAGATGTATAAAAAAATGTTATGTTACTGTGCACTTCTTCCCAATTGCGTGTCTAATGATATCACATCCATTACTTGCAATGTGCCACGGCGCAACTCTTTACACCATTGAAATTGGTCATTGCTACAAATCAGGATATTTTTGCCCCCAGAAAGCCAGTTATTCAACACTTTCAGCAAAGATTGCAATCACTGTCTCACTTCCAGTCCCACTTATGCTGACTTATTTTTTCCCAGAGAACACAGTGCTTTCCAACATGTTGTACAATTTGTTTAGTATCATTATTTTCTGTTTCACCATGTCAGAATGTAAGCTCCAGTGGGGCAAGGATTTTTTTTTTTATTTTTTTATTTCCACACCCAGAAACGTGTCTGCCACCTAGCTGGTGCTCACTAAATCTGTATTGAATTAATGTTGGGGGGTGCTGAAGTCTCTGAGGGTAAGATTGGTGAGGCCAGGGGCCTCTCCCACCCTCTTGACCCAGTGTTGTCTTCCCAACTCACAGGCGGACCTGACTTGAGGCCGCTGTCTTTCTCTCGCTGCTTCTGTCTCCGAAGTCTCTTTGCTGCTCGCAGCCTGAGTCATGTCCTGTGTATATGTGTTCCTTGAGGGCCCAAGTCTGAGGATCTCTCTTTACACTGCCAGCTCTAGTCATGGGCCAGAACTTACTCAGCCAACATCTCTTAATATTCTGGAGACCAGTGCTTTGCCATCTCTGAGGCAGTGGTTCCCAAGTGGCCCTGGACCAGCCGCACCAGCAGTGCCTCATTAGACATGCAAGTTCTCAGGCCCCACCCTAGACATATGAATCAGAAATTCTGGGAACGAGGCTGTCTTAGTCTTCAGGGGCTACTCTCACAAGATACTACAGACTGGGCGGCTTCTCAACAATAGAAATGTATTCCTCACAGTTCTGGAGACTGGAAGTTCAAGATCAGAGTGCCAGCATGGTCGGCTGAGGGCCGTCTTCCAGGTCTCAGGCGTCTCATTGCATTCTCACAAGGTGTGAGGGAGCTCTGTGGGGCTTCTTTTTATAAGGTCACTAATCCCATTCATGAGGTCTCTGGCCTAATACCTCTCAAAGACCCGCTCCTCCTAACAACATCATCTTGGGGCTTAGGTTTCAACATAAAAATTGGGGGAGTGGGAGACACATTTAGACCCTAGCAGAGGCCCAACAATCTAATTTGTGTTTTGGAGATTCCAATGCAGGAGATTCTGATGCACCCTAAAGTTTGTGAACCACTGATCTAAGCCTTAGAATCACTCTAAGGCAGCGGTTCTCAATATGAGCTTTTCGTGTGTCTTCCCTCACTCCACTGCCCCCCTACTCCCAACTCTAGCGCCTGCCCCGGAGGGCATTAGGCAGTGTCTGGAGACACTTTAGGTCATCACAACACTGAGGGTGGTGGTACTACTGGCATCTAGTGGGTAGAGTCCAAGGATACCGCTAACCTTCCTACAATATGCAGGGCAGTCCCCCCACGACTAATTATTGGCCAAAATGTCAGCAGTGCCGAGGTGGAGAAGAGCCCTGCTCTGCGGCATCCTAGCTCTCCCACATCCACCCAGCCCTCCCTTCCTTCCTTCCTATACCATTTTCTCAGCATGCAGCAGCTTATAATAGCCAACATGCCAACATCTGACAGTCAGCTGTGCGGAAGACAGATGAGACTGGAGACCGGCTTCTTGCAGGAGTTCCTGTGCTGAGGAATACAGACAGGCACGTCAGCTGACCTTTACAGCCCAGTGTGTTAAATGTTACGATTGCAGAAATATCAAAAGCTGCTCCCAATCCAAGCTTGGACCCTCAGGGAGGACTTCCTGGAGAAAGTGGCCTCTGTGCCAAGACATCAAGGCAGACGTAGGATTAATCAGGGAAGGGGTGGATAGAGGATAGCTTTCAAAATGGAACATTTACTATGTTTCAGCCACCATGCTGAGTATTTCACCAATACTATCTTATTTAATCCGAGAACCACCTTCTGAGGTTGACACGACTGTTATCTCCATTTTACAGATGGGGTCACTGAAGCCCAGGGATGCTAAATAGCTTGCCTATAACCACACATCTAGGAAATGTTGAAGCAGGGATTTGAATCCAGGTCTGTAGATTCCAAATCCTGACAGGAGGCGATTGCTGTTTACACAGGGCAAAGATGGAGTCTTGTTTAAAACACAGTACCCCCTTGTGATATGGGCTGAGTTGTGTCCCCTCTCCAAATTCATATGTTGAAGTCCTACCTCTGGTACCTCAGAATTTGACTATATTTGGAGATAAGTTCTTAAAAACATGATTAAGCTAAAATGAGGTCATTCGGGTAGGCCTTAATCCGATAGGATAGATATCCTTATAAGAAGAGGAAATTTGGACACAGAAAGAGACACCATGGATGTGCACATACAGGAAAGACCACGTGAGGACACAGTGAGAAGGCGGCCAGCTGCAAACCAAGGAGAGAGGCCCCAGGAGACATCAAACCTGCTGATACCTGGATCTTGGGCTTCTAGTTTCCAAAACTTTGAGAAAATGAACTTCTATTGTTAGGCCTCCCAGTCTGAGGCATTTTGCTATGGCAGCCCTAGCAAACTAATGCACCTGTTTCCTTGTTTGGGACATTGCTTTCATGGAGGAAATAAATTAGGCATGTTAATTGTGTTTTGTTTTCTCTGTTGTAGAGAAAAAGAGAACAAAAAATCTGGTGTCTGACACATGGCACCCCTTGCCTCAGGTCCATCTGCTGGACCAAAGATGCTAGGAGGCCATTTCTCTTCCTACCTTTTGTAAGAGCCAAAATTCACTGAGGAGATTGTGCAGTACATCCTAGAAGGGGAGGAGAGATGGGAGGACCTTAAGTGGTAGAGGCAGACTCTCTGAGGTAAAGGGGCGATGGAGATCTGAGGGTGCCCCCAAGGGGGACCCAAGCCTCATTTCCTTGCAGTACCATAGGGAGTGGCTGTCAGACAACTGGAATGGCTGACAGGGCCTAAATGCTCATGTAACAGAGCACGAGCTCCTCAAGGCATAGATCATGGGCATCACAGCAACTGCCATTACAGATCCAAGACTGCAGGCAGGGACTATGAAGAAGTTTTTCTTTGCTTGTGGGCCTTAGAACTGATACTGCTTTTGGAGGACATGGGATGCATTTAGCACCAATCCAAGCTGAGATCGAATCTCCCATCAGCCCAGAGAGTTGGAAGGTCCATGTTAGTTTGAGCTGAACTTAAAGCTAAAACGAAAGCAAAGTAATATTTTTGCACACCCAAATTTGTGCATTAAGATTCAAATTCACTATGATTTATTTTCAGAATTGGGATAAGCAAAGCTGAAAACGCTTCTGTCAGCAGAAGAGACAGTGAGCCAGGGAGGAGGAGTAAACTATCCAGTGTTTTCCTTCTGGTTCTGCCGCTGTCTCCTGGCTCTGTTTTGTCTTCTGACGAGACCTAATTATGCTTGTCATCTGCATCAGAAGGATGGGGCTAAGATTAACAAGTTACTGTGGGCAAAAGCTCTTGGAGCTCAGTAGATGAAAAGAGATCTAATTAGCAAGGCCAGCAATGACCGCAGGCAGGCCGGCTGGGCAGACTCGCCCCTTGTACTCACTCACTAGAGCTCGTTATAGCTCCTGGGAGGGGCTTCTGTGAATTCCACCCAAGTCTTCAGCACTGAGACACAAATCTTCCACATTTTCTTCCAGCCCTAGAATTCTCTGACTCTTTTTGGGTGAGGAAAAAACTGGGCGCCTATCTCTAGACTGACTGAGGGAAGGAAACGGTGCAATTCTCAGCACAGGCTGATCTGCACGTCTAGGGGTTGATTTTACACAGCCAGGCAAGCAGAATGTAGAGGTCATTGAGTTCTGCTATGGTATGAGAGGATGTGGGTTCAAAAGCCTGTCTCCTGTTCAGAGAGTGAAAACCTCCCTACACTCTCTCATCTTCCCTTGATGCCTTGCTTCTACTGTTAAAAGGTGTCATTTGAGATTTTTTTCTCTTTTTTAGTTAAAAAACCCTAAAACCTGCTCACAGGAAAGTTTGCCTGAAAGAAAAAGACAGTTAATTTCACTCTAAGAATTAAAGGTGATGATTACTTTAGAACACTCCAAATTAGCCAAGAATTTTAGAAGTGTCAGTGCTGGAATACGTAAATGTTTTAACCTTTCCCCTTTAACTCTGTGGTGTGTTATCCTAAGTTTCTGTTTTAGGCAAATAGTAGAGTAGAAATGGGGGAAGAATTTGTCCCGTTCCAGAGACTCTGAGAAAGACTTCTCTTTCTCAGCACTCATTTATCATCCTTGCCCCTGAACACAGATTTGTGTAAATATTTAGTTTCTGGCTGTCTTCCCACCTCGCCCCACGGTGACCTGCAGGAGGGCAGGGTCCCTGATGCTGGGGTCCTGGTTGAATCTCCAGAGCCTGGTGTCGCCTTCTGTGCCTGGGCTCATGGCAGGCAGCGTGCCCTGAAGTTCTCCTGCAGCGAGCGACCCTAGGGAATGGAATTCCAGCACCTTGTGCTCATGTGCAGTGTGAGGCGTAACAGTGTTCCTGACTTGCTGGCAATTCCATAGTTCGTGAGCGGCAGGGCCACTCAGAGCACATGGTCAGTGTCCAGAGCCCTCTCCTCATGGTCACCCATGCCACCATGATGCCTTGACAGGTATTTGTAGAACAAGATAGGTGAAGGGGGAGCTGACTGGGGAGATGGGTGCTTGGGTGCAGCAGAGGCCACATGCCAGGCCTGTGGGCTTCAGCTGCTGAGTTCCAGACCTGCCCCAAGAACAGAATGTGGTGGAGGTTGGTCACTACAGATTAGCTGGACAACCTTGAGAAAGTTACCTCATTTTTTGAAGCCTCAGTTTCCTCTTATGCAAAAATGGAGATTTAAAGGAACAAACCAGCAAATCAAAATCACAGTGAGATATCCTCTCACACCTTTTGGGATAGCTACTATTTAGAAAAGAAGAAAGGAAGAAAATAAAAAGTATTGTCAAGGATGTGGAGAAATTGGAACCCTTGTGCACACTGTCGGTGGAAATGTAAAATTGTGTAGCAGCTATGGAAAACAGTTTGGATAGTCCTCAAAAAATTAAAAGTAGAATTACCATATGATCCAGAAAGTCTACTTCTGGGTATATAACCAAAAGAATTGAAAACAAAGCCTCAGAAAGATATCTGTATACCTGTGTTCACTGCAGCATTATTTGCAACAGCCAAAAGGTGGAAGCAACCCAAGTAATCCAACAAAGAATGAATGCATAAACAAAATGTGGTGTATACGTACTCTGGAATATTATTCAGCCTTAAACAGGAAGGAAATCCTGACACATGCCACAACATGGATGAAACTTGCAGACATTCTGTTAAGTGAAATAAAGCAGTCACAGAAAAACAAATACAGTATGATCCCACTTATATGCAGTACCTAGAGCAGTCACATTCATAGAGATAGAAACTATAGGGGAGGGTGCCAAGGGTTGGGGGAATGAGAGAACGGAAGGTTGTTGTTTAATGGGAATATAGTTTCAGTTTTGTGAGTTGAAAGAGGTCTGGAGATTCACAACAATGTGAATGGGCTTCACACTATTGAACTGTCTACTTAAAAAACGGTCAAGGTGATAAATTTTATTGTATGTGTATTTTACCACAATTTTAAAAATAAATACAAAAGAAACAAATTAACCTACCTGGGAGAAGTGTTGTGAGGGTCAAATGAGATAAAGTCTTTCACATAAACTATACTGAGTTAAGAGGTTAATGGCTCAAAATACCTTAGGATCTTCCCTTAGAGTCTTCATTTTAGGAGAGGGTTTCTCTACCTTTAACCCTAAAGAAGTGATGAGCACTGCAAGACTTTTATCCAGTGTGGCAGGCCACACAGAGAGGTTTATTGTTGGGGGTAGTTTGTTTTGTTTTGTTTTTAAAGGAGGGAGGACTTTGGGTGCAATTGCCAACTTCAAAGCACACACCTCTCACCACCCACAGCCCACAGGAGCTGGGAGTGTTTGGAACTAGCCTCCAGGCAGGGTAGGGCAAGAACAGGGCCTCATGGGGTGAGGTCCCATTTTTATGTCTCTGCCAGACACTGGTGCCAGTTTGCTACCAGCTGCTGGCACCTTTCAGGGCTGCCAATAAAAGGATCCGGAACGCTCACCAAGCCAGAAATGCCAGGCCTGCATCCTGGTCAGTGCCCAACACAGCCATCTGCACTAACTCTGGTACTGTCTGCAGAGCAGAAACAACAGATCCCATTTAGGGAGCCCCTGGGTTTTGTATATATTATCTCATTTAATCGCCACAAGACTCTAATAAGGTGTGTGTGATTATATCCATTGTTTTAAGTGTGAAAACTGAAGTTCAGAGACATAAAATGATTCACCCAAATTAGTGAGTAGAAGAAAGTGGACTTGAACTTAAGTCTGTCTAAAGCTGCTCTCCATTTATATTGGAACTGAGTGAATGAACGGATGAATGACTGAAAACTGTGGGGTTTGCTACTTCCAAATGACTTTCACCCGAGGATTTCAAAGTACTTTTTAAGAATGCAACAGTAATTTGTTGAATATCTACTCTGCAGTCACCACAGAGCGTGGATTTATAAAATCAGGCCAGGGTCATTTTTGTCTTTAGGGAGCTTGCAGCCAGTTGGGGAGACAAATGTCTGGTAACTAGTGATAGTTACCATTTACCAACATTGCTGAGCTAGCTTTCACAGGGGTTATTTTATTTAATCCATAAAAATATAGCCTGTGAAAGAAGCACTATTTTCATAACTTCATTTTTTCAGATAAGGAGACTCAGGCTTGGATGGGTTGAAAACCTTACCTATGGTACTATAACTCAATGCCACTCAAAGTGTTGTCCTTGGATCTAATTGCTTGTTAGTGAGTGGTCTGCCACAAAAGGAGTACAGAAATAGAGTATAAGTGTTTTGTAGCAATTTGATAGAGTGATTTTATGTCAGTTGAACAAAATTATTATTATTATTATTATTATTTATTGGGGAATTGGGATGGGAACAGTGCTGGGAAATTGGGGGATGGGGAACAGACAAGTTGCTGTTTTGTTCTTCAGTCTAGTTGTGGAGGACGTTGCTTCACTGGCCCAAGTTGGCACCATCATTGCACTCTTCCCAGGTGA
>NW_017731456.1:2757317-2761497 GCF_001890085.2 Hipposideros armiger | reverse complement strand
CATCTTAGCTGTAGAGGGCAGTGTCACTGGCCCTCATATGTGGGATCCGAACCGGGGCCCTCTGGTGTCCCAAGCCAGTTCTTAATCATCGCGCCACTCGGCGGCCCTGAACAAAATTATTTTTAAAAGTTGATCTTGTATTTCATATGTTCATTTCTTTTTATTATAGTTCATCTCATGTTTTTAAGGTAATTCACTTCATTTTGTTTTACAAAACCACTGATCTGCAACAGATTGAGGAAAAAACAACTCTTTTGCCACAGGTTGTTGGAGAAGCAATGCAACAGCTAGTAATAGCAGACCTGAGCTTTGACCTGGGCAGCCTAACTCCAGAGCCTATGCTTGTCCTCAGGGTTGAAAGATGGCTGCTGCCCCTCCAGGCTCTGCATCTTCATTCCAAGGAGGAGGAAGGGAAGATAAAGGGCAAATGGCACATACCAGCTAAGTCACACATCTCTTTGCAGTTTGTCTGTCACACCGAATTGATAGCCCAATTCACATAGCCTTTGTTTTTCATATATTCTCTCCTCCAGATTTCCACCTGTCTCGCTCCTTCACTTCATTCCGATCTGCGTTTGGATGTCGCGTCCTCACAGAAGAGGCCGTCTTTGGCTGCCCTGTCTTCAAGAGGCTGTTACTCCCCAGCTCTGTGCTATCCGATACAGTAGCCAATACCCACTGGCGCCTATGGAGCACTTGAAATGCAGTTAGTCCAAAGAGAGATGTGCTGGAAGTGTAAGATACACCCTACACTGGGTTCAAAGGCTTAGCTTGAAAAAAAGAACGCAAAAGATCTCAATAAATGTTTTATATTTACTACATGTTCAAATGATATTTTGGATATACGGTGTTAAATAAAATATATCATTAAAATGAATTTCACCTGCTTCTCTTTACTCTTTTAAATGTGGCTACTAGGAAATTTAATGTGGCTTTCATTATATGTCTATTGGACACAACTCTTCTAGCCCCTGACACTGCTTTATTTTCCTTCATGGGAGCTATCACCACCAGACATTAGATGATATATTTATATATATAGTTTATCATTCACTTCTCCCATTGGAACGTGAACGATGTCAGGAACTTTATTTTCCTGCCCACCACTGTAACTCCAGTGCCTACAACAGTGCCTAGCAGAAAATGGGTATTCCAGAACTGTTATATACATGGATGAATAAATGAATGGACAAAACAAATTAGAGCGTCTCACACCCCTTTTAATCTTCGTGGTTGTATCATTTTGTATATCTGACAATTTGCTTAAAATTATGTTTCTGTAAAAAGTGGAACGCATGTGTATACATTAACTTTAATCTGTACCCTCAAGGTAGTTAGTATTCAGAGTACCCTACTTAGAGACCCACCCTCTAAAGGAGACTACTTAAGCTTCTCAAATATAGAACTCTGTACTAGGGGGCTGTTAATTAGCATTAGGGATGTCAAAAATAACGATTCAGTGCTATAGAAAGAGCAGTATACCAGGTAGCTTATGTAGAAAGACTATACAGCTCAATTTGCTGTATAGACTGTGCAAAATTTGGCAGCATCATACCTTGGGGCAGCCCTCAAGGACCTGTGTCTTCGTCTTCATGCAGCACTTTTCATGCTTATCCTATCTCCATGGTGGGTTATCTACCTTGGAGTGAATCTTTCATGCAGGCTGCTTTCGGGATTCTCCTGTCCTGCCCCTCACACTTAGAGTGACTAATTGTGGGTTTTGTGCCTAACTTGCTAATAAATACAAGTCTGGCAGAATTTGGCCCAACATCCACTTTTGCACATAATAGTGTGTCCACAGGCAGCCAGCTGAGGGGATTTGGTGTATGCTCCCAACCCCATCCCATCTACCTCTGATCTCTGGAGACTACAGATATTTATGAAAAGAAATAGACAGTTGTTAAACCAACAGACTGGCTCAGGCCTTTTAGTAAGAAGAGACTGTTCGATTTTTCATCCTAGGTGCCGCTCCTTAGTTTATTTTTCATCTTCCAGCTCTCCAACCAAGTAACAGAGCCCTGACCCTGGCTTAGACAATGCCTGTCTGAGCTTTGGCTGCAGTGCTCTGGCCTCCTCCATGCCTGTTGCAACAAGCTACAGCCAGGGTGGCGGACAGCACCTCCACCGCCTCAGAGGTCAGGATGAGTTACTCAATCTGAGCCAAAATTTGAGAGGCAGCCGACATTCCCACCACCAGGCCTCTGAAATTAGCCCTGGGCCTTTATTCCTCCTTTGGCAAACAGAGAGCTTCAGTTTTTAGAAACTCCGGGCAGGCCGCACTCTGGGTTCCCAGCCCAGGGGCTACCATCCTCGGTGTCTCAGGGGATTGCAGGCAAGCAATGATTCCACACCCACACCAAGCATTGTCCAGGGGCTGAAAAATCATGCTTCTCCCATGCATATGCCTTGTTTTCTATGCTTATAAATGAATACGTTTCATTGGGATTGCGTTACTGACTTCATAAAAACCTTTTGTCAATATTCGAATCAATAGACCCTAAAGGAATCAATACTATCCCTTAGGGTCCCCATATTGAGAGGCTGGGTGCTGCTGAACTTATTATAAACTTTTGAGCTGGAAGGGAAAAATACCTTTGGAAAGCACCAAGATCAGTGATTTTCAAATTTGGGGAACAGCATCTTTTGTGGGGTTTTTTTCCCAAAACTAAAATCCAATTTTAAAAAGAGGGAAATAGAAGTCTCCCTACGTAAACACGTAGGCAGGGGGCTGACTTACCCCAGATCTACCCCAGCAGATCTGAGCTGAGAATGCTTTGTCATTTGTGATCCACAAATGTCCTCGGAGCCCTGTACCTTTCAGCCTAGGGTCCGCTACCTCTCCCTCTGGAGGATCCGTCCATTCCATAATTCGACAAACACTGATACACACCCACTGTGTGCCAGGCAGAATGGTAGGCCCTGAGAAAAGAGTGGTTCATAGCCAGGCAGGTTCATCAGACAAGGCCACAGTGACAGGGTAGTGGAGCGGGCAGCTGTGGAGTCCAGCTGTGGAGCCGTGACCCTTCAGGGGCCAGGGAAAGCTTTCTGTAGGAAGTGATGTCACAGGTAACCTTGAAGGTAGGTAGGTGGAGGAAAGAGTGGGGATGGGAGAAGGATGGTGTGAGTATTCCAGGCTAAGGGAATGGCACGCAGAGGAAATAATTATTGCAATCATCCCATGTGACAGAGATCTAAGTACTTTTTGCATGTCTACAACCCTCTCAGGTAGGTATTATTATTTGTCCCATTTAGCAGATGAGAAAACTAAGGCACAGAGCAGTTAAATAACTTGCTCAAGGTCACAGAGCTAGAAACTAGCAGAGCCAGGATTTGAGCCCAGGTTTTCTAGAATCAGAGTCTTTATACTGCTTGAGATATCAGAAGAGTCTAAAAAAGCAGTTCAGTTGGGTTCAGTTCAATGTTGTGGCTGACTCAAGTCTGGGGAGGCAGGAGGGGTCAGACCACACTGACTTTGTTCTTAGCATTGAGGAGTCTGGACTTGATCTTAACGGCAATGAGAGTTATTAAAGTGTTTTAATCAGAGAAGTGAAATAAACAAATATCATTAAATTTTCTTCTACAAAACCAGATTCTTATGAGATCATCAACACTAATCTCATAATTTCCCTGTTCATCCCAGTCACCTCCTGCAGGTCAAGGCCCTTTCCTGTCATCCACCATCACCCCAACCCTTAGCTCCATAGAGCTCTGCACATCTATTCATCTGCTCGATTGCCATCCTGCCCATCCTTTCAGCAGTCTCTCCTCCTATATCCTTAATCCCTTCTTAGAATGTTTTCCTCACCTCTTGCCCTGACTAGTGCCTATATTTGCCCCTAAAACTTTTGCTTCCATTGCTACTACTTAAAAGCAGTTTCGCATTTTCCCATCTCATACCCTGCCTATGTATGCCACACAACCAGAAGATGGGATGGGTGTGTGCTTTGCTTCCCATGGCCACTTCCAAACCACTTGACTCCCTTCTCCTTCAACTCTCCTTCTTTGAAGTTTATTTCATTGCACTTTTTTTTTTTAAGATTTTTTAATTGGGGAATTGGGGGGATGGGAACAGCGCTGGGGAACTGGAAAGGGGAACCGACAGGTAGACAAATTGCTGTTTTTGTTCTTCAACGGAGGACATCGCCTCACTGGCCCATGTTGGTATGATCATTGTGCTCTT
>NW_017731456.1:2738830-2756789 GCF_001890085.2 Hipposideros armiger | reverse complement strand
GCACCACCTTCAAATTTCAGCCTCAAATATCCCAGTCTCTGTGCTTCCAGGGCACTTTCCTTGGTCCTCCAGTCCAATAAGTTTACAACCTCATAGAGACCTTCAGTGATTACTAAACCAGCACTTTCTCATCAGACTCAATTCTCATCTCATTCAACTTAGATATGTAGTTCTTTCTTATAGTCCCTCCCCTGCAAACTCCCTCCAACAACCTCACCTGCCAAGCTTCAACTTTCCAACCCTCGTATCTGTACCCACACAGCTGCATTTCCTTGAAGAACCCACTGATTATTGTGATGGGATTCCTTTTACATTGGTGGACACAAATCTCAAGTGGGTCCTCTCCACTGACTGGCAAAAACGTCTCCACTATCTTCACTTCCCAATCTCTCCAAAACTACTGTTCACATCTCCTCTCTCCTCAAACTTCCTACATTGCTCCTTCCCTCACTCTTAGCTGATGGTCTTGACTCATAGTTTAGTGAGAAAAAGAGAAATGATCACATAGAAACTACCGCATCTTCTCTCAGACATAACTCCCAACTTACCCCAACCTGTGCCCATATCCTGAGCCTTTCCTCCTCTTTCTACAGAGGGCACATCCCTGCTCCCATCTCAGGTGGGCCCCTCCTTGCCCTCATGCCCAGGTGGACTCCTCCCTTGCCTCCTCTTAGGCAGCACTTCCCTAAGTATCTATTTTCTTTCCTGCATCAATGTCTTGCTTTCTACTGGATCCTTCTATTTGCCTATTTGCCCTCCCCTTCCTCCACATAGTGTCAGGAGTCAAGGTTCTCAAAAACAAAACCAAACAAACTTTTCTTAGCCCCACATCCCCTCCAACTATTGGCCTGAGACTCTACTGTACTGCAAATGAAGTGGTTACCTATAGCTTCCATCTGCCCTTCCCTACATCTTATTCTCTACTGCACTCATTCCTTCAAAGCTTCTGTCTCCCCTCCCTCTGTTGAGACGGCTCTTGATGAAGTGGCCATGACCTTCAGGTGACCCGACCCAATGGTCACTTTGCTGTTCTTACTAGAACTTTGCAAGAATATTGCACACAGTCTACCAGGCCCTCCTTCCTGAAAGCCTTTTTATCTTTTGGTTTCTGTGACACCAAATTCTTCTGGTTTTACCCCCATCTCACTGGCAGCCCCTTCTTCATTCCCTTTGCTCACTCTCTCATCTTTAACTTGAAATATTGGAGCTCTTTTCTATGTTCATTCTCTCCCTTGGTGATCCGGTTCAGTCCCACAACTCAGATACCATTTTAGCTTATGTTTCCTGAATCTACATCGCCAGCCTAACCTGTCTGCAGATTTCAAGGCTTATATGTCCAACTGCCTCCTTGATACCCCCATGTAGATAACAGACTTTTCAAAGTTAACGTGGTCACAGCACAGCTCTTCATTCCCCAGCCACCCTGAACTTCACCAGGCTTCCCAATCGGGATGAGTGACACCACCATCCACTCAGTTAGTTGCTCAAACCAAAAACCTAGGAGGTATCTTAATTTCCTCTCCTCCTTTGTCCTCATCAGCAAGTGTCCTTCACTTTCTCCTCCAAAATATTTCCAGTAGCCATCCATTTCTTGCCTCCTCCACTATGACCATCCCCAATCAAGTCCACAGCGCATCTTTCACCTTGACTACTGCAAAAAGACCCCTAATTATGCTCTCTGCATCCTCTCTTATCCCCTCCCTAAAATCTATTCTCCACACTGCTGCCAGGATTATCTTTTTGAAAAGTAAAGCATAATACGTCACCTCCTCCTTCCACTTCACTGTCTTCCCATCTGACCTAAGATAAAATGCATACTTCCAGTCCCAGCTTACAGAGTCCCCCATGACCTGTTCCCTGCCTACTCTCCCCACGCTCACTCTGCACCACTTGGTGACTTTCTTTGTGCTCTGGACTTGGAAGGTTGTTTCATTCTTGGGGTCCTAGCTCCAGCTTACTCTGCTAAAATGTTCCTCCTCTAGATCTTTGCATGCATGGATCCTTCTCAAGTCTCAACCACAGTGTAGCTAGCATCCTCAGAGAGGCCTTTCCTTGTAACCCAACCTGAAGAATCAACCCACCACCATCACCACCATACACACGTCATTTGCTATCACACTACCTTGTTATATTTTCTTCATAGTTGGGGAAGAAAAAAAATGTACCACTGGACATTTTTATACTTATTTGTTTACTTATTTAGTTTCTGTCTATCTCCCTCCCTTTACTCTTACCATACACACACGCTAGACCATGTCATCCACACCTTTTCCTGTTCACTTGCCTAGAAGAGAATCTGGCACTCAAAACATACTTGTTGAATGAATAAATGAATGAATGCTAAACCATATGTTGCACATTCCAAAGTCCAGAATTTGTCCCTGTAGCTAGATGGACTGAAAGATGAAGCATGAGCAATCAAGAGAAAGCGTTTCAGGGCCGGCTGAATAGCGCATTGGTTAAGAGCTGGCTTGGGACGCCAGCTCTGAGCAGCAGGGCCCCAGTTCAGATCCCACATGAGGCCAGTGACACTGCCCTTTACAGCTAAGATGGTGAACAACAGCTCAACCTGGAGCTGGGCTGCTGTGAGTCACCGGCAATGGTGTAGGCTGCAGTGAAGCTGCAGTGGGCTGCCATAAGCTACCATGTGTGGCTGGCAGCCAGCGTGAGCGGCTGGCAGCTGGTGTGAGCTGCCAAGAGCCGCCGTGAGCGGCCGTCCAGAGGCCAGCGACCGATCTGCCTCACCCGGGAAGAGCGCAATGATAATACCAACATGGGCCAGTGAAGCGACGTCCTCCACAAATAGACTGAAGAACAAAACGACAGCAACTTGTCTCTTCCCCTCCCCCAATTCCCCAATAAAATCTTAAAAAAAAAAAAAGAGAGAAAGCGTTTCAGATGAAATATAAAAAGGCTTTTCAAATAATTAGGGCTAAGAACGGAATGGACTTTTCTAGAAAGAAGTAAAAGGTTCAAGGAACTATTATTTAGTACCTGTTACAAAAGGTTATCTCATCCTCACAATAACCGTGCAAGGTACATATCGTTACATTTACTTATGGGGAAACCAATTCAGAGAGGTTAAGTAACAGGCCCAGGGACACAAAATAGGAAGCAGGATCTGAATTGGGGATGGTTAAATGCATAGCCTGTGCTTTTGACTATCCACACTACGTTGGGCCTCATAATTTACAAGCCTCAGGGTCCTCAACTGAAAAATGATGTCAATGTCATGCTTCAGAGGTTGTGAGGAAAGCTGCAGGAGATAATGCATTGAGAAGAGTATAGCCAGTGCCTGGCACATGGAGTATGCTCATTACCTATTTGTTATTATCAGCATCTGTGTAATCCAATATTATACCGTTAGTGACTGGGAAAGCCAGGCCATAAAACAAGGCCTGGCTAACTGCAAAGCCTATGGTTTTCGCATGGAGTTGGGTGGGAACTAGTCAGATTTGCCATAGAAGTACAGATCCTCAAGGATACACCATCCTCATAGTCCCTCCCAACTCTGAGAGTCTACAGTTCCCACTTTTATCTTCACGGGTCAATAGTAATTAGAGTCAGGCTGGAGAGGAAAGACAGTCCTTCCTCTCTACTTCTAAGTAGCCATGGCCTTATGGGAGCACAGGTGAGGTCACTTGGTATGATGCTCATTAGTCCAACTCAGCTGGATGTGGCTACCTCTCCTGCACTGTCTTGGGAGAGCAGGCAAGTTCCTTTATCTCCCAAGGTCTTGGTCCTTTGATCTGTAAAATGGGGATAATAATAGGACTTACCCTCATGGATGGTAAGGATTAAAAGGGTTAATGCACACAGAGTACCTATCTTCAGTGCCCAAAGAGTCTGGCAAATGTTAAGAGCAGCCTCCTCTAAGTGGTGGTTATGCTGATTATTCTCACCTGGAGCCCAGGGTGAGCAGTGCATTGTTTAAGGACACAGGACAGCCATGTTTGTGCAGAATTTGCTACTTTTGTTGGACCTGTCAGAGTTGTAATAGGCCGATTAGAATTTGTTCATGTGTGTGAAAGCCAGGATGTGAGAGGGGCTGGATCTCTAAGCAGAGCACATAATAAGGCAAACAAGTTATGCTGTTCCTGTTTTGGAGCGGCAGGGAAAGACCGCGGGCTATTTTTAGCTGTGGTAGGTTTGGGCTCTGGGGAGGGCACTGGGCCGTGTTTGTTACATTACGTTTTAACATAATAGTCACCCAGCTGAGGGGATCTGTTTCAGGTTGTTTTTATTAATCAAAGAGTGTTTTTTTGTCCAAGTTGAGATGTTCAGACTTAATGGGCAGCAAACAAACAGTACCCGATACACAGATTTAACCTAAAAAAAACAAATCCTTTGTTCTATCAAATTTCCATGAAGTATCCTAAAAACAGGAAAAAAAATGTCATAAATATAGCATTGCCTTTGCTTAAGTTGTTCTTTCGGGGAAAAATATTTTGAGATTATACTATTGTATATCTCGCACAAATAAACTTTGAAAGCGTGTTCTGTGATTCAGAAATGAAGCATGGGCAAGATCCCCCCATGGATGGATAGATTGTGAGCCCTTTCAGGTACAGACAAGACATCTGTGTTTCTCCTGAGATGACAACAAGCACAAAGGGGCAGGGGTGGGACATAATTACAGCAAGTACAGATAATTTCGGTTTGAGAAGTTAGAAACAAAAATGCATATTGCTGGGATGTAATAAATTATGTCCTCCAAAATCAGACCCAATAAATTCACTTAAGAAACGTTAATTGAGTGCCTAGGACAGGCCCGCCACTGGAGATGCGAAAGGGAACAAGAGAGCAGGTGAGACATCTGCACATATGGTCAAAACAAACAGAACACCTCCCATGGCCTAACCTGAGAAAGAGGAAAGCATGCAACCCAGAAATAAGGAGTTCTAGTCTAAGAGAGACAAACAAGAAAGGCCCCGGATGATAGCGAAGGATCCTGAGAAGACAGCTGTATACCAAGCCTGGACTTCACCTGTACAGATCAGAGCCAGTCAGAAGGCCCCAAAGAGATTGCTTCGAAAAGATGAAATACCAAATGTATTTTTAAATATTTAGAAAAGATTTATGCAACTGTGGACAAGTTTGAGGTTGAATTACAGATAAGTACATAGAAAATTAAAGAAGCTTAAAACATAAAAAAATAATTCCAGGGGAAATAAAAAGTTGTGCAGGAAAAATAAAAAATCAAGTGAGGTAGATGACACAATTGTGAAAATACTGACCTGGCTAAAATTAAGTTATAGCTATATTGGGAATAGATAGGAGACCAGGGGGAAAGTGCGTGTGTACAGAGGGCGCCAAAAAATGTATACACATTTTAAGAAAGGAAAACTGTATTAAAATTGTAATACTTAATATATACTGATAACAAAAGTCAATACAAGCCACGTTTGACTTCTGCAATTACAAGAGGTGCTCAAAGTGGTTACCATCAGCATCCAGACACTTCTGATTATGGCAAACTACTGCTTGAGCAATGTTGACCAAAGTGTCCACATGTATACATTTTTTTGGCACTCCCCGGATGTGTTACAGATGGGTTGATGGCAAAGCTAAATCCTCGTCTTCTAAGGCGGGAAGCCAATCAATAATGCCCAAAACTGAGAAATCACAAAGTAGCAACACAAACATGTTACTGAAAGATATGGAAGTACATAACGAGTCTACTAAAGTGTTAAAAGTGATTGAACCATGAGAAATTGCACTATGTGGGGTTGGGGAAAGAGTGGGGAACAGAGAGATAATTACCATCTTTTGTATCAAAGTATATAGCCCTTTTTTACTGTTTACATGCACATATCACTTTGATAATCATAAAACTAAATTTAAAATAATAGCTACACAAGAACAAAAAGTGCTGAAATTCCTGGCTTTGTTTGTTAACAAACATAAAAATCATGTGCACATCACATGAAAACGTTTCTGAGCAAGAACTGCCATCACATGGTGTGCCAGGCTCACTGGTCCTTCATATTATTTCTCAGATTTGCAAAGTTGGTTTGTTGATAAAACACCATTTGCTTAAAACCGGGAGGGAGGATCCTAACAGTATGTACCCTGAAGGTTGTTGATAGGGTCGAATGAGAAAAGTCATTTATTTAGCAGAGTGCTCTATAAATATTGGCAAGTTGTCCTCTGTTCTTCTCCTCTCTGTTGTAATTGTATAAGTATCTCCAGGTGACAACCTTATAGCGATGTGGGAGAAGGGGCTTGCTTTCTTCCCCTTCTATCACTCTTAGTCAGCTCTGGCTGCTATAAGAGAATACCATCGACTGGATGGCATAAACAAATATTTATTGCTCACAGCTCTGGAGGCTAGAAGTATAAGATTAGGGTGCCAGCAGGGTTGGGTTCTTAGTGAAGGCTTTCTTCCTGGTTTACAGCAAGCCAGCCATCTGCTTATTATATGGTTACATGGCAGGTGTATGTGCAGAGGAGAGAGGGAAAGAGAAAGGAAGAGGGAGACGGAGAGGGGAGGGAGAGGAAGGAAGCTCTCTTATGTCTCTTCTTATAAGGGCATTAATCTTATTGTGAGGGCTCTACTCTCATGATCTACTTACCTCCCACAGGCCCCATCACCCCCAAACCATCACATTGGGGATTAAAGTTTCAACATATGAATTTGGGGGAGCTACAAACATTCAGTCCATAGTAACTACCATACTAGCTGTCTGGAATGTCAGATGTGATGGTGAGACACCTGGGACTATGCCAACAGGGGCCACACCCTGAGGATACTGAAACAACAAGATAGGGGAGACATGATCTACTGCCTAGCCCCCAACTTCCAGTCTATTAAATGAGAGAGATATAATTCTATCATATCCGAGCCCCAGGCAGCTGTGTTATAGTCTAATATCTCTCTTAATTTCATTAATGTTAGTAGTAGTAGTTTTAGTAGTAGCAATTATTTATGGTATGTTAAGGAGGGACACCTATTTCAGACCTGGGGACATGAAGTCCTGACACGTATGCAAAATTGAAGGTACAATTAGGCATCCAGGCAAAGGGAAGGGCAAGAGTGTTCTAGGCAGATAGAACAGCATAGACACCAGGACTGAAGATGAGAGACACAGGGTTTGGGGAGCAGAGAGAAGTTGAAGACAGAGTGGAAGAGGGACGTTGCGAGAAGTGAGGCCTATGAAGTAAGCAATGTAGAGGCCTCATAGACCATGTCAAGGAGATTGGGGCTTTCATTCAGGAGTCATGGGGAGCCACTGAACAAAAGGTGATTTTTAATTGGTTGTGTTTGTAGTATGGGGAATGGATTGGAGATCAGAAAAAAGGGAGGCAAAGCAGACCCGTAAGGAGGCACTTTCAGTAATCTAAGCAAGAAATAAAAGCTTAGACTAGGGCAGGGGTAGTGGGGACAGAGACAAGATGACATGTTGGGACAGATTTAGATGACAGCAGGTAGAAGCAACTGGTTCAACGTGAAGGTAGAAGGGGAAGTGGGTGTTGAGAGTTAGGCCCAACTTCTGGCTATTACCCTGGAAGGAAGGGTCATTCATGAAGGGAGGGAGCAATAGAAGAGGAGTGGGCTGGAGAAGGAAGATGGAAGATGCTCGTCTCAGTTCAGACATGCTCAGCTGTAGGAGCCTACAAAACATCCAAATGCTAAAGTTCAGGGTGCAAGTAGATATTCAAGATAGTGTCTGGGGCTACCTATGGGTTAATACTCAATCCAGATTTAGTCTTTTCAAAGCATTTAAAAAAAGTGAATTAGGCACACTTCTGAATGGTCACATGAGGTTGGTGAGAGGGTAATCACCATTTACAGCAGAGGAAACTGAGGCTCAGAATGATCCAGAACCTGCACTTAGGGAAGTTAGATCGTTAATCTCTTAGTTTTGCTTTAAAAGTAAAATTAAAATCCAGAGTATACAATTACACACAACGTACAACTCTGGATCTTTGCAAAACTGCTCCTCTCCCATGAGTCCATCCTCTCACTAAGTCAACACTTATTCACGGAACAATAACTGAGGACCCAGCTGTGCTTCGCACAGTCCTAGGAGTTGCAAATATGTAAGACGCACAAAACAAAGTCCCACTTGAAAGACTTGTTTTATTGAAGAGACTGTTCTAATTGAAGAAGACAGAAAGTCAACAAACAACCACAACCTAGAGTGAATGACAAATACTATGATGAAAATAAAATAAGGCGACAGTGACAGGGGCGATTCTTTAAATTGGATGATCTGGAAGGACCTCTCTGAGGATGTGTTGTGAATAACAAGAGCCAGCCATGCAAAAAAAAAGAAAAAAGAAAAAAAAAATTCCAGGAAAAATTACATTCTAAGAGGAGGGGCCTGCCAGGGCAACTCCCTAAGGTGAGACTGAGCTTAATTTGGAGGGACAGTTAGAAGCCCGTGTGGGCAGGGTGGGGTGAGCCCAGGTACAGAGTGATAGGAGATGGGGTTAGGGAGGTGAGTGAGTGGCCAGGAAACGAGGTCTTGAAGGTCGGAGCTTGGATTTCATTCTAAGTGCAATGGGGAGCCATTGGAGGGTTTTAGTACCAGAGTAGCCTCAGTGTATAGCTACATGACCAATCTCTCTGGTTGCTGTGTGGAGGGCAGATTTGGACCAGGGGAGCAGGCAGGATTGGAAACTGGGATGAAAAACACAGCTCCTTCCTTCTATGCTGTCTTTAATTGCAGTCTCCACTCCCTCACGACAACCATGAGAGGTGGGCGTTAATACCCCCAGATCTCAGTGAGGGTCCTATTTTTATATTCTTCCACAAGCCAAGCACAGTTTGGGCACATAGCTGTCCCTTTAATAATGTTTGATGTTTGATTAATAAGTTAAAACAACCCATCGATTCCATTTATTCAAAGAATCCGACGAACCAATTAAAAGACCTGAAAACAAAGTGCAGACAGAGCAGCTGTTTGCTGGCCTTGGTCAGTTGCTTAACCGAGAAGTCCTGTCAAGCTCAATCAATAGGGTGAAACCGAGAGTTCATGTTGACACAGAGTTCCCCAAGTTGGTCATTGTTCTCTGCCGACAATGTTAAGCTGCGTCTTTGCGCCTCCAGACATCTGGAGGAAAACAAAAAACACTCTTTCTCAAACCTAATGTTTTTAAGTCTTCGGTGTTTGTCATCATCTAGCCACACGAGGAGCACCCCCAGTCTTGGGTGTGGGGCGCAGGGCACACCTGGCAGGGTGCTGCTCATATTTTATCTGCTTCCTCCCAGATTCACTAGTTAATGTGGGCTCTTTTGGCTTTCCTGTCAAACGGCCTGAATCACCACAGAAACCCGGGAAAGGCATGCTCATACTTCCTGTCCTAGCGATCCAGTTCCTGGGCCAGGCCGAGACATTGACGCCAACCACTGGATCACTGCCATGCTCACACACAAGGCACAGGGTACTAGAGCCACGTGGCCCACCCAGCCCCTTCTGGGGGGATCCCTACCCCGCCCTGCTGAGAGAACATAAGATTCCATGGCTTGATGTTGCAGGATGGACCCCCGACCCAAAAGGGTCCCTCCATAGGGTGGCCTTTAAGTTGCAACTTGGCATAAAAAAATGAGTAAAGGGCCGGCCGAGTGGCATGTTGGTTAAGAGCTAGCTTGGGACCCAGAGGGCTCCGGTTCCCATATATGAGGATCACATATATGAGGGCCAGTGACACTGCCCTCTATAGCTAAGATGCTGAACAACAGCTCAACTTGGAGCTGGGCTGCCATGAGTCGCTGGCTATGGCATAGGCTGCAGCCCCTGCTGCAGTGGGTTGCCATGGGCTACCTTGTGTAGCAGCAGCCAGCGTGAGCGGCCAGCAGCTGCAGTGAGCGGCCGTCCAGAAGCCGGCGACTGATCTGCTCGCCTGGGAAGAGCGCAATGATGGTGTCAACTTGGGCCAGTGAAGCAATGTCCTCCATAACTAGACTGAAGAACAAAAGGACAGCAACTTGTCTGTTCCCCTTCCCCCAATTCCCCAGCGCTGTTCCCATTCCCCAATTCCCCAATAAAAATCTTAAAAAAAAAAAAAAAGATGAGTAAAGTCAATTCAGTTTCTCTCTTGGGATGATTTGGAACTAAAAGCAAAGGCATGATTGTCAAAAGTGGGCCCTGGGCTGAGAGGTGAGAATGTCAAAATGGAGCTAGTAACTATGGTAGGTCATTTGCAGAGGATGGGGTGGAGAGAGGGAGGGACAGAGGGAGAGGAGAGAGGAAGTGAGAGAGAGGGTGAGAGGGAGAGAAAGAGAGAGGGGGAGAGGGAGAGAAAGAGAGAGGGGTAGAGGGAGAGAGGGGGAGAGAGAGAGAAGCAAAGTCCAGAACTACCCTGTACAATATAGTAGCCACATGTCGCTATTTAATTCTATTTAAATAATTTTAATTAATTGATTGATTTAAGTTAATTTGCTTAAATTTAAATTCATTTATTTCAATAACATTAGAAATTAAAAAGTCAGTTCTTCAGTTACATGACACAGACACAGAATATTTCCATCATTTCAGCTAGTTCTAGTGGACAGCGCTGGTCTAGAAGACTCACCAGGATAGAGTATAAGGAGTCTTAGCTTCAGTTTTCAATTCCTGATTCCAACTCATGTGAAGTTCAACTATCTATATTTCTTGCCCTATATTCCACGAGATAATCTACATCCTTATAATTTGCATCTAACATCATTACCTTTTTCTTGAGCTATTGGATCTTCGGAAAAGTCATGACGTATTTTTGCATAGAAAACAGAAAAAATATGTCATGACTTTTCCAAAGACCCAATACTTAGAGGAGATTTTAGTTTTTAGTTTAGGTTTTTCTATTTAAAAGAATCTTAACTAAGAACATACGTTGACAAAAAAAAAAACATACATTGACTTATAATATTAGTAATAAAAATAATAACCACTACAATTTATTGAGTGCTTGTGTGTCTGAACATTATGCCTTGGCATTTTACATGTATGTTTTAATCCTCACAGGAAACTCATAATATAGATCTTTTATCTCCATTTGACAGCTAAAGGAACCAAGGCACAGACAGGTTAAGCATGTTGGCCAAGGTCACAGAGCTGGTAGGTGGTAAAGTAGGAATGGAACTGATCTTCCATCTTCAATGATTGATGCATAGAAACCTGACCTGACTGTTAGCCATGGAAGCAGACTGTGAAAAGCGGCATATACGGCACCACCCCCAACTCCCCCCAACCCCCTACCCACCCCACCCCCACCCCCGCTGGGATATGGCGAATCAGAACTAGAAGCCTGAAATTTTTTTAGAGCCAGATTCTGGGACACGTTCTTAGGGCAGCTAGTCTGGTTCCACTCATCTCTCTGCCTCGTGCTTTTTTCTCTACTAAAGAACAGGAAGCCTGACAAGTGATAGGCCATCAGCAAAAGCTAATTCGGCTGAGAAGTAGCCCATCAGGAGCAACAACTCCGTGTCCTGTGAACTCCAGGACCTGCCAGCACAATTCCCTGATGCTGGAACTTTGGTTAGAGAACCTAAGTCGTATGCTGATTGGCATTGGAAGCCAAGTTGGGGGGTGAGGGGGTGGGGGGGAGTCAGCACATACTTCTCCACTGAACTCCATTTCCCATTTGGTTTGGCAGCTTGTTTTTCATGAAATGAGGCCAATCCAAGAATTTCATGTCAACATCGCTCCTTTTACTGGAACCACAAATGCAGCCTCCTGGGACCTGGCTCTATCTCTAGGCAGACATCAAAAACACTCCTTTTTACTTTGCAATCATAACAGTCTTCTAAGAGCTACCCACTTCCTTACAGTTTTTTTTCCTCTACGAGGAAGAAAGTAAGGGCCAGGGTTTATGGGCTGCAGCACCCCAGGATTTACTGTTGGCAGAGAAAGCCTCAGAGCTGGCCAGGCTGAGGGGGTTCTCCTGGACCCTGCTGTTGGTTTTCCCTTTCTTGTGCTTCCAAGGCCTCGTGGTTCCTTCCTGCCTGCTTGTCTCCTTTCCGGGACCAGCTGGATGAGTAGGCATAGCTTGCCCAACCCCCTCATCACCCTGCCACAGCTGCCCTCATGCTGTGACTTGAGGGGAGGAGGAGGGTGCGGTTACAAAAGGTGCTGTTGCATCCAAAATCCTCTCCCTGTCAGTGATTAAAGCCTGATTTGCATTCATCAAAACTTCCATAGCTCTCCAGTGTTCCTCTGCTTTGGGGAGAGGGGCCACCTTTTAGCTCTTCAACACTTGAGGAGCAGATGGAGATGGGGATGAGGGTAGGAGGAAAGGAGGCAGGTTTGAGGAGAATGACAGTGATTTGTGATTAGTGGGGAGTTACAAGTGGATTTGTTGGCAAGAGATATGTCCTGATGGGGCATGTAACCAGCGGGGTTTGCTGCATACAAGGTTCCCTCCCTAGGAGAGCAGATGGGAGAAAGGTTTTTCATGGCCCGTTCCCTGGGGCATGAGATGACCTGGCTCATGGTCATCTTTCTCTAGGAAAGCTTCTGTGAGTCCCGGCCCACCCAAGCATGGATATGTAGTCCTCCTCTGTGTTAATATCCTCTTCTTCTCTCCTTGGTAGCTCTAAGCACCCAGTCATTGCTTCTTCATTTCCCTGCCTTCCCCTCTACATTGTTCTCCTCCCTGTTTGCTCCTGTGCACCCAGCATCCTCTCATATATATAGTGGTGGTTAGCAAACACCTCTATGTTGAGTGGATGAGTGAATCCTGGCTGTGCCTTGCAGGAGCAGGTAAGACGGAGGTGGGGTTATCAGTACTCTTTTTTATTTTTTTAAGATTTTTATTGGGGAATTGGGGGAAGGGGAACAGACAAGTTGCTGTCCTTTTGTTCTTCAGTCTACTTGTGGAAGACGTTGTTTCACTGGCCCAGGTACTCTTAGCTAAAGTTGAGGCTCTGATGCAAGAACGGCGTAGTGACAAGTTGCTGTCCTTTTGTTCTTCAGTCTACTTGTGGAAGACGTTGTTTCACTGGCCCAGGTACTCTTAGCTAAAGTTGAGGCTCTGACGCAAGAACGGCATAGTGGTTACAGAGTATGCCTGAAGTGTGAATTTGGGCTCCAACACTTACTAGGTGTTTCATCTCTCTGTGCCTCCATTTCTTGTAAAATAGAGATAATAATAATACCTATCAAATGGGTTTATTTGGTGAGAAATAAGTGAATTAGTATATTTAAAGCCCTTAAATAAAGTCTGAAACATTGTAATCTCTTAATGTCAGCTTAAGAGAGTTTTTTAAAACCTTAGATGAGTCAGCTTTTTAAAACTTTTTATATTAGTTTCAGGTTTACAAAACAACATAATGATTAGACATTTATACTCATCACAAAGTGATAACCCCCCTTCCCAGTCTACTAGCCCTCTGACATTGCATATAGCTGTTACTGTACCATTGACTCTATTCCCTATGCTGTAGATGCCTGACCACTGTGCTATACACCTGAAGCTGATGTAGAATAATATTGAATGTCAACTACACTGGGGGTGCAAAAAACATGTGTACAAATGGACACTGCTCAACGTTGCTCGAGCAGTAGTTCGCCATAATCAGAAGTGTCTGGACGCTGATGGTAACCACTTTGAGCACCTTTTGTAATTGCAGAAGTCAAACGTGACTTGTATTCATCTTTTGTTATCGGTATATATTGAGTACTACAATTTTGATACAGTTTTCCTTTCTTAAAATGTGTGTATATTTTTTGGCACCCTCTGTATATGGTCACGGGAGGAGTCCGCTCTTTAAGCTGCCATCATTCATTGCTGACTTCCTTTGTTCCCTCCTCACTGGCTTCCTCTTATTGCTCTAACTTGCTGCTGGTCCATTCTTGCCTCAGGGCCTTTGTACCTCTCTTCTCCTTGCCTGGTATGCGCTTCCCCAGGTATTCATGTGACTCCCTCCCTCACTTCATGTAGGTCTTTCCTGAAGTATTATTTCCACAGGAGCATTCCCTTTGCGCCCTATCTAACAGAGCACTCCGCTTGCCCTGCTTTGGGTTTCGTCAGGAAGCACTTACAGTACAGTGCCAGACACAGAACTTGTGTGTTACTTCCTTTGAGTTTTGTTTGTGTCCACAGTAAAAAGTCATCTACATGAAGGCAGAGACTTTGTTTTACTTACTACATCATTCTTAGTGCCCAAGAAGGTGTTTGCCACTTAGCAGGTACTTAGAAATAGTTGTGGATGGATGGATGGATGGATGGATGGATGGATGGATGGATGGATGGATGGATGGATCCAATGACCTCTTTGGGGAGACTTCTGTGTCCATTTCCCTCAGCCTTCTGCTCCTCAATCTCCCAATCACAAACCCTTGTATACAGCTCTTCCTCCAACTCCCATTCTATGCCCAGGCTTGTTCTCTGGCTCTCTTTCTCCTCGGGTGGCCCAGTTGGCCAAACCATGCACTGTCTCAGGAGGCAGGGTTCCTGCACAAGCAGTTTGGGATTTGCTGACTAGTCCAAAAAGATCAGCTGCCTAGTATCAGCTGTTAAGGGGACACAGCGAACAAGACAGACAGCCCAGTGGGAGAGTCAGGTGAATAGAGAGAGACGATGACATCTGCACTGGAGCTGGGTCAGAGAGAACCCCAGGGAGCATGGGGCCAGAGAGGAGGGGCCCATAACCCACACTTAGGGCAGGAGCCCCCTTAGACCTAAAGCCAGGCTCCATCATAAAGCCTCATCCATAAATAAAGCACGTGTGGATGACACAGAGCTAGCCTGTTGGATTTATCCCGAGCTGAGAAAGTACCTGGAGAACCAAACTCTTGCGTGACTGAAAGTTTGATGAGCCACAAGAGCTCCGAGTTGATATCATCAGGGAAATAGTTGCAAGTCTCTGAGAAACGGCAGGCAGTAAAATTAGCAGCAAGGAGAGCAAGTCCTGTTTTCAAGGGTAGAGAGAGGCAGGGCTCCAGGTGCTGTGGGCCTGGAGTGGGGGGAGGGGTGACCCTCAAATTCCTGGCTGGGCATGGAATATTTCACCAACCTTGGTCACCTATAAATCACATACGCAAATATCGCTTTTTAAAAATCGTCCTCAAAGACTCCTGCTGATCATAGCTCCTTGATATAATTTTAACAATAATTTTTAAAATGAGAGTGTTGTGGATTGAATTTTATCCCCCTCCCAAATTCATATGTTGAAATCCTAACCCTCACTACTTCAGAATGTGACCTTATTTGGAGATAGGATCTTTACAGCAGTAATCAAGTTAAAATGAGGTCATTAGGGTGGGCCCTAATTCAAAAGGACCATTGTCCTTCTAAGAAGGGGAAATTTGGACACAGACATGCATAGATGGAAGACAATTTGAAGAGACATAGAACACAGCCGTCTACAAAGCCAAGGAAAGAGGCTGGGGAACAGATCCTTCCTGTACAGCCCTCAGAAGGAACCAATGCTGCAACACCTTGATCTTGGACTTCCAGCCTTCAGAGCTGTGAGACAATACATTTCTGTGGTTGAAGCCACCCAGCCTGAGGTACTTTGTTAGGCAGCCCTAGGACACTAATACAGAGAATAAACAGCCACTCTTCTTGAGACCAAGGAAAAAAGGGTCCCATTCATGTCTTTCCTAATCATCGATGAATTCTTTCACAGGACAGTTTAGTTTCTCTGATGTATACATACTACATGTATGATTTGGTACAAGGAATAGAGTAACCGAGCCTTTAAAATTCTTGCGGGAGGCTGGTGGAGTGTTAAGCACACAGATTCAGTTTAATTTAACAAATATTTATTGATTCAACTGTGTGCCCAGGCCCTGGGCTGGAGACAGAAAGTACAGTCCCTGCTTTCCAGGAACTCACGATCTGGTAG
The DNA here is from genome assembly GCF_001890085.2 of Hipposideros armiger. NCBI lineage: Eukaryota > Metazoa > Chordata > Mammalia > Chiroptera > Hipposideridae > Hipposideros > Hipposideros armiger. The sequence continues at coordinate 2,741,011 of NW_017731456.1, read as the reverse complement.
GAAAGGCACACATGTATAAATAATGACACCTCAGGGTGATGAGTGCAATGATTGAAATGCATGTAGGGTGCAAAGGTAACAGGAGGAAGAAGTGACTATCTCAAGGAAACGGGGCTGTTCAGAGATGCTTCTCAGAGGAGGGTCTGAGCTGAGTTAAACCTGCAATCTTCTCCTTCAGGTTACAAAACCATTTGTAGGCCTACAAACCTTCAAGTCAGTGAAATAGGTTGTACTTACACATATCATCAGCCTGAAAGGCTTTTAAAAGGAGAAATATCATTTATGAATCATTGCAGCATTGTTTATAATAGAAAAAAAATTGGAAGTATCCCAAATCTTAATTAGTGGACAGTGTTAAGTAAATTATGGTCTATTCATACAATGGTCACAACTAGGAAAAAAATATGCAACTGTTAAAAAAATGAGGTAAAGCTATATATTTCATCATGGAAATATCTCCAAGATGAATTGTTAAGTGTGCAAAGTAAATGGTAGAATAATGCACAATATGTTATAAACAGAAGGATATATGAAGAGTTACTCATATGTGTGAATTCATAGAAAGAGCTCTGGCAGCTACATGAAAACTGATAACATTGGTTCCCTGGAAGGAAGGGAGAGGAGAGGCAGGGATAGGGATATTATATATATTATATATAATATATATATAGTCTTTACAATAAAAAAGTTTTTGAGGCAAAAAGCAGCAAATTTTAAAAATATCTCTCGTATGAATGGCTAGTCTATTTCTCAGGGCCTGGGACCCTGAGCCATGGGCTGCTCTGGATGCCGGAGCTGACTGCAGAAGAACTCTTGTCTCAGAGGACTCACTTCCTACCCTCTGTCCTCATGCTGTGTCCACCTGGCCAACATGGCTGCTTACACATCTGCCCTGGCCCCAGCTCCCCACACTCATATGCCTGCTGTTTTATTTGCTACACTTGCTAAGACCTTTGAATTCTACCACAGGCAGACCTGGCTTCAAATCCCAAATTTTTCACTCACTAAGCAGTGTGTCCCTTAAAAAAAATTGTTCTTATTGTCTGAGCCTCGAGTTTCCCATCACAGTGTGATGGTGAGAACTACATAAGGCAATGCCCATCAGGGGCTCAGTAAATCATAGCTTAAAAAAAAAAAAGACAAATAACAGGAATCTGCCATTGACTACGTTCAATGATCCCCACGGAAATCAGATCAGCTCCCAGGTGACCCTTATGTGTGGCCAACTGAACTGTCTACCTCATCTTAGGTGACTGTTCTTGCCCCGTTTTAGTGAAAAAAATTACAGCAAATCAAACCAAAAGGACATGAACAATGGAATTTGAAGATTTGACCAACAGTGCTCATTTTCAGTAAATCACAGATTTTACCTTCTCCCTGTGTCCTCTCCATGCCCACCCCCAAAAACACGCACACACATAGCCCTGACCCGCCCCCCCCCCACGCACACTTTAAAACCACTAGAAAGTTATTCAGATTTGTTCCCAAGGGAAAAAAGCCCTCTATGACACTATCCAAATGTGCAAATTTGCTGTGTTTTATCAGAGTATTCAAGAAGTTTCTTTAAAATGATGCTTGCCCTATAGCACTTAACATGTGTTTATAGACTACAATTCCCTAAATATTTATGCAATCACATCGTTAAAAATAATAGCATAGTGGACTCATCATTTTTAGCCTACCCAGCATCTGAGCCTGCTGCCTGTGTTAGGGAATTCTCTCGTTCTATAGATTTAGGGAAGAAGCAGAGACTTTCCTCCCTCTACAGAAGCTGAAAGAAAACAGGCTTTTTTTTTTTTTTTCCATCCCGTTCCCTGACAGCCAGGGCTTCAGTCTGTATGCTGGGCTCAGCCATTTGGATGCCTCCACCTGGAACTTTAAATCTGGAGCAAGGGGTACAAAGACAGGAGGATGGCCCGAAATGATTACAGCCATAGGATGTGGGTGTCTGGCGCCAGCCTCTGGTGGCATTCCTGCCAGCCACAGGTCATAACCAGACATTTCCTGGGGCAGGGCCTGGGCTGTCTTCTCAGCTGCCCAGTCTACCTTGGTTCCTGCCCATTTTTCCACACCTGGTTCTCTAGCCTTCCTGTTGATTCTGTGAGCTATCCAATATCCTCTCAGTAACTTCCTAGTCTTAAGTTTACCAGAGTTGGTGCCTATTTATTTGTAACCAAGAAC
>NW_017731456.1:2729392-2735220 GCF_001890085.2 Hipposideros armiger | reverse complement strand
CCCCCTTCCTCCCTCCTTCCCTCTCTCCCTCTTTTCTGGTCCACAACATTGAGGAGTCCTTTAATACCTCTGTAATGAGGGAGAGGCTGTAAGCTAGAGACAGAGAACAAATCAAATTAAATCATTGGAAGAGTTTGAATTATTTTCCCTTGAGACCACGCTTGCTGTTTTTTTTCTCCCCCTTTGGCAGTGGGAAGAGGGTGTTGAGGATGGTGGGAATAAAAGGCTTTGGAAAAGGGCATGGGGAGAGCTGCAGAAAGAAGTCCCAGAAAGGGAGAGGTGGGCTCTGGGGACATTAGGCGTGGCCAGCCCCAAGCAGTTGTCAGCTTTCCTTTAGTGGAAAGGGAGGGTACCAACATGTGTTGAGTATGAATAAGTGCCAGGTATTGTACTCGATGCAGGGAATACAGCTTTGAACCCTGAGAAACTGCAGCCTTTTGGGAAACATTAGCAGAAAGATAATGCATTATAATCCAAATAATTATAACAAAAAAAAGATAGAGAAATAGCACAGAACACAGCATGATTACTACTATGAGGAGGTCAATCGCAATGTGGGTTTTGAAGGATGAATAGGAGTTCAAATCAGGGAGACACTCTAAGGAAGGGGAAATGGCATAAGGTTCAACACTGCTAGAGTAAAAATGGTTTGAAAGATGAGTTTGAGAGATGAGGCTGGTGGGGGGCGGGGGAAGGAGGAAGGAGTTAGATGATGCTGGGCAGTGTTAGCCTTTATCCTGGAGTGATGGGGGCCAATGAAGGGTTTTAAATAAATGGAGGACTGTGTCTAAGTTTTACGTGAGAAAGACCCCTCTGACAGCGAAGCGAAGGTGCATTGGATTGGGGCAAACCTGGAGGCAGGATGCTGGTGAAGAGGCAGTTTCTATGGTCCAGGGAAGAGGATGAGGGTATATACCAGGAAACCATATGGCCATTTTCGCTCAAACTCCTCAATGACGTGTAATCTTGTCCTCTTTTAAACCCACAGTGCATGTTCGCCCTCCCTCGTGGCCCTGTGATCCTCGGCCATGTGTTGTGATTATCTGCATATTTGTCTTCCCTCCACTGCCAAGCTGGGTGCTTTTTCCCCTGTCTGCATCCCAGGGCCAGGGAGCTGGTTCACAGTTGGCACAGATGTGTTCTGAAGGTCATGGGGTTCAGGATGAAGGGCATGGGGTGAACACAGCATGTGGTTCAGTTCATGAGCCGAACAAGACCTCCAGGCCTGCTGCTCACTCACTTCCCCTTCTCTATTTGTCCTTAATCAAACTGTGCATACAAATGTCTTAACTGCCTTCTGTATTGTTTTGTGAATCAACAGAAGAGTCTTGCCTGTTCACCAACCAGAGATTTAAGGAAATAACACATAATCAGGGGAGGAAAGACCAACTGGTGGGAGTCAGATTCGCCTGCCTGCTTGTTTGTTTCCCCGCTCATAGAAAAGTTCATCATGGTTCACAGCCTAGGGCATTTTCCAGGGGTGAATGTGCCAGTCCACAAAGACACTTGCCTGCAATATTATTTTCTCCCTAGCTCTTCCATGACTTTCCCTTTGCTGTCTTCTCTTGCATCTGTGCGGGCACAGACAGGGTAGTTGCAGGTTAACTGGGGCTAAAAGGTTGTTACCACCTGACATCTGGCCCAAGAGCTTATGTAAAATAAGCCAATTCCAGCAAGCACATGTCCCAGGCAGGAGCCAGCCCACTACTGGCACCGTCCAGGCGCCTGTGAGCTGTTCACTGCCAAAGGCCAAGTGCCGAGGGCTGGGGCTGTGTGAAGCTTAGTAGGGGCTGCCTCTGAGAAGGGCTGGGACATGTGGGCAGAGAAGTCAGGCAAGAGAGGACTGTGAGTCCTGGGCAGCACCTGCTCCCAGGGAGTAAATAATATTTTGCCCTTGTGTCATAACGCCTGCCTGTCGCCCAGCAGGCATCCAGTTCATCCTTCCCTGTGGGCTGCCAGCCTTGCACCAGCGTGCTGCTGGTTTCCAATGTGCTTTGCAAAAGAAAGCAAAGGTCCTGATGGCTTCTGCTTCCTGCTCAGCTCAGCGGCCCTCCCAAACTCTCATTTCACAGCTGCTGCCCAACTGCAGGGCCCACAGGGCTGCCAAGTATGTGGATCTGTTGCCCACCCCCAGTCCCCCACCCCCATGCTCTGAAGAGAAGGGAGTTGATGATGAAGGGGAGGGAGGCGAAGAGCGCCTCAGACTGTACTCGGCTGTGGTCCCAGGAGGACAGGTGCTGGTGAGGTGGCTGTGTCCTCATCCCCTTCTCCCCTCCCTTTCTCTCCTTCCCCCTTCTCGCCTTTCTGTTTACAGTCTATTCACAGGACAATATTTGAAGTATTCGAAATATGGGCGTCATAGCCCAAGAGTGAATGCCAGGCCCATTGTGCAGAAGGAGAATTAGCAAGTTTAGAGACAGGGAAGGCTAATGGGTCTGTTTGGGAATGAATCAGAGTTCGTGATTACTCTGTTTTGAAAGGACATCATTTATTGGTTTAAGTAATAGTGCATTGGTTAAGAATTCAGGTGCTGAGGCAAAACAGGCCTGGGTTCAAATTCCAGCTGGGCCACTGGCCTGCAGCAGGACTATATTTGGGTAAATTCCTACGTCCCCATTTGTCGGGCATGAGCTGGGAACCCCCTCAGTCCTGGACACAGCTGGAAGAGGATAATAACGATCGTGCTTAGCTTCTCCATTGTGAAGTCTAACCGAGTAAGGCTCAGACAGTGTTTATCACGGGGCCTGGCACTCAGGGAGTGCTCTGTCAAGTAAGCTAGTGTGATGCCCTTGTGGGTGCCCTAAAGTCTGCATCTGGGGCCCTGCTGGAGTGCAAAGCACACAGCCGCAAACATACCTGTCGCTGTGCAAACACGGCAGCGTTCATTAATGGCGCTAACCCTGTTAAGTAGCTAGTGTTATCTCTGTTTTACTCATGAGGAAGTCAAGTCTCTGAGGGATGGAGTTTGCCAAATGTTAAAAGCTGGGAAGAGAGGAGCCTTGATCTTGAACCCAACTCTGCTGCATCAAGCCCTGAGTTCTTTTGTGCTAGGCCGTTCCACCTTCCTTGAGGCACCTCCTACCACATCTTAAGTACTGCACAGCCTTTGCCCAAGCTGCCCCCTTTTCTGGGATGCCCCTACCTCTCTGCCCTGGTCTTTCAGCCCTCCATCTCTTCACCTGGCAAATTTCTACTCTGCTGTGGTACCCAGCTCAGGCATTACCTTCTTCAGGAACCTGTACTCACCCTTTTTATGTGTCTCTACTCTCTTAACAGCCTTATGTATCTCTGCTGCTATACTTCCCTCATGGTATTAGAATAATTTTGGGGCCGGCCGAGTGGTTCAGTTGGTTAAGAGCTCGCTCAAGAGTTTGAGCTCTGAGCAACAGCGGTTCGAGTCCCGGCCTGAGCTGAGCTGCCGCTGAGCTGCCAACAGGTGGCAGGATGGCTCAGCTAAAAAAAAANTGGCAGCCCAGCTCCAGGTTGAGCTGTTGTTCAGCATCTTAGCTGTGGAGGGCAGTGTCACTGGCCCTCATATGTGGGATCCGAACCAGGGTCCTCTGGCGTCCCAAGCCAGCTCTTAACCAACGCGCCACTTGGCCGGCCCGAAATGTTCTAAGTTTTGATTGTGGTAATGGCTACATGAATACACACAGTTGCCAAAACTCATCAAACCGTACACTTAAAATGGGTGCATTTATTATAAGTAAATTATACCTCAATAATTTTTTTAAATTCTCATGTGGAAAATATTTTTATCAAAGACAATGTTCATAAAATATTAAGTGAAAAAGGTTAGAAAACAGTATTTACAGTATATTTATTTCCATATGTGCTACATGCATAGAGAAGAAATGAGAAGGAAATATACCAAATCACAAAAACTGTTATCACTGGGTGGTGGGAATTATGGATGCTTTAGACCTTCTTTAGACTTTTCTGTATTTTTTAGTGATCAGAAGGGGAAAAAAAGCACTAAACATGTTAATGCATCATATGTCGCACAAATATTAAATAGAGCAGAGGAAGCTAGAAATTAGGACTTTGCAGCCAAGTTAATTGTACCTTGTACTATGCCTCAGAGTTTCTACACTGTACCAGGAATTGTTGTATTGCACGCTTTGGAAAATTACCTATAAAACTTGTTCTTGCCTGCTAGGAACTTGAACTCTGCATGGAAAGGTAAGGAGGAAGTGATTGCATCTGGGCGGGGGAATCAAGAGAGGCTTCATGGAGGTGGATTCTGTAATGAGCCAAAAAGGGTGAGTGGGCCCACATCACGCAGAGACAGAGGAAGGAGGGTGAGAGGGTGACATGTTTGTATGAACAGAGTCTTCAGTCCAGACTGGGGGAGTTGTGTGGAGGGTGGTGTTGGGTGATGAGGATACAGGGGAAAGTGGAAGCACATGAGTGGGGGGACCTTGAATGACACCTGAGTAGTGGGGTCCACCAAACTGCTTTATAGCTACTAGGACTGAGGTATCCACAGTTCAGGGGTGCTTAACTTCCATTCCCAATAAAGATACTCTGAGTTATAATATAAATCTATGAGAAAATAAAACATGGTACTGAAAAATCCAATTTGGGGACACTTATGATAGATGTGCCTATACTATAACTAGTTCAGACCTCCAGAAGGACACCTAGATGCTTTGGTTATTCAACTCCCTGTCCCCTCCACACCATGGGGACCCCAAGGGCAGAATAAGGGGCTTATTGGATTTTGTATCTCTGATACCCAACACAATGTGCATTTGGGGCTGATACAGGGTCTGTAAACGGCTATGAAATGAATGAGGGAGACATGTACATCTTAAAAGGGAGTTTAAGAGGGAGATATGTGTAATGGTTATAGAATGGATTCTGGAACCAGACTGCTTGGCTTTGAACCCAGGCCTTGCCACTTACAAGACTGTGTAGCATTGGGAAAGTTACTTAACCTCTCTGTGCGTTGGTTTCCTGTGTCTATAAAATGAGATCAAGAGAGTTTACACCTCCTAGGTTTGTTCTGATGATTAAATGAGTTAGTAGGTGGAAAGCACTCAGGAAAACGCCTGGCATATCATAAACTCTATGTAAGTATTAGATATTATTAGAAGAGATTTTTTTTCAGTCCAACCTTCTTACTTTAGAAATGAGGAAACTGAAATCCAAAGAAAGGAAAGTGACTGGCCCAAGATCACGAAAAGAGTTGAAGGTAGCTCTGTGGACACTGCATCTGTGAATCAGCACATCTGTGGACTAAAAGGACTTGCTGGTTGGCTTCTTGCCACATGAGTGGCATTGTCCTTGATCCTGACTGGAGAACATGAGCCATGCTTCCAGCCTTTAGGTTGGGATATAAAGGTGAATGCACAGGAAACAACTAGAAACCAGTGCAATACAGAATGCATTCCTAACAACAGGGCAGCACAGTGAGAGACAGGGGGTCAGAAAACGGGAAAATCAGCCTGAAATAGCTGAGAAGACAAGGGCCTCTTAGAAGATTTCAGCCTGAGACCTGTGGGGTAGAGAAATAATTAGCACAGTGGCTTTCCATTTTTTTGTGTGATGGGTGACTGGGAAACCTCAGATACTCAACTCCACAGTCTCTCCTTTCACATTACAGGGAAAGGGGCAAGCCCTTTGGAATCAGACAATCTGGGTTGAAGTCCTGGATCCATCACTCATCAGCTGAGGGACCTTAGTAGAGTCACTTGTCATTTCCGAGCATTAGTGTATTAATCTGTAAAATAAAGGTAAAAACACCCCATTCACTGGGTTGTTGTGGGACCAAAGGAGCTACATGAGAGACACCAGAAGATCAGTTACAATCTCTCCTCTCTCTC
>NW_017731456.1:2720033-2725462 GCF_001890085.2 Hipposideros armiger | reverse complement strand
AAGAAGAAGAATTTACTAATGGATGGTCTCCCATGAGTTCTATGAAGACAGGGATTGTTTCTCTCTTTCCAGCTCCCCCAGAGCCAAACACAGTTCCTGACACATACCACATGCTCCATGGATGCAGAAGAACTGACTTGAATTCATTCAAGTGTGACATGATTGTTTTATACTTAATTATAATAGCTTCTATTATTTAAGTGCTTATGATGCACCAGACATCATGCACCAGACATGTATGCTAAGCACATACACTAGATCATTTAACCCTCACAAAAACTCACGAGGTTTGATAAATGGCAGATAGGTAAGACTCAGAGAGGTTAAATAACCTATTCAAGGTCACACAGCCTGAAAGCATCAGATTCAAACTTTGAGTCCAGATCTGCCTAACACTCTTAACCACCGGGCTCTTCGACTATCACCAATGCCTAACTCAGTCCCTCACATGTATTAGGCCACTTGGTACTAGCTGACAAGTTGGATAGATGATGTGGGGTAGGGGCTGGCAAGCTCTCCACAGGTTGTGCAGTGGTGGGCACAAGTTCATTGTCTTTGGGCCCTCACCAGCCAGCTGTGGTGTGTTTTCAGGAGCTGTCAGCTTCCTGGGCTGGCACTGAAAGACCTTCCTAATTCCAGGATTATTTTCACCTTCATACTTTCCCAGCCTTTCTCATCCTCCTGGGTAAGGTGAGGTATGAGAAAGCTGAGGAATGTGGCTGAATTGTCTTTAACAAATTCTTTGCCGATAAGACCTGGGGGAGTTTCCAGATACTTTCCTATGACTGTTCCAGCTAAGAAAGTTGGGTTAAGTTACAATGACTCAGCACATGGAAAACCAGGGCTGAGGAAGGTTCCCAGGAAGTCGGATTGCTATACACAGTTTCCTCCAGCCAAGGCAGGAAATTACAGGCAGCCCCAGGGTCCTCTGAGGCTCCTTGTGAGGGGACAGGCAGAAGCATGTGAAGAATAAGCCCTGAAATCAGGGTAGAGAGGCTAGTTAAGGAAGCACTGTATCTTCCTTGACCATGACTTCTCATCTATAAGAAACTTCAAGGATGGACTTGGAGTACAGGTTCTGGGCTAGACTCCTAGCAGTGTGACCGCAGCCAGTGATGCAGCCTTTCTGAGCTTTGGGGTCCCCTCTGCAAAATGAGGAGAGAACAGTATCTAGAGCTGATGTAAGACTAAAGAATTAAGGTCCACACAGTGCTAAGCAGTTGCCACACTGAGTAGGTGCTTTATAGTAGTAGCTATTGTTATGTGAGTGAAGGAAATTTAAGAACCATGAGTGGCGTTGCGGGCACCTGGGGTGGCCATGAGTCTAGCAGAGTCCTCACTGCTCACTGGCTGAGCCAGTCTGCTTGCTGTGGCACCGTGACGGCTCCCGGGCTGAGCAGCACGTACTGTGTTCCTCTGACCAGAAGCTCCCGAAGCGTGTTTTCTGCAGGCTGGTATCTGCAGGAAGGACTGGTTGAGCCCAAGCCCATTGTGTTTGCAGCGTGTATGTTTTGCCTTGGCAGGCTGGAAGTGCATGACCCCATGATATTGTCTCAAGGGGACTTTTTTCCTCCAGAGGTCAGGTTGGGTCTGCTTTCTGACCCCACGAGGGCCTTGGCTTTGAGAAGTTTCTTCAGGACACATTGCATGAGGGCTCATGAGCTCCACCTTCCCCTACCTCTCTTCTCCTCACTTTTTTTTTGTTTGTTTGTTTTCTTTTTGGCAGAGCCTGAGGCAAACGGAAAATTTCTGCTCAGGCGAAGAAACATGTGTAATGTCTTAGATGATATCTTTCCTTCTCTGACTTTGAAATGTGTCAAAGAAAAGCCAAATGGCCTACAATTGATAATAAATAGCCTTTTAAGCATCGTTGTATCTTCTTGTCAAATCAACCAGTATCTATTAAGGTGTAAGCATTTAAAGTTTGAAGTTGTAAGTTCCTGAAGACTTTATGGATGGAAAAGCCTGTAGAGCTGATGCAACAGGAAGAAATGAAAGCCTCAAGAGGAGAAGTGTCATTCTGAAGATTATCAGGCAGCTGGGGGGATTTAAAACCAAGACTCTGATCTTTGGTGTAAGTCTCCCTCTGCCTTATTCTTCTCCTTCTAATGGCCACCCCATGGTGTTGCTGGTGTGGTACTGGGCAACATAACAGCAAGAGTTAAGGGGAACACCTTCTGCCTTTGAGGAACTTTCAGGCTAGGAGAGAAGCCAGCAGGTTAAATGAGGAGCACATGATCTCTAATAGCATGCTCGGGAGAAAGAGAAAAGGTGTTCATGAGCAACTGACCATATCCTGGAAAGGCCCCACCACTCACCACCTGTGGGACAAGTTACCTAACCTCCAGTTTCCACATCTATAAGACTACCTCTTAGGGTTGCTATGAAAGCATTTAGTACAGAGCCTGGCACACAGTAGGTGCTCAATAAATGAAAGCAAAAATAAATCCAAGTCCAACAAAACTGTCCCCTCTTCCTCTTATACTTCCCTGCAGGTACTCTGTCATTTGCGATGTGGATTTACATCTGTTTCCCCTTCAGTCCTCATAAGGACCCTCAGAGGTAACCAGGGAAGATTCAGAATAAATATTCCTTGAAAAAATGGCTGCATGAAAATAAAGCTAACCAGCACAGGGCACTTATGATATGCCAGGGACTATTCTAAACACTTTACCTGTTTGATGTACCTTACATAATATACACATTATACCTGCACAACAACTCATGAGCTGAGTACTATTATCATTCCCATTTTACAGATAAGGAAACTGAGGTCCAGAAGATAAGAGATAAATAACTTCCCTAAGGTCATATAGGTAATATGTAACGTAGCTGAGAACGAAGCCATGTAAGCTGGCTTGAGAATTTAGGCTCCTATCCAGAACACCGTACTCTCTGACTGAATGAATGATGAATGAGTTAATATAGAGGCCTGATAAACCTCTATTTCAGATATGGAAGCTGAGGCTAAGAGAACATAACTGACTTTCCAAGTCCACATACTTGGCTTAATTGTAAAATGGCCATCACATGGCAGGATCCTACTTCCCTGACCCCTTTGAAGTTAGGTGTAGCCATGTGACTTGCTCTATCCAATGACATGTGAGTGACAGTTGCATATAGCATCTTCATGGAAGCTGTAAGTGTTTGCCACATTGTTTGGAAGCAAGCTGTTGTAATGAAGCCTCTGCCTGCCTGAGTCACGGAGGGACTAAAATAAGCAGAGTCCACCTGTCTACCAATGATAGCATTAAGTGAGAAATAAATTTTTATTATGTTGAGTCACTGAGATTTGGGGAGTTTTGTTATCACATCAGAACTTGGCTTTTTCTGACTGATATAAGAACTAAGAATGAGAGCTTGTGTAAATGTCTCATGGAATTTCTTCTGCATTACCTAATGCACACTCAGTCAGCATGCACGCTCAGGAATTTTACCTACCGATGACTCCCCCACCCTGAGTTGTACTAATCTCGGATTGAGTGAGCTGGGTCATTTATGTCATGAAGGAAGGCAGCTGCAGAATTCCAGCTCCTAACAGAAGGGCTCCTGACAGAAGGCTCTAGATAGACATTGACAGCTTCTCTTTGCTGGTTTGATATACCAGATACCCCCTCCCAAAAGTGCTATCCTATGTCAGTTTTTCTCAGTGAACAGAATATTTTAGAGAGAATGAGCTTTTCATAAAGCAATCTATAAGTGTTGCGATTAGCAGCCGTATCTTCTAAAGCTAATGAGGTAACGTTTAATTAACCAGATTTGTACTTGACTGGGGTTTTTTTTATAGGTTGTAAAGAGTTTTAAGAATAGTTACATAACCTAATAGGTTTATCACTTTCTATTTAACAGGTACATCAACAATGAAACAACTGATATGGACATAAAAAGTGTTCAACTAATTTTTCAAAAATTTTTTCATTGGTTAAGTGAATCCAACTAGAATTTTTAAAGTCAATTTCTGTAGGTAGAGGGAATCCATTATATTTAACTAATGAGAGAAAATTATACAAAAAAGGATCAAGATATTAAATACTGAAATGTATATATTTTTTAATCAAAAATGTTTGGTGGCACACACCAAAAAAATAAATATTGTCTAGGACTTGGTGAACTTTACATCTGTACTTATATTTTTCTGCATCCTCTAAATTTTATTTATAGACTTTATGTTTTTCTTGATTTTTTTGATATCTTCTAAATTTTTGCATATACTAGTCTTATAATCAAATAGAACAATCAAGATTTGGTTTTTTGGGTATTTTATTTTTTTAAGCTATGGTAAGGTTATGCTTCCTTTCCTGAGATTATCTGGCTGTCTTTGGGGTGAATCTGAGCCCTGCTGTGTTGTCTGGTGAAGGCAGACCCAGAACCTTTGATGTGGGGGCTGGAGGAGACCCTGGACCATACTGAGCACAACGTCTCCATTTCAAAAAGAAGGGAACTGAGGCCCAGAGAAGGCCACACGTCTAGTGAGTGGTGAGCTAAAGCAAGGACAAAAACCCAGGTGTGTCTGATGCCAAAGTACCAGCACTTTCCACTACTCCCAATTCTGAGGAGTCTGTAAGCCTCTGTGGTTTGCATTGTTCCACTGATGCTCTCCTGAAACTTAAGCAGATAAAACTTTACTCCCCATGTTCTGAGGGCATCTGCTATTAGCAGTGCACTCTACAGTTAAAGCATTATAAAATGCATTATCTCACTTAAACTCATAACAGCTTGGTGGGCTACAAAGGGCATTTAGCACTAAAATTCAGTCCTCCTGTTTTCCTGGCCCATCTTTTCACATCAGCATGTTTCCCCACCTTTATAACTTCAGGGTGGAAACTGTGCGGCCATAGCCATATCTTTGGGCCTCTATTTTTTAATTGTATGGTTTAGGACAAGTGACTTAACCCCCCTGAACCTCAGTTCCCTCCTCTGTAAAATGGGCATCATAATGTAAGTTGTTGAGATGATCAAAGGAAGTAACATGAGTAGTGCACCTGGTCATGTTCATTTCTATGTTGCAGCTCAGCAAGCCCTTTCACAGATGCATTTGATCAAAAACTTCATGGTATGCCCCTTCTGTTCTCCTCTAGAAGATCTTTTCCGTGTCATAGGCTAGTCCCTCTGCTTCACCAAACCTTGCTCTTCCAGTGCAGTGTCACCTCATCTGAGAAGCCTGCCTTGACTCCTTCAGCCAAACTTAGTGCTCCCACTTTTGAATTCCTATTGAATGTAGAGTTCTTGCAACACTTTCTTGTTCTTTAGGCTCATATCACTAACTGGGTGACTGCTTTCTTTTTCCAGCACCCACTGTGCTATACCAGAATCAAGGATGTTTCATAAGAGATAAAGCTGGATCTTTAACTCAGGCTTTCAAATATTTTATATAGCTATACCTATATTTACCTCTCTCTCTCTCTCTCTCTCTCTCTCTCTCTCTCTAT
>NW_017731456.1:2714705-2716048 GCF_001890085.2 Hipposideros armiger | reverse complement strand
TCATGACTTTTCCGACAATCCTATACATATCCAAATTCAGGAAGCCAAGATATTTCCAAACAAGAGGAATCCAAAGAAACCTTATACCAAGATGCATTATAATAAAAATTTCAAAAGTTAAAGATAAGAGAGAATATTAAAAGCAGCAAGAGAAAAACAACTTGTTACATACAAGGAAACCCCCATGAAACTATAAGCAGATCTTTCAGCAGAAACTTTGCAGGCCAGAAAGGAGTGGCATGATATATTCAAAGTGCTGAAAGAAAATAAATCCCAATCAAGAATACCATACCAGACAGTTATCACTCAGAAGTGAACAAAAAATTTCCAGACAAACAAAAGCTAAAGGAGTTCATCACCACTAAACCAGCCTTAAAAAAAAAATGTTAAAAGGTCTTCTTTAAGCTGGAAAGAAAGGTGCTAATTGTAACAAGAACACATATGAAAGAAAAATTCTTATTGGAAAGGTAAATATAAAGATAGCAGACTAATCACTATAAAGCTAGTATGAAGGTTAAAAGACAAAGTAGTAAAAATAACTATGAGTACAATAATTATTTAAGGTATACACAAGATAAAAATATGTAAAATGTTACATCAAAAACATAAAACATGGATTGGGGGTGAGTAATAATGTTGAGCTTTACAATGGGATAAAACTTAAGTTGTTATCAACTTAAAATAGATATGTAAGTTGTTATTAACTTACATATATATATATATATATGCACCTTATGGTAACCACAAAGCCAAAACTTATAGTAAACACACAAAAGATAAAGAAATACAAGCATACCACTAAAGAAAGCCATCAAACCACAAAGGAAGAGAGCAAGAGAAGAAGAAAGGAACAGAAAAGAACTACAAAAATGACCAGCAAACAATGAACAAAATGGCAATAAGCACATACCTATCAATAATTACTTTATATGTGAATGGATGAAATTCTCAAATCAAAAGACATAGAGTGGATGAATAAAGAAAAAAACAAGACCAAACTATATGCTGCCTACAAGAGACTGACTTTAGATGTAAGGACACACAGAGACCGAAAGTGAAGGGCTGGAAAAAGATATTCCATGCAAATGGAAATCAAAGAAAGTTGGACTACTATATTTATATCAGAAAGAAAACAGACTTTAAAACAAAGACTGCAATAAGAGACAAAGAAGGGCATTACATAATGATAAAAGGATCAATCCAACAAGAAGATATAACATTTGTAAATATTTATGCACCCAACACACCCAACATATGAGGATCACCTAAATAATCGGTTGTCAGAAAAGTCACAATGTATTTTTTTCTGTTTTTCATTGCAAAAATGCATCATGACTTTTCCG
>NW_017731456.1:2703006-2708433 GCF_001890085.2 Hipposideros armiger | reverse complement strand
TTTTTTAATAATTCATCTCTTGTTTTTGCTTCATTAGGAAAGCATGTCAAGACCTGAAGATACTTGCTTTTCTTCACCAGCTTTGAAAAGTAAAGGTAAAGAAATGTGAGAGTTTAACAGAGATAGAGGAAGCTGCGGGGAGGGAAGGGAGGAAAACTTGAGAATGGAGAAAGGAGAGGAGAGTGGCTAAATATATTATCTCATTTAATCCTCAGGACAACCCTGCTATGAATTCCACTGACAGAAGGGGAAAGTGAGTCCTGGAAAGGTTAAGTGCCACATCCAAGGTCACAAAGCCAGATCGGATCCTCACTCTGCCTGATTCTGAAGGTGTTGTTTTTTCTGCAAAACCAGGCTGTGTCCCCCTTGCCAAGTGGTATGACTTAGTGGTTAGGAGGACACTCTAAGCCATATTACCCATGTTGAATCCTGGTCTTGCCACTTATTGGCTGTGTGACCTTGGGTGAGTTACCTAACTCTAGGCCTCAGTTTCATCATCAATAAAATGGGAGTGATATTAGGTTGGTGCAAACGTAATTTCGGTTTTTGCCGTTACAAATAATGGCAAAAATCACGATTACGTTTGCACCAACTAATAAAAAGAGAATGATTGCTTCATGTGGATGTTGTGAACATCAAGTGATCTCTAGCAAGTAAAACACTGAGAAAAGTTCCTGGTGCAGAGTTCATCCTCTGTGAGCCTTAACAACGATCACTCTGTCAGGTGCGCCCACGAAGGGAGCAAGGATCCTGGCAGAATCCAGCAGGTCCAGGAGGAGACCACTTCCTCATTACCCAACTTCTCCTTTTCCCTCCTTCCCTAAGCTCAGGACATAGCCAGGATCCCAGCTTCTCACATCATTACTGCAGAGGTTCCTTTTCATTTTGTAGGTGTTTTACAACTAGGGCACAGGTGGAGTTTTGATGACAGTAAATAGTATTATAAAGAGCAAACCAGTGCAAGCCAAATTCCTCAGTATGCTCCATTTTACCAATGTCCTCCTGGGTTTCCAATTCACAAAGCAGAAGCATCCATTTCTGCTTTACTGTCATCTCTCCCATGGTTTCCAATGTAGTTAGGAAATTACCCAGGATTCACACAGCTACGAAATGGAGGAACCGGGATTTGAAACTATACCATCTGACTCCAGACCCTGCCCACTTAACCACTGCCCCATAGAGCCTCAACCTTTTCTAATAGGCTATGCCTTAAAGATATGCCTTAAAGATAAGCATCACCTCCTATCATACTTCCAGCCATGGCCAGCACCTAGCAACTTGTTTATAATAAATAATCAGTACCCAGGGATAGGCTTGTTTCCTGACAACTTCAAATGTTTTCATTTAATCTCTTCTCTTCAAAGGAAAGCTTGAAATATTTGTTCATTCATTCATTCACTTATTCATCACACTTACTACATGCCTAACCTGGGCCAGACAGTGTGCTAGATGCTAGAAGAGTGAAAATGACTAAGACAAGACAGTGCAGGGATTCTCAATCCTGGATAAGCATTTTAATCTTCTGGGGAGCTTTATAAAAATACTGATGCCTGGGCCTCACCTTTAGTGATTCTGACTTCATTGTTCTAAGGTGGGGCCCTAGGTCAGTTTGATTCAAGATGGTGACATAGGAAGACCTGAACTCAGCTCCTCCCATGGACACACTGAGTCCACAGCTATATAGGGAACAATTTCCTCTTAAAAAAATACCTAAAGGCTGGCTGAGTGATGACTTAACATCAGGTAAATGAGGAGAAAACCACACTGAAGCAGATAGGAGGGGCTAGGCCACTATCTCACCATAAGCCCCACTCCTGGCATGGTGACCCACAACTGGGAGGAAATTGAAAACACAAAGCTTTTCTCTGAAGAGTGAAGGTTTAGAGCCCCACATCAGACATGTCAACTTTTAAGATATATACTTGAGAGATGAGCCCCCAAAACATCTAACTTTGAAAAACAATGAGGCTCACATTTTGACACCCACAAAACTGTAGCTATCTGAGAAACCACTCTTAAATGGCTTGTGGACTCGTACTCCCCTGACTCAGGGCCCTGCTCAGAGGCAGCTGATGGAGCCCAGACTTCAAGTGAAGGAGGTTCACATGCTTATATTAAGCATCAGCCTGAGGGGCAGGCATCTAATTTAACACACATCTAGGAGTCTGCTGGAGTGCTCTCCGGGGATGAAGACTAAGAGTGGGGGCCATATTTGCATCCGCCCTTTGCCATGCGCTAGAGCACCAGGAATTCCCAAAGGGAAGCTTTTATATGTTGTCTGGTGCCCTGAATCTTTCGACTGCTGTCTAGGGGACACCTCTTGATCACCTGGCCTTCCAACCATGGGAGCTCAGGCTCCTGGTCCCGTGGGACTGTAATAATAGATATTACCCAGAAAGGAGCTTGTAGCTCTGTCTAGCACCCTGATTTTACCAACTGCTGCCAGGGAATACCTCTACATTGCCTGGCTCTGGTAGCCAGTGGAACTTATGCCTGCAGGTCCCACTGGACTATAACCAACAGAAAGAGTTCCTAAAAAGTTATCACAGCACAGCAAGAGGCAACAGACCCAAGAGCTCTGTCTTTCTGTAAAGGAGGCCTATTAGCTAATCATGATGACTGTGGCCTGAGGGGCAGGCTTCTAATTAAACACACATCTTCAGATTGACTGTAATTCTTTCCAGAGACCTCTTTGCACTCACCCTGTCATGCTCCAGAGCACAGTGTCTCCTGGATGGGAGCTTTATAGGCATCTGGTGCCCTAGTTTTCATGTCTGATGCCCCAATTTCTGTGACTGCTGCCCAGGGGACACCCCTTGATCGCCTGGCTCTGGTGGCTGGGATGGAGCTTGCATTCCTGGTCCCACAGGACTGCAGCAATCAATCAGAGAGATTCTTGGCAGGCTACCACCCCTGGGGTAATGCACAAATAGCAGGCGGAAGCACCCTCCCCAATTTTTCTGTGAAGGAGGCTTCTTTGCTTGTCTTGGAGTTTCAGCCTGAGAGACAGGCTTCATACTTGGCACATATTTAGTGGCTTACAGAACTGCTCTCAAGGAATGCAGGCTGTGAATACCACCATGGTGCTCTCCCTCTGCCTTGCTCCAGCTTGCCTGTATCACCCAGAAAAGAGCTTATACGCTTATCTGAAGCCTTGATTTTTGCTACTGCCATGCAGAGGACACCTCTAGATCTTCTGGCTCTGGTGGCCAGTGGGGCTTATGCTTGTGGTCCCACAGGAATGTATATATTTGCATACTTATAAAAGCTGCTGCCAGAGTGTCTGGCTTTCAGTTAGCCTGAATCTAAGTGCTGAGATCTTCCCCTTTGTGACATCGACAGGTCTTGGCACACCCTCAACTACTGGAAACTATTAAAAATATAATAGCCTCTTGAACAAGCACAAGGTTTGAAACACAACCAAGAGCTGAGTCAGGGTCAAATGACAAGGTTCATCTCCTACACGCAGTTACTCCTTCAAGACTGGGAGAGGTGGTTGTTTCATCTACTGTACAGAAATCAAGAGATTTGCTTGACACAGAGAGTCAAGCAAAATGAAGAAAGAAAGGAACATGTTCCAAATGGAAAAACAAAATAAAACTAGAAAAAAACAAAACAAAACAAAACACTTAATGAAATGGAGATAAGTTATTTACCCAATAAAGAGTTCAAAGCTTGGTCACAAAGATGCTCACTGAACTGGGGATAAGAATGGATGAACACAGTGAGTACTTCAACAAAGAGGTGGAAAATATAAGAAAGTACCAAGTAGAAGTCACAGAGTTGAAGAATACAATAACTAAACTGAAAAATAAAGGGGCTCAACAGCAGATTTGATAAAGCAGAAGAAAGAATGAGTCAACTGGAAGACAAGGCAGTGGAACTCACCCAATCAGAGCAGCAAAAAGAAAAAAGGGTGAAAAAGTGAAGCTAGGTAAAGGGACTTATGAGACATCAAACAGGCTAACATTTTCACCAAAGGATTCCAAGAATGAGAAGAGAGAGATAAAGGGAAGAAATCTTATTGGAAAAAATAATGGCTGAAAACTTTCCTAACCTGGGGAAGGAAACAGATATTGGGGTGTCAGAGAAGTCATGACACATTTTTGCAACAGATGGTGCTAGTTCATTTTTGGAAGTTCTAGAGTCATTCGCATCTATGTTATTGCTATGTCATTTGACAGCTGACAGTTCTAGCTTCATTCTAAAAAAAATTGAGCAATTTGTTTGAATTTTGGAGATTTTACAACAAGTTGAAGATGGAAGACCAAACTGCATTTTTGCCATATTTTACTGTTTTACTCCCGTAAAGGGAAGAATGCGTGTCAAGCTTGTGAAAAGTTGCGTAAAGTTTATGGTGACAATGCTCTATAAGAACGTAAGTGCCAACGATGGTTCACGAAATTCTGTGCTGGTGATTTTGATCTCAACCATGATCCTGGGTCAGGGAGGCCCACCAAGGTTGATGACAAAATAAAGGCATTGATCGAGTTAAACCCAAGTTACACGATACTAGAGATTGCAGAAATATTGAACATCCATCATTCAAGCATTCATGACCACCTGAAGAAACTGGGATATGTGAGCAAGCTCGATATTTGGGTTCCTCATGAACTCAGAGTTCATTTTACGGCGCATATAAACATCTGCAATGTGCTCATTAAACGTGAGGAAAACGATCCTTTTTTTGAAGCGACTGATAACTGGTGATAAGAAGTGGATTGTTTACAACAATGTGGTGCACAAACAGTCTTGGTCCCGACGTGATGATTCGCCTCAAACGATATTGAAAGCAGATATCATCAGAGGAAGGTTATGCTCTCAGTGTGGTGGAATTTTAAAGGTGTCGTGTTTTTTGAGCTCCTACCAAGGAACCAAACAATCAATTTGAATGTTTGCTGTTGGCAATTGGACAGTTTGAACGAATCCATTATTCAGAAATGTCCAGAGTTCGTTAATTGTAAAGGAGGTGTGTTCCATCACGACAACGCGAGACAACACACAAGTTTGATCACCCGTCAAAAATTATTGGAGCTTGGATGGGATGTGTTGCCATACCCACCATATTCGCCTGACCTTGTGTCATCAGACTTCCACTTGTTTCACTCTTTTCAAAACTCTTTGTATGGTATAACGTTCAATTCAGAGGAGGCTGTAAATCAGCACCTTGTTCAGTTTTTTGCAAATAAAGACAGGTCCTCCTATGAATGAGGAATTATGAAGCTCACTGAAAGATGGCAAAAGGTTATTGAACAAAATGGGCAATATATCATTGATTGATCTTTGTTCTTTATCTAAATAAATGACCTTTGAAAAACAGAGACAAAATATGTCATGACTTTTCCGACAATCCTATACATATCCAAATTCAGGAAGCCAAGATATTTCCAAACAAGAGGAATCCAAAGAAACCTTATACCAAGATGC
>NW_017731456.1:2695610-2701786 GCF_001890085.2 Hipposideros armiger | reverse complement strand
CAATATATAAAGCAAATACTAACAGACCTAAAGATAGAGATAAACAGCAATACAAAAACAGTAGGGGACTTTAATACTCCACTTACATCAATGAGTAGATCATCTAGGCAGAAAATCAATATGGACACATTGGCCTTAAATGACATGTTAGACCAATGGACTTAACAGATATTTACAGAACATTCCAATCCAAAAGCAAGGGAATACACATTCTTCTCAAGTGCACATGGGACATTTTCCAGGACAGAGCATATGTTAGGCCACAAAAGAAGTCTTAATTAATTTAAGAGAACTGAAATCATATCAGTTATCTTTTCTGACCACAATAGTATTAAATTAGAAATTAATTAATTATACAAAGAAAACTGGAAAATTCACAAATATGTGGAGGTTAAACAACATGCTTCTGAACAACCAATGGGTCAAAGAAGAAATCAAAAGATACCTTGAGATAAATGAAAATGGAAATGCAGCATACCAAAATTGATGGGATTCAACAAGAGTAGTTCTAAGAAAGAAGTTCATAGCAACAAATGTCTACTTCAAGAAACAAGAAAAGTCTCAAGTAAACCTAACTCTATACCTCAAACACTAGAAAAAGAACAAACAAAGCCCAAAGTTAATAGAAGGAAGCAAACAACAAAGATTAGAGCAGAAATAAATGAAATGGAGACTAAAAAGACAACAGAAAAGATAAATGGAACCGAGAGCTGATTCTTTGAAAAAATAAAATTGGCAAACCCTTAGCTATGCCCACCAAGAATAAAAGAGAGTAATCGAACAAATAAAATCAGAAAAAGATGTTACAACTGATACCACAGAAATACAAAGGATCATAAGAAACTACTATGAACAATAATATGCCAATAAATTTGACAACCTAGAAGAAAAATAAATTGCTAGAAACATACAAACCACTAAGACTGAATCATGATCAAACGGAAAATCTGAATTGACTAATTACTTGTAAGGAGATTGAATCAGTAATGAAAAACCTCCCAACAAACAAAAATCCAGGACCAGATAACACTTCACTGATGAATTCTACTCAAAGACAAATTAATGCCAATCCTTCTCAAATTCTTCCAAAAAAAAAAAAAGAGGAGGGAACTCTTCCTACCTCATTTTATATGACCAGTGTTACCCTGATACTAAAACCAGAGAAGGATGCCAGAAGAAAAAATTACAGGTCAATAACCCTTATGAACATAGATGCAAAAATCCTCAACAAAGTATTGGCAAACTGAATTCAATAGCATATTAAAAGGATCATACACCATGATCAAGTGGAATTTATTCCAGGGATGCAAGGATGGTTCAATATATCAGTCAATATGATATACCACATTAACAAAATCAAGAATAAAAATCATATGATAGTCTCAATATATGCAGAAAAAGTATTTGACAAAATTCAGCGTTCATTTATAATGAAAATGCTCAACAAAGTTGGTATAGAGGGAACATACCTCAGCATAATATAGGCCATATATGACAAGCCCACAGCTAACATCATACTTGACAGCGAAATGCTGTAAGCTTTTCCTCTAAGATTAGGAACAAGACAAGGATGCCCACACTTAATACTTTCATTCAATACATTATTGAAATTCCTAGCCAGAGCAACTAGTCAAGAAAAAAATAAATAAAAGGCATCCAAATTGGAAAGGAAGAAGTAAAACTGTCACTATTTTCAGAAGACATAATATTATACATGGAAAACTGTAGACTCTATCACAAAACTGTTAGAACTAATAAGCAAATTCAGTAAAGTTACAGGATACAAAATCAATACACAAAAATTTGTTTTGTTTTTATACGCTAATAATGAACTATCTAAAGGAGAAATTAAAGAAAAAATCCCACTTACAATTGCATCAAAAAGAATAAATATCTAGAAATAAGTTTAACCAAGGAGGTGAAAGACCTGTATATAGAAAACTATAAGACACTAATGAAAGTAATTAAAGAAGACACAAATAAATGGAAAGCTATCCCATGCTCGTAAATTGGAAGAATCAGTTTTGTTAAAATATCCATACTACCCAAAGCAATATAGATTCAATGCAATCCCTGTCAAAGTTCCAATGGCATTTTTCACAGAAATAGAATAAGCAATCCTAAAATATGTATGGAACCATAAAAGACACTAAATAGCCAAAGCAATATCGAGAAAGAAGAACAAAGCTGGAGGCATCACACTCCCTGATGTCAATTTATGTTACAAAGCCATAGTAATTAAAGTAATATAATGTCAGCATGAAAACAGACACATAGATCAACGGAAGCGGATAGAGAGTCCAGAAATAAACCCATGCATATATACATGAAATTAATTTACAAGAAAGGAGCCAAGAATATACAATGGGGAAAGGACAGTCTCTTCAATAAATGGTGCTGGGAAAACTGCACAGCCACATGCAAAAGAATGAAACTGGGCCACCATATTTTATACCATATACCAAAACTAACTCAAAATGGGTTAAAGACTTGAACATAAGACCTAGAACCATAAAACTCCTAGAAGAAAGCATAACTAGTAAACTTCTTGACACAGGTCTTGGCAATGATTTTTTAAACCTGACACCAAAAGCAAAAGCAAAAATAAACAAGTGGGACTAGATCAAACTAAAAAGTTTCTGCACAACAAAGGTAATCATCAACCAAATAAAAAGGCATTCTGAATGGCAGAAAATATTTGCAAATCATATATCTGATAAGAGGCTAATAGCCAAACTATATAAAGAACTCATACAATTCAATAGCAAAAAACCCAAACAATTCAATTAAACAATGGTCTGAAGATATGAATAAACACTTTTCCAAAGAAGAAATATAGGTGGCCAGCAGGTATATGAAAAGATACTCTACATCATTAATCATCAGGAAAATGCAAATCAAAACCATAATGAGATATTACCTCACACCTGTTAGAATGGCTTTTATCAAAAAGACAGGAAATAACAAGTGTTGGCAAGGATGTGGAGAACAAGGAACCCTGGTGTACGGTGGTGGGATTGCAAATTGGTGCAGCCACTATGGAAAACAGTATGGACAGTCCTCAAAAAAAATTAAAGATGGAATTACCATATGATCCAGCAATTCCATTCCTGAGTATTTATCCAAAGAAAACACTAACTCAAAAAGATATATACATCTAATGTTCATTGCACCATTATTTATAATAGCCAAGATACAGAAAACCTAAATGTTCATTGATGAATGAATGGATAAAGAAATTGTGGCACACGTGCACACACACACACACACACACGGAATATTATTCAGTCATAAAAAGAATGAAATCTTGCCATTTGTGACCACATGAATAGGACTTGAGAGCATTAAGTTAAGTAAATTAAGTAAGTCAGAGAAAGACAAATACTGTATGATCTCTCTTATATGTGGAATTTACAAAATCAATCAATCAATCAATCAATCAAGCTCATAGATAACAGATTGGTGGTTGCCAGATGTTGGTATTGAGGGGTAGGAGAAATGGATGGACTTATTTTATTTTTTTAGTTTAGTTTAAATAAATTGATTTTTTTCAAATAGCCACAGCAGCAAAACCTGGGGAAGGGGCAGAATCTGATTTTCCCAATTACCACATTATAATTTGCAAAATGCCCAGTTTAAAAAAAAAATAAATTTGTTTCTACCTGATAAGTTGTTGTGAAGAACCAATAAGGCTAGTACTTTTCATCATGGCACCCAGAGAAAATACATAGCATTTTGTATTATGTATTTGCATCAATACAAAACAAGTTCTAATGACATAAATGGATGACTCTACTCATCCAGTAATGAGGGGATCAAATATGAAGGCTCGTAGCCCTGGTATGCCATGCTAGGAAGTTCTGGGTTGACACATGTAAAAGGACTTAAATTCTCCCTGGTACAGCATAAGCCCTCCATGCATGTTTTTCATAAATACAGAGAAGGAGACAGACCTGTGAAGAGGAAGGTGCACCGCAGACTGCGACAGTGATAACGGTGAGAAAAGGGCAGGTACTTCAGGGGCCCATGTATGAACGTGTATGTCTTCCTAGAGGGAATGTGCATTGTTCCTGCAGCAGGAGGAAACGGCTCTCACTTCCTGATGGATTCTGGGTAACCGGGTAAGGACCCCAGGGCACCTTGTTTCACAGTAAGGAACCCGAGTAGCCAGGCTGCTGACACATGAGGAATGCAGAGCACCTGTTGTATTAAGCATTAGCACTTAGAAACTTAGAGTTAAGATTTCATGTCAGGAGCCTCCAACAAGGGCACCCCTTCTGCTAGCTGCTGCTTCTCTGGCGCCATCGTCTGGTGGTCAGCTGGGTGACACATGGCCGGCAGAACCTGCCAAGTCTCCGGTCATTTTTTTTTTTATAAAGACTTTTTTTTTTCTTTATTGAGAAACTCAAGATTTGGTACATCAACACCAATTTCTAGGGAGGAAAAAAATCAAAAGTACCAATAAATAAAAAGTGAACACTGTCTGGACCATAGCAGAGCCCATATATGTGTGTAATTGAAATTTTCTAGGTGCTTCATAATTGACCTTCTGAGGCAAGCTGACTTATAAAATTTGCAATTTTGGGTTCTTGGTGTTGAGGTTCATAGGACAAGCTAGGACGTCTTCAAATCCTGAGCTGAATTCCATGAGGAGTTATCCGGCTTTTGAATCGGTTTGTCCTTGTCTGAGAGGTATCAGCCCCAACGGCACCCACCTGTAGGCAGCTTCTTTCTTGACCTGGAGAGCTTCATCCACTGGGAGACTTGGAGACGACGGGGTGTGCAGCAGCTCCAAGTGCCAATCTCCAGCAACATTCCCTTAATCTTTCGAGCCAGCTGTGAATGCAATGTTTGGGTGTGTGGGAGCAAATGGTCTCCCAGCATCTGCTTCTCTGCCTGGGAAATTGCTGCAGCTCCTGGTCCTGCAAATGGACTACAGGCTGTGGGGCGCACAGAGGCCCTGACACAGATGAAGGCTGTGGGCCCTGGAGGCATATTTGTATGGTGCAAAGACCCTGGTCATGTTGATCCCAGCCAAGCTTTGTTACCTCAAAGTTGATCTTGGGATCAAGTTCAGGGTTCAAGTGTTCCAGTCCATCTTTAATAACAGGAAGTCTTTTTTTTTTTTTCAGATTTGCTAGGTGTGTATTTCCTGAGGCTGAAGAAATTTGAGATGTGAAGGACTGTTAACTTGAGATGGTTCTCTTGGCAATTTGCCCACCCATGTGTCAGCATCGTCCCTATCAGACAATCTTTGTACCTTTGAGATACAGAGAGATTCATGGATGATTTAGAAATAATAATAAGCACTGATGTATCGAAAAGACTTCTCACCATTATAAAGCACATCTGTGTTTCTCATCTTATAGTGAAGTGTGTAAATAACCAGAGTTTTATAGCTGACAGACAAGGGTTCTAATTTCAGCCCTACTGTGTGACCTTAGGTAAGTTACTTAACCTCCCTGAGCCTCTATTTCCTCATCATAAAACTGGGATAAAAATGCCATCCTCCAAGTGTTGTGTTGGGAGGATTAAAAAGGAATAGTAAATGCTAAGCCAAATGTATGGCACGTGGTAAGAGCTCAATCAACAGTAACCAGGACTATTATTATTCCCACCACAACTTTGTGAGGTGGGGCAGTCCTGCTTGACACGTGAATAAATTAGAGCTCAGAGACATGAAGTAACTAATCCATGTGAGGGGCAGAGTCCAATGCGGCTCAAACTCGGCTTCTCCAGGTGCTGAGTCCAGGGCCCTTTCCTCACACCACATACAAAGCGCCTGTCAAGTTTGCAGACACTCAGTTGAGGCTGAGGCTATAGGACTGGAGATACAGGTGTGTCAGAGGGAGCCAAAGCAGAGTGGAAGATCCACCCAACAGGTGTGAGTGGACGCCCAGAACTCAGGGTCCTGAGGACCAAGACACAGGGGTGGGGAGATTTGACCCTGTGTCCATGGCAGAGAGGGCAGAGGGTATGTGAAGCTGAGGTCCTTGGCATTACAGGACAGATAGCCTAACAAGCAGTCCATGAAGGCTGACTCAGAAAAGGACTTAGTGACATGACAGGCCAGAGGCTGGAGATGAGGCATACGAAGAATAAAAAATGGGGGCTGGCTGAGTGGCATGTTGGTTAAGAGTTGGCTTGGGACACTAGCTCTGAGCAGCAGGGCCCCA
>NW_017731456.1:2692976-2695605 GCF_001890085.2 Hipposideros armiger | reverse complement strand
TTGGGACACTAGCTCTGAGCAGCAGGGCCCCAGTTCAGATCCCACATGAAGGCCAGTGACACTGCACCCTCTACAGCTAAGATGGTGAACAACAGCTCCACCTGGAGCTGGGCTGCCGTGAGTCACTGGTGACGACATAGGCTGCAGTGGAGCTGACCAGCAGCAGGCATGAGCTTTCATGAGCTGCTGTGAACCACCATAAGGGGGTGTCCAATGGCCAGGGAGCAACTGCCTCACCCAGGAAGAGCACAATGATAATACCAACATGGGCCAGTGAATCGACGTCCTCCACAACTAAAGAACTAAAGGACAGCAACTTGTCTGTTCCCCTTCCCTGATTCCTCAATGCTGTTCCCCTCCCCCAATTCCTCAATAAAATCTTTACCAAAAAAAAAAGAATAAAAAATGAACAGAAATACTGGGAGGAAAACTTGACCAAGAGGCTCCAAGGTAGCATGAACTGAGGATGGCACCTGCCTTTTTTGGGTGTGGCAGGTGAAAATTTTGTCTGATAGTCAGCTAAGATACTTTTTTAGGATTCCTTCTAATGATAAAAAAAAAGTGCCTGTTTTATTTTAAGATTTATTTTTTTATTTTTTTATATCCATGTGATGTGTCTATGCAATGTCCATGTGTCAGTCCAATAGAAGTAACCAGAATTTCTCTTCCAGAGATCCTGGAGTCATGGACTCTTAGACTGGAAGGTCATCCAGCTCAAGTTTCCTTCCAGTGCATGAAACTTCCCTTCCAAAGTCACCTGCCAGGCTCTGCCTGACTACTGCTGGTAACAGGAAGCTCACTATCTCCCAAGACAGCCCCTTCTATATAGACAGTTCTGAATTTTAGAAAATGTTTTCTTATTATGTCCATCAGGATTCCTTCAGTTGCCAGGGACAGAAAAGCCCAACTGAAACTGTCATGAACAAAAAAAGAAATTAACAAATAAATAAGGCATACATTGTATAGTGGATCCTTCAGAGGTGCCACCCAGATCCCTCTCAAATGAAGGACTTTTTGCACCAGCTGCTGGACAGTTGCCAGCAGACAACCTTGAACTGTCAACACCATCAGGGGTTGCTTTGCTGCAGAAACCCTTCCTGGGGCAATGCACAGCCAATGAGTAATTAATGCCAGAGTAATAATGCCTGGCCATCTGCACCCAACTCTGATAATTCTAGAAGGCCATTCTAGCTCCAGGGCACCTCCTGGGTTAAGATGAAGCTGTTGTCAGGCCTGCGTTTGACTTTAGTCCTCCATCTGCAGTTTCGGCTCCCTTCCCTTTCCTTTTCCTCCTTTTCCTTCCTCAAGTGTCCATCCCTAGGGCACCCTTAATAAATACCTGGCCTCTTCAACTCCATCTCAGAGTTCACTTTTCAGGGAGCAAAATCATGACATATTGAATCACCTAAGTGAAAGGTCTAGGGGATATCAGGTATAGCTGGTTCCAGGGGCTCAGGAAGAGAGATTCAGGGCATAGTGTCACCACTTTTCATGGCTGTGCTCTCCTGTGTGTTGACTTTACTTTCAGACACATGTGTCCACGCAGCCTCAAATTCAGTGTGTGTGTGTGTGTGGTGGTGTTGGTGGGGTGGTGGTGGGGGATACCACCAACTCAATAAAATGTATGTCTTATTGATTTGAGTCATAAACTGATTCTTGGGCCAATCACTGTGGCCAGAGAAGACAGAATATGCTGATATCTTAAGCCAGAGTCGTAAGATCACCTGGACAAAGGGATAGAGTCAGCCTGCCTAAACAGACCATGTGGGCCAAGAATGGGGCCAAGAGTAGGGGAGAGGCTGTTCCCTGAACAAGATGTGGGTTTGGGAGCCAGAAGAGAGGAAAGCAGATACCATGCAGGCAAACCCCACAAAGGCCTACCATAGCTTTGCCACATGGAAATGGGTCTCCTTGTCACTACCATTCACTGCCCCACGTGACCCGGAAGCCTAAGCTGTCTTCCATGGGATAGCCCTTCATCTATTTGAAGAGCTTTACCCGCAACCTCAGATCTGCTCCCCGTCAGGTCCCATCCTTCCATCCTTTCCTATATGGCTTAGCCCTGAGCCCTCTCTCCTCTCCGTGCATTTTCTTCTAAGTACAATCTATCTTTTGTCTTTAGTTTCAAAGTGTGCTGCCCAGAATGAAATACAATGCTCTTACAAGAGTACAGGACAATCACTTCTCTCCTTCTAAGTATTCCACTTCTATTAAAGGAGTCCAAAATCAAAATAATGAGCTTTCCTTGGACATAAAAAATTAACTTGTAACAATGTAAGTTTATTATCAGCTAAACACACTTATTTGCTAAGTTGCTTTCCCAAGTTGCAGTGCTGTCACATATCTCCTCATTCCACAGTTGTGCAGTTAGATTGTTGGACAATATTATATAAAATAAATCACAATTCTGTAATATTGATTGGATATTAGAGCTCATCCGCTTTGATTCTGTGTGTAGGTATACAAAATGATGTGAGTGAGAAACAGCCCTAGATCAGAAGCCTGAATTCAAGTCCTGAGCTCCAATACTTAAAAGCTGTGTGGCCTTGGCAGGTCACTTAATTGCTCAGCCTCCATTTCATCAAATCTAAAATGAGTTGACAATAGCTATTTCATATGAGTGATACAT
>NW_017731456.1:2681337-2687160 GCF_001890085.2 Hipposideros armiger | reverse complement strand
TTGGGGTAGGGCTTATATTACTAGCATCCTGAAAAAATCATGCTAGGGCTTATTGTCCAGCTAGGTCTTATTTTGGGGAAAACACGGTACATATGTATACATATGCACACACACATATATATACACACATACATACACACCCATATCTATGTACAGTACATACACCTTGTACCTATACGGACATGTAGAGGTACACAAATAATTTCTGGAAATAAACATTAGTGGGAATGAAGTCTTAGATTCTAAATCTGCCCTGTAGCTAACCATCCTTTGCACAATCTACCATAATGTGTTTGTGTTTGTACGTGTGCACACATACACATCTAAAGAAGCAAAATGTGTTTTAAGTAATTACAAAGGTACGGTAAATGTTCGTTTTCCCCATAAGGAAAAAAGCATTTGGCTCAGTTTCTAGGACACTTATTGGAGAGGAATAAGGCTTTCCGAAGGTGGCATCAGAGCCAGGCCTAGAAGGTGGCCTAGGGTTCCAGTAGCTGGGGAGTTGATAGGGATGGTACTCTAGGTAGAAGGCAACAGTTTGAGCAGAGATGGGAAAAGATAGTAAGAAGCTTGGGAAACACGAGTCTTTCACTAAAGCATCAGGTACATCTAGGAAAGTAATGGAAGATAAAAAATAGATAGGTAAGCTGGGGGCAGGGTCATATCATGGAGGGTCTCAAATCTGGGATGAAATAACTTGGGCTTCATCTGCAGAAAATGGGAAGTGGGAAGCATTTGAAAGAATTGCAANAGGCAGGAGAGCTGCTAGCAGAAGGATCTGTCTGTGCAGAGAGAACGCGGGCCCTTGGCTTCTTGCCACTACAGTACAAGGGAAGGAGAAAACAATATTTCCTACCTAGAATATCCCAGTGAGAAGAGGTCATTGACCTGAATGGCTGCAAGATAAAAACATCTTTACAAAAATAAATGTAGTCTTTGCAAAAATATTAAGTGTACAAAAATATATGTATACAAAAATTTAAAAAAATATTTCAAAACTCTTAAGATACAAAGAAGGCAATTATGACCAAGATATTTGGTGGGTGGCATGAAATTCAGGTTATGCTCTTGCATTTCCTTAGGGAGTAGCAAACCAAGCATAATTTATCTAATTGCTCACACTTACTTTTAATTTCAGTGGAAATGAAACTGCTTAAATTGCAAAGGTGATCAAGCTTTGAAAAACGTAGACAGGTGTGGTTCTTGGCTCCAGAAAGCTCCCCTTCTCCATGTGTCCTCCGCCCATCCCTCTCCCTTGGGCCTGCCATTACTCACACCTGCAGACGAGGCAGGGAGGGCCTCAGGCTGCAGCTCCCAAGTGGAGACAGGACAGGGCTATAAAAAGCACCTCAACCACAGATCAACCATCATCCAGCTGACTCTGCCTCACTCCACTTTCCGGCACTCTGATAATTGGGCCTCTGATTGACCTGTTTCCTGGTTAGGGTCCATCTCCCTCATGCCAGGACCTGGCTCATGTACCTCACCCCCTTTGGCCTGGCATTTTTGCGAAAGGGTTTCCTTTCTCTGCTTGGCCCATGCCTCTGCCTCCACCTCTTCCTCTCTGCATAATCCTTCCACACACCTGCAGCTCAGTCGTTGCATCAAAGGCCCTTGGAAACCAGATGATCTGAGAAGGGGCACATTCATGCTTTGGATTCATCAAAGAAGTTCAAGGAGATCCAAAGGGCACAGAATGGACTAATTCTGAAGGAGAAAGGGGACTGGGTAGATGTAAGGAAAGCAGCAGGTCTGAGCAGGGAGAGAAAAAAGCAGAAGGCCCAGGCCTCCAGGCAACAGGAAGGTGGAGGATTTAGTGTGATGGGTTGAGGCAAAGAAAGGAAGGGGCTCACAGAACAAAGCTCTTTCCAACATCAAAATTTTGCTGCTTTAGGCTCCAGCCACCCTGACCTTTCAGTGGCTCCAATACAGCAAACCCCTTCCTACCGTATGCGGTCCCCCTTACCCCCACCTGGCTCCTCCCTACTCATTCTACAAAGTCACGTTATGGGTCCCCTGCTTGGGGAGGCCTCCCTGACCCCGAGTCCAGGCCCTTATTGTAAATTTTTATCCTACCCTTCTTTCTTTAATATCTGCTATCTAACCATGATTACCATATTGAATCTGCCAATATTTGTTTAAGATCTCTCCTCTCCATTAAACTGTAAGGTCTATGAGAGTGGAGATTATGTCTAGCTTAACTTTCTGCTTACCTGTGCCAAATAGACTCTAGACCTGTCACTTAGGTGAGTCAATATATTGTAGGTTTATTCCCTGGAAAGTGGGCTCCAGATGGAGTTTAGGGGGCAGGACATTTATTAGGGAGTGCCTAGGGTTGGACAGTTAAGGAAAGAAGGGGAAAGGAGTAGAAGATGCAGAGGGAGGACTCAAGCCAAATACAAGCCCAACAAGAGCCTAGCTGAGGCCAGGAGGTGCCCTGGAACCAGAATGACCTTCCAGCATTGTTGGAGTTGGGCAGAGATGACAGGTCTTTATACTCAGGCACTCATCATTCATTGACTGTGGGTTACCTCAGGAAGGAGTGTGACCTTAGGCGAAGTGACTCTGTGGCAAGACCATCTCTGAACAGGTTGACAAGTTAAAGGTGGTCTGCCATCTACGATGGAGTTGAGTTAGAAATTATAAGACTTTCTATGACAATTGCATTGTTAGCCATGGTCCCTGCAGTGGCAGTGGAAGCCTTTTAAATGGGAGGTTTATTCATCTGCCCATCCATCTGACCATGGATCTCACAAATATTTGCTGAATGCCTACTAGGTTCTCAGTGCCCCTCCATAGCCCAGGAAGAGCCTACTCATCACACTGCCACTGGAGGTTTCTCCAAGATTAGAGAAAGTATGTAGAGGAATGAGAGGTCAGAACAGTAAAGAAAAGGAATAAAAGAGCCATCAAAGCAAAATCTATACCTATGGCATAATTTGAGAAAAGGAACAGATAACTAATGAGTGCCAGCTACAGGGAGGCATTTGGTGTACATTATTTCATCTCCACAATGAGTGACAGATATAACTGTCTCTCTTTACTAAAGAGAAATCTGAGTCTCCGAAAGCTGAGGCGACTTGCTTAGCATGATGTCGTTCCAAGTGGTACTAGATACAAACCATCTCTGTCAATGCAGGGCTTATTGCTCAACCTTTCCCCTGGCAACCTTGGCTCAGCCCTTGCTGGGAAGTCATAAGCCTGGACACAGAAGGCTGTTGCTGCAAGGGGGCCTTGTGGTGGCCAGGGAGATACCACTGGGGCCAGCCAGGTATTTGACCGAGTCTGAACACCCATGGTCGTCTGTGTCTGCGCCCTTGTGGGCAAACCCAACGTGCTAACCTTACCTGGCCTGACTCCTGATTGCTTTCTTTGCAGAATGAGTCACCTCAGTCCTCCTGACCTTGGGCTGTATTCTGACTCTAATTAACCTGGCCACAGCCACAGTGGCTCAGCCAAGGGGGCCCATAACCCTTTCTTAGACTCCCTGCCTACTCTTAGATGAATGATCTCATTGAGTATAATAGGTGTCGATGTTTGTGCTTCTATGAAAATCCTCAAACCTCCCATTGTCTATATCCTCCTGCAAAAATATAAACTTGCCCTATACCCTTGTAATTGGTAAACTTCTGGGCAAGATCAAAGTTTAATTCAACTTTGATTCCCAGTACCCAGAGCATTGCCCGGAGAGAGAAAATGCACATGATGCATTCAATGAAAAAAGTAAAACCAATCAACATACAATTAGTAAAGCTAGGGTCATTCAAAACAAGAACAACACTTGTTTCACTCTATCAGAAAATATAGAATTAGAACACTTTTATTCATTTAACAAATACTTATTGAACAGTTGCTAAATGTCAGCCATTGTGCCAGGTGCTGGAAAGATATCACTCAAACAGAAGATACAGTTCCTAGCCTCATGGAGCTTACAGACCAATAGAAGAAACCAATATTAAATATATCATTGATCAAATGGTCATTGTGATCAGCAGTACAGAGAAGAAGCATGGTGCTATGCAAACTACCGTATTCAGGTGCTGCTCTGATCTCAGGGTTTGCAGATTTTCCTATGGAAGAGATATTTAAGCTAGAACTCAAAGGATGAATGAGAATCAGCCAAAGTAGAAAGAATTGCTGTGACAGCAGAAAGGTGCTCTGTCCATCCATGATTCTAAGGAATTGGAGTAGGCCTATGGGATGAGAGCACCAAGAGGATAAAGAAAAGGGACCTGACGATACTGGGTGATGTTTATGGGCCAAGTCATGCAGGCCACTTTGAGCCATGCCAAAAGATTTAAATTTTTTAATAAAAGAAATGGGAAACCACTGACAGTGTTGAAGAAGGGGAAGAACATAATTAGATTTGTGTTTTTTTAAAAAATCGCCCTGGCTGCTCTATGAATATTGATTGGAGAATGCAAGAATGGGTATGGGGGAACTGATTCGAAGTCTTTGTCATAGTCAAGGCAAGAGGCGCTAGAGCAGCGGTTCTCAACCTGTGGGTCGCGATCCCTTTGGGGGTTGAACGACCCTTTCACAGGGGTTGCCGGGTACTTGTACGTG
The DNA here is from genome assembly GCF_001890085.2 of Hipposideros armiger. NCBI lineage: Eukaryota > Metazoa > Chordata > Mammalia > Chiroptera > Hipposideridae > Hipposideros > Hipposideros armiger. Next base: position 2,682,594 of record NW_017731456.1, on the reverse strand, counting down.
GGCGTATCTGCATGTGGGCCTGGAGACAGATAGAGGAGCGGTGTCTCGGTTCCTAAGATCATCGAAAATATGTGTTTTCCAATGGTCTTAGGTAACCCCTGTGAAAGGTTGAGAACCACTGCTCTAGTGCCTGGGAGCAGAGCGCTGGCAGTGAAAATGCAAAGCCACTGGCAGAAGTGAGAATTGTTTACAAGGTTATTGGATTGGCAGGCTTGACAATTATCCAGTCATCTAGCGACTTGGGGTGCAAGGGAGGTGAAAGGGAGAGGAGATGTCAAAGATGGCACCTCCCAGATTTCTTCCCTGAGTATCTAGGTGGCAGGTGGTGTCATACTCTGGATAGGAAACCAAAGAGGAGGAGCAAGTGACAGCTGATGAATTTATTTTAAACATGACCAGTTTGCCATGACAGGCAAATATCCAGATGGGAATGACAAGTAGGCAGTTGGGTACATAAGTCTGAGCTCAGAAGACAGATCTGAAATGGAGATATAAATGTGGGAGTGGTCATCATATAGGTGGCATTAAAAGCCATGGGAGTGGATGAGATTGCTTAGGGAGGGGCTAGCGTGAAAAGAGAATGTTAAAACTGACAGGAGCCAAAGTCTAGACTAAAGTGCTCATGACACCTTCATCATTAACAACAGAGGCTCAGGGAGCGCCAGGAGGAGGTGACGGTGTGTGCCCAGCACTAATTCTTCCCCCGAGGGCTTGGAGCTTACGGGATCAGCAATGGATGAAGGTCAGCCAAGCAATTTGGCAGCAGCCTCAGAGGGAGGGAGGAAAGTGCATGCTTATATCCTGATAACCCTGAAATAAGTCAGTTCCCAAGAGGGGCACTATTGGAACTCTGAACTTCTCTTGGGTAAAAGCCTCCATGTCAACCTCCCACCTGTCCCATGTCTTGCCATTTTTGCAACATTAAAATGCTGGATCCCAAAAACTAAGGAAATCCAATTTCTTGGACACTAAAGGGAGCCTGGTCCCTGAAGGTCGATACTTGCACAAAAGAGCTAACCCAGGAAATCTAGTTGGTTAAATATGAACTCGCCCACAGTCAGCACACCGTCCTATTGTCAAGTCTCATGATTTCCAAGCTGAATTTTGTAAGCTCAGTGGATTTATTAAGAGCTATTTGTCAGGTTAATAGCACGAAACCAAGGAGGAAGCCAGATTCTCGACTGAGGCAGACAGGTTGACCCAGGGTATGACTCAGGTGTCTTTTTCCTGCAAGCTCCCTAATAAAATGCTATGGTT
>NW_017731456.1:2673666-2679787 GCF_001890085.2 Hipposideros armiger | reverse complement strand
TCAATAAGTTGATATGCATTATATAATCTCATTTTTTGTAAGCATAAATATATGTACACATACCAGGTATACATGCAGAGGAAAAAGTCTGCAAGAAATGCATCCAAATGTAAACACTGGTTAGTTCTGGTTGGTAAAATTATAGATGACTTATTTTTCATTTGATTTTGTGTATTTTATATTCTTTCTTACCATGAACAGTATCATGTGTTTTAAAAAAAGGCAACGGGGCTGGGGGTTAGGGGAGGAATCTGTCTCTATCGACCAAAACATCCATCAGAGTATTTTCCTGAACACTAGAGTCATCTACTTCGGAACTGGATTGTGCCTCTCCCCTCATTTAATAGCCCAGAGTGTAAGGGCTATGGTGACCTGGACAAGGGAGAAAGCCACCAGAACAAGGACACAATCTTTTCCTGTGAGGTGTCTAAGCACAGTCAACCCTGGCACTTGAGAGCCATCCAATCTGGTTTAGGTGAGGAATGCCAACAGCCATGAATCTGGGCTTAAAACTGGACAATCATTGTGCCACTCACAGGCTGAGAACACCTTACTACCAGAAGAGTTCTTAGGCTTCCTGAGACCAACTGCACCCTGAGAAGCAGGGAAAGATAAGGCTGTGAAAGTTAAATGGTCCATCATTGCATTGCTGTAAACTCTCGAGCACTTTCCGGCTTAGTGCTTGCGAAACCAGGCTGTATCAGAATCACCACACACACCCTAACTCCACCCTACTCGCTGATTCTGATTCATCCACAGCATATAATGTAGGAAGCTCTTACCGTGTGCCAGGCACCGTTCTACATGTGGGAGGCCCAGCCATGGTCAACACTGTTTCAGTGGATCAGACCTTTTGCGTTTCATTCCCCTGAAGTCGCTCGCCATGCGTTTTCCTCCCTCAGTGCTTCCTGTTCAGTTCCCTCAGGTTTCTTGAATGAGAGCTTCCCAGTAGTTGGGATTTTTATTAGTTGTTTTCTCTGCTCTATTGTCCAGGACCTAGAACACCTGCTTGGCCCATAGTAAGATCTCAACAAATAATTATTGAACACAGGGCCTTCACATGTGCTATGCCCTCCACGGGCAGCAGGCTTCCCCTACCATTTTGCAAGTAGAAGCTAATTCCTATGCATCCCTCTTTGCTCACCTCAAACATTACTCTCTCTGAGAAGCTGAGAGAGTGATTAGCTAGATGCCTTTATTAATTATGCTCTTGATATCCTGTGCTTCTTTTTAGCACTTACTGTCATTATGTTGGGTTGTCGGAAAAGACACAACGCATTTTTGCAACGAAAAACATAGAAAAAATATGTCATGACTTTTCCGACAGCCCAATAATTAAATAATTACTTACTCTGTCTCTCCTGCTAGTATAAAAACTCCATGAAGCCTGGAACTAGGCTGAGCTTCTTTACCACTATATCACTGGTTCCTCACACAGAACCTGGCCCATGAGAGTCACTCAGTGGATGTTTGTCAAGTGACTGACTGACTGAAGGAATGCATATAATTTAATGGCCACTGAATCCTAGCTGAAAATAGAGTTATTGTCATTCCTGCAGTTACTGATGATGCTAGTGGACAGCTGGCAGCAGAGCAGATCACAGCAACCAGGCTAAGCCCCAGGGCATGTTCTGCCACCTCTGCTGTTTCTGAGAATAGATTCAGGAAACTGGGGATGCAGTACCGTCACTGATTCATTCAACAAACATATATAGGTGTTGCTAGGTGAGGTACTAAAATGACTAAAGCAGCCTTTGTTTTTAAAGGGCTTACAGTTCAGTGGGGGTAATAGACCTGAAAATAAAAAGTCACTGACATGTTGAAGACTGTATTCGTTCTCCAGGGGTATCGTATCACAGTTCTACTTAGAAATTTATTGTTTAACTGTTCTGGAGATTAGTCCAAGATCAAGGTGTCAGCAGGGCCACACTCCCTCTGGAGGCACTAGGGAAGGATCTGTTTCAGGCCTCTCTCCTAGTTTGGTATTTCCTTGGCTTGGGGCAGCATAACTCCAATCTTCACATGGCATTCTCCCTGTGTGCTCGTCTCTGTGTCCAAATTTCCTCTTTTTATAAGAATACCAGTCATATTGGATTAGAGCCCACCCTAATGATCTCATTTTTACTTGAGTACCTCTACAAAGACCCTATCTCCAAATAAGGCCACTTTCTGAGGCCCTGGAGGTTAGCACTTTTTTAAAGGACACGATTCAACCCAGAACAGAAGCGCTCAGAGAAAAGTCTGCAAAGGATTCAGTGGGGCAGCAGGAAGAAAACATCCACTCCAAAAGGGATGGGGGATTGGGTGGTGAGGAAGAGTGCAGGAAAGGCTTCTCAGAGCAGGCAAACCTCAGACTGAGTCACGAAGGGTGAATGGTATTTTACAAGCAGCCTGGGTGGAGGTGGGGAGCGGGTGTATAAGGTACAGAAGGGATGGGATAAGGTAAGGTGGGTAGGAACCAGATCATAAAAGACTCAGTGTAACCAAAGTGTTGGTCATGAATGTCCCCAAGTCTTCCAGCCTTCTGGAATCATCCTTTTGTTCAATATTCAAATACTAAAAGCAGAAGCAGCCATATCATGAAGAGTGGGAAGCCTGATACCTTAGGATTTGGTGTGGTTCTGGTGGTTGGGGGAGGTGAGACTCCCGTGACTCATCTCTGCCCTCAGCCTCTATTGCTGCTTCTGTCCTCTGCATCCCTGAATCCTTTCTAGGCGCCAAATCATGTTCCATAACTGGGGGCATGCCAAGCTTATGCCGCAGGCTTCAGAGAGCAAAAGGACACAGCACAGAATAGGAAACAGCTTATAATTAAACAACAGCCATGGTGGCCCCAACTTGCCTTGGACACCTCCACTAAAGGAAAGATCTTACCAGTCAACTTTATATTCTTAGGTTCCTGTGACCACCACCTTCTCTGTCTCATCAGGTAGAATCTTTAAAAAAAAAAAAAAAACAATGCCCAGGACCACCTCCAACCATTTCAGTCAGATTCTATGGTAGTGGGACCAGGTGGGTAGATACCTTACTTAAAGCTCCCAGGTGATTCTAGAATGCCACCAGCATTGAGACTACTGCTCTGAGTCTAGACTTGTTCATATCTTCCTCTCCCCACTGTCTTAGCAGCTAAGGAAAGCTGTGGTCTCTCTCTCTCTCTCTCTCTCTCTCTTCCCCCTCCCTCTCTCTTTTTCTCCCTTGCTCTCACTTGTCCTGGCCTAGATACTTCAGGCCAGATCATCTCAAAAACAAATACATGAACAAATAAATAAAGTCAATCATGATGTGCTCCTACATAACAGAATCCTTTTCCTCTAAAATGAATTGTGTCTCTCCCCTAAAAGGGAAAAAATTGCAACTGCCAGCTTTTGTTTTAAATACCACAGTTCAGTGATTTTCACACTCAAATGTTTTCTACATCTGAATCTTATCTGAATTGGATGTGTTTTAATCATCGATGAGATATAGTAGTTTATTTGACAGGGATTTTTTTTTTTTAGCATTTCAAATACTAATACATCTTACAATTATAAGGGGATTTGATTTGATGAAATGATATAGCGATAACCTTTTTATTCCTCTTGCCACAAGGGCAAGTCTTGCTGAGGAGTTGGGACTTTATGCTATAGGTTGTAGGGAGCCATCAAAGGGTTTTAAGTGGAGGAGTACCATGGCAAAACTTTGCTTCCTAGAACCACTTGGTCTCATGCCCACGGGAGTAAGGCAGGGATACTCCTCAACTGAACTGGAGTAACCAGGACTGCTGAGGAGAGAGAGAGAGGATCCAAACTTGTTTCCTTGGGTGCATGAAGGATTTTAGTTCCCTGTGTTAAGGCCCGTGTGCTATGGTTCAGAGGCTCTCCTCAGACAAGACCCACCAGCTGTCTCCCAAGAGATCCCAGAAGTAGTGTTCATTGCCTTGATGTATTTGTCACTTACAGAGCCCACTCTCCTGCCAGACCAGACGCCTGACTCTGTTTTCACTCCCCACCCAGGTCCTTCTTACCCAGGCAGACAGGCACGAACCAAGCATACACGAGAGACTAATATATAAACTACAGAACGTCCATTCATTAATTTACAAAGAGAAATAAAGCTGGCAGGCAGATAGCACACCCTAGTAGGGAGATCAGACCATTCCCTCCCTGAAGACAAATTACTGGAAAAGCCAACTTATAACGAGAAAGCCAATTTATTCATTTAGAATGAGAAAATCAACTTTCAAGAATACAGAAAGTTCACACTGGCCTGAGAGGCTTGCTCTTACGCTGCTGAAAAATGAAGCCAAATTATCCAGAAGAGGCTTAGTGGGCAAGAAATCAGGGCAAGGGTGAGGGTGAAACATCAGACATCTCTCTCAGCTGAACTGCTGGCGGCGCGGTCAGCCACTGGAGGGAGCGCTCTGCCCAGGAAACCTCACTGCTCAGGTCCGCTTGCCAAGCTTGCTTCTTGCCTGGACACTGGATGGATGGACATTGCCAGCATTTGCCCCTGAGATGTGTCATTTTAAGCTTCCAAGGCTGGCCAGTTCCCATCTCTTACAGTGTGGTCCTCCTACCCTCAAAGTAAGTGGCCTTTTGTTTACTCCCTCACAGTCACAATCAAATCAGCCTCGTCTATTCAAGAACACATTTCAGCACAATCTCTTGGGGTTTTCCCACAAATGGCTTATCTCAGCCTCTACATGTGTAGTTTATTGTGTAACCCTTTACAAATGTTTTTACAAGTTCTTAGAGACGCCTGGCTTCCAGGAGACTAGCAACAGGAGGAAATAACCTTCTTTTTAATAACAAACTTAATTCCCCTTCTTTTTCCTGGGCATGAACCGCACTTCTCCTCCCAGGGCAAGGAAAGCCTGCATAGATTGTCCCCAGAGCCCTGTGAAGTAAGCTGGATTTCATATGCAGGAGAGAGGAAGAAAAGAGCCAGTAGCCTAGGAAGGACTCATTCATGGCCTCAGACCAGGCATGGACTTTTGTGGTCTGCATTGCAGGGGTCATCCTCTCAGAGGGTTAACAACACAGACCCTGTAGCCACAGAGCTGGGTTCCCATCCCAGCTTTGCCTTAGACACTGCACTCAACCTCTCTGAGCCTTATCTCTAAAATGGGATACTGCCTGGTTCTCCTCGAAGGGTGAATAAAATAATAATGCACAGCACTTTGCACACAGTAAGCACTATCCTTCCTCTTCTCAATGTTTCTCCTTATTGGAAATTGTTCCACAAAAGCCTTAGACCTCCAGAAAAAAGTTCTTCCTCTCCACTCTGCCCACCCCCACCCACCAGGCATGTCAAGGCACTAAGAGAGGCATATCAGTTAAATTTATTTTATGTTTTTAAATGTCTTATACACACCACAATATTCACATCTATGTATTTCCTTCTAAGACTTCTTCTAAAATAATAGGATGAGAAAGTGGAGGAACGGAGAGTGTTGAGGGAAGACAATTAGCCAGGAGTTGGTAGTTGTTGATGTTGGATAATGGATACAAGGGAGTTCATTATACTATGTTTTGTACTTTTGCATATATTTGAAATATGCCATATTAAAAATATTTTTAAAAGAAAAAAAATCTTATAAATAAGCTCCTGCATGTCAGACACTGGTTGGGGAGATCAGGTTTAAAAGAAGAATAAATCCCGGCTCTGCCCTTGAGGAATTTACAGGTTGGTGGAAGAGACAGGTGTGTTAGTGGTCATTTCAGGTACAGTGAGAAAGCTAAACAGTGCTAGTGGAAAATAAGTGAGGCCCCTTGCCCAGTCTGGGAGAGAGGGAGGTGACTCCACAGCAGAAGCTCTCATCCTGGAACACATCAACTGGCATGCACGAGCAGGCTGTGCAGAGAAGAACATGCCTGAATGGACATCATTGTCATCATTGTAGGCTTCAGGACTCGGTTAATGTATCACCTCCTGTGAGAGCCACCTCACCCTTCTCCCTTCCAGGCTCAGTTAGGTGCCTTACTCTGAGCTACCTGTGTACGAGCCTTTATCACAACAAATAGGGGTAATTGGAAGGGGGGAAGGGGGAGGAACAAGGAGAAATCCATGAAAACCTTACATAATTCAAAACTCTCATAATTCAAGACCTGAATTCTTCTAATGAGAAAATCAACTTTCAAGA
>NW_017731456.1:2668494-2671541 GCF_001890085.2 Hipposideros armiger | reverse complement strand
TTAAAAAAAATGTTCCTCTTCTTTTTTAATGGAAAAAGCAACGTGTGCTTGTTTTAAAATGTAAATAACCGAGGAGTATAGAAAATGAAAGGTAAAGCCCATTTTTTCAAATACCACCTCCACCCCTTCCCAGAGGTAGCCACTTTAGGATAGATGTTTAAGGCTTCTTGTACACACTGTCCTACAATTTTCTTTTTTCACTTAACCACAAACAGTATGGGTTTTTTTAAACAAGGATAGAAACTTTTACAAAAGAAATTAAGAAGGAAATGTAAATGTTTTACCAAGGGAACTGCTCATTCAAATGTGTTTTTCAAGCCAAAACACAGTGTTGGAATGTTATCCCAGCATCTGAGAGAAAATCATGCCCTGTGCACACCCTTATCACGTGTTTGTCCTCCCAAACTAGAATGTGAGCTTCTTGAAACAGTGTTCCCAGGACTTAGCACGATACCTGGCATGAATAACATTTGCTAAATGAATAGACACATGAACAAATCGAACATGACCCTGTGATTCCTGCAGAATGAACCCCTACTGGGCCCTCCTGTGCCTTATGGCATCCTGCTTTCTCAGAACTTTTACGCACTGGGTCATTTTGGTCTCACAATAGCCCTCTGATTTATGTTGCACTTCGTATTTCCTTTTATCATTATTTTACAGATGGGGAAACTGAGTCCTAATGCAGTCCCAGAGCTGGGCCTAGAACCCAAATATTTTTTAGTGTACCCTCTCTTTTTATTCACCAATGCCAGCTTCTATTATTTACAGTGGTCAGAGGAAAACAGAGTCAGTTTAATTTCCACACAACTGAAATCTCTTTTTGGGGTGGTGAGAGTTAATCCTCTTCAGCCTGTGAGCTAGGAAGGTTATTTTAGGTCAGGCGAGCATTGCTGGGAGTAAACTTTCTGAAGTCCTCTTATTTGCAAATGCATCTTCTGCCATCTGCTGGATGAAAACAAAATTTCATTACTGCTGTTCATCAGCCCTCAGAACAGTTTTTCATCTATCGAGGACCCACTCAGTGCCATTCCATTTCCGTTTACATATACAGTAATACGTTGGTTTGCGAGCATTAATTTGTTTTAGAAACAAACTACTCACATTGCAAGACATTGCTCGTTTACCACGTTAAAATGTACAAGAGAATTGTACAGTAAAAGAAATTATACAGTATTAGAAATGTTTGCTTGTCTTGTGGAACACTTTGAAACCAAGTTACTCGCAATCCAAGGTTTTACTGTATAATTTCTTTTACTCCTCCAGTCAACCCTAGAAAGTAGGTCTAAGTCTCATCCCCATTTTCAGATGAGGCATCTGAGGTTCACAGTGGTTAGGTAACTCACCTTATTGAGTCCTAGCTTTCTAGGGCTGCTGTAACAATACCACAAACTTAGTGGCTTAAAACAATAGGAATTTGTGCTTTCACAGTTGTGGAGGCCAGAAGTCCAAAATGAAAATGCCAGCTGCGTCGTGCTCCGTGCCAAAGCTCTAGGGAAGAATCCTTCTTTGCTGCGTCAAGTTTTTGGTGGCTCCAGGTCCTTGACTTGTGTCTGCATCGCTCCAATCCTGCTTCTGTCTTCACATGGTCTTGTCTTCTTCTCCCTGTGTCTCTATTCTGTTTCTCTTATAGGCTATTTCTCCTTTAGGGCCCACCAGGATAATGCAGGGTGATCTCATCTCAAGGTCCTCAACTTAATTACCTCTAAAAGGACCCGTTTCCCATAGAAGATCATATTCACAGGTTCTTGGGGTTAGAAGGTGAACATATCTTTTTTTTAGCGGGGAGGGCACCATTCAACCCACTACTACCCTATGTTCCACAGTTGATAGATGACAGAGCCTGTGTTCTTAATCATCATTGGAGCAGAGGGGTGTCAATGTTGTTGCTAGCAACCCTCATGTCTGTGTCTCCTCTACCCTTCAATCCCTACCCTTTTTGTCATTGAGGGCCAAAAAAAAAAAAAAGNGTGGCGCCACCGTGTGGCAAAAGCGTGAACGTTACCGGCAAGTCACTTGATTGCCTTGAACTTGAACAACTCTTGATCAATATATAATTTGAGAAGCTTATTTCTTCAATAGTTGCTCGTAAATGAGACAATATATTTCTACCAAACTGCTCAAGTCTGCAGTGTAATTTGAAATTGCACAAAACTTGACTCCTGAATTATAATTATCTGTTTACTTCCCTGACAGTGTTCTCTTCCTCCCCTCTTTTCTTTTCCCAGTTGAATATATGGAAGGAGGGAGGGAGGGAGGGAGGGAGGGAGGGAGGAAAGGAAGGAAAGGTAAGATTAGACAGGAACACTGTCTTTTCTTCCTCTGCTCCCTCCCCCACCCCGTAATGCAAAAGGTATGTCATACAAGGATTTAGCATTAGCGATCGTCTTTTCTGTGCTGACCAGCAATTGACATTTAAGTGATGTTAAACCCTGCTGCTGACTAGCTTCCCCGTCTTGGGCTTGTCCTTTCACTTCCCAGAAACTTCATTCCCCCATCTATAATACAGGAATAGCAAGTACGAACCTGACCTCCTAAGGGTCATAGAAAGGTCATACTAGATAGTGCAGGAGAAAGCCCTTTGAACACTGTAAAGCTGTAGACCGCATGTTTAAGGGTGCTATGACCAGCTGACACAGGCTGGCACTTCCGAGTGACTCACCGGTCTCTTATATGAGCCCATCTCACTGGGAGGCCCTGAGGGTTGCTGAGTTCATGTTCACAAACCACTTTCAGGAGGAGACAGGCTTTAAAATAGCTTAGATCACTTCTGATTAGATGACCTCTTTTCAAGAGTACAAAGAAGAGCAAATATGGACTTTTCTCCTTTTAATTTTCTTTCGAAAAGGGAGACAATTTGCTCTATCATTTGTGCATATCACAGTGTTTGAATTAGTCAAGCGAGTGCAGAAGAGTTTTCTGGGGACAGTTATTAAAAATGTTCCTCTTCTTCATACAGATGGCCAACAGGCATATGAAAAAATGTTCAACATCACTTAGCATTAGGGAAATGCAAATTAAAACCACAATGAGATACCACCTCACCC
>NW_017731456.1:2636373-2665364 GCF_001890085.2 Hipposideros armiger | reverse complement strand
ACATTTGAGAATAAAAGAGTAAAAGTGAGAGTTAACAATTGTCCGGTGATAACAGGTAAACCAGCACTATGCCGGGCATACCTAGATGTACGTACGTGGTCCCTGTCATTCCCCATGGCAGGTCCCTTCTGCTGGTTTTCCCAAAATTCTGCACCTTCTCTTCCCTTCTTTTGCACCTGAAGTCGCCCACTTCCCACAATGCACCTCCACTGGAAAAATGGATCAAGAGAACAGGAGGCCCAGGAGATGCCTACTGAACTAGTGCTGAATTCATTTTGTAAATGTTTGTTGAACAATGGGCCTTGTCCTGCGAATCACTGGCATGCAATCCCTACCTTCGATGAGTTTATAGACTAGCAAGCAAGCAGGCAAATAGCCGGGAGAGCCAGAAGGGCAGTAAACTTGACCAGCCGTGGAGCTGCTGCCTAAAGGAGGAAAAGGTTTACTGGGAGAAGTGTAAAGGGACATGGCAGGACATAGGGTGTTCCCTGTGTTCTACATATGTAATTTCATGTAGTCTTCATATTTCTATAGGATAGTATGGGTCCACAGTCCATTATCAGGACTCCCTAGGGCCAATGTGTTTGGGAATTCAGACATTCCTGGATTTTAGAGAAATAATATATTGCAAGCTTTTCATATTAGGTACCCAATGGTCTTGGGCTGTACGCCGTAACTAATCCATTCATAATTCTGTAGCAAAACATGTATATTCACGTTAAATAAAATAAAGAAAGACTATAAAAAGCTTGATGTCAGTTCAGGAAATGTTTTTTATGGCCAAATTAATTCAGAACAATTCGATTTTACTGCCAAATGAGTTGAGAAAAGGACATCAGTGTTTACAGCTTTTGGATTCGGGGATTATACAATAGATAAGAGGTTGTAGGGCTGTATTATTTACTCCAATTTGCAGACAAATAAACTGAGGCTCAGAAATGTTAAGAAACTTGTCCAAGATATACAGTAAGTGGTGCAGCTGGAATTGGAACATTCATCTGTCTGCCTGGCTCACCCGTGACTTCCTTCATTCTGTATTGATTTTTGATTCAGGTAAGCTACCTGGGTCCTACCAAGCCCTGAGCAATATCAGGATTTCTGAAATACTATTGGCTGCTCTAGTCCCACTCATCTTTGTAGAAACACTTGAACCAAAACTTGAAGTCATGTGAACATGCATAATCTTTTTGTCTGCCCTTGTTTGTGACATGCGACTCTTGAGACATCTGGCAGTGTGAATAATTCGGTGGTTTCAGGCAGGGGGTGCAGTTCTAACTCAGGAACGTGGAAGAGGCTTTAATTAAAAAGTCATGCAGATGACAATGCAGGCTGAGTTGCTTAGACAGCAAAACCAGACAGCTCCTTTTAGCTGACCTACTTCAAACACATGATTAGTTAACATGATTAGAAGAGAAAATAAAGCCTCCAAGAGAATAATAATTATTCCTAATAGCACCTTTAAAGAAATGATCCAACCAATAGAAGACAGCCAATCTAAGAATAATTTAAAGTGCTTGTCTCCTTATTGACAATGAGGATCATGTTCTCTGACCTCTTATTCCCCCCAACATACACACACACGTATATCACATACACATCACATACACACCACATATATATATACACATCACACACACCGCACACATATACATACCACAACCACATACACATGTGTATCACACACACACACAACATGCACCCCACATATATACACACACCACAAACATATACATACCCCAATCACATGCATACACACCACACACACATCACACACACATCACACACACACCACAAACATATACATACCCCAATCACACATGCATACACACCACATACATTACACATGCACACACACACACACACATGCAAGTGCATCCTGTGAATGGCAAAGCTTGGTTAAAACCTGCTTTTCTCTTCACCCCGGCTGAGCAGGGAGCGCTAAACTCTGCTGTTTCGCCTCTGCTGAACACGCTCACCATGTGTTAGACTCAGTGGGCCAAGGATTCAGTCTCGTCAGGTGTAACTATATGACTTATTACCACTTTTGGGCTCCCTGGGGAGAGAATTCAGCACAGGCCAACAAAGATGGCAATTTTCCTTCTGCAGTTCAGCCTTTCAGCCTCTCCTTGCAACTAGGTTTTTACCACTGATTTGTCTCCGGACACAAAAGATGTCATGTCAGAAAATTCCCTTAACAGATCAGTTTCGTGTTCCTAACGCTTCAGCAGCGAGGAAAGAAATAACAGCTTACCTAAAACACTGTAGTGTTCCACTCAAATTGCAACAATGACAATGATGATAATTGCTAACTATATTGATTGAGAGATTACTATGTGCCAGGCAACCCTCCGCATGATGTGTGATTTCTCTTAGGAGAATAAAAGTAACTAAAATACAGCTTTTAGGACTGTACCATACTGTATGCAAATAACAACATTAAATACTTACATAATATTTTCATGTGCCAGTCACTGTTTTAAGTGCATTTGTAAGTAATCCTCTTGTAACCCATGCAACTACCCTATAAGATAGATACCCATGTTATGCCATCTTATGGATGGGGAAACTGAGACCCAGAGAGGTTAAGTGACTTGTCAAGGTCACACAGCTAAGTAGCACACTAAGTAAGTAACACACTAAGCTAGTAAGTAGTGTAGGTGGACTTGTGATTGAGACACTCAGATCCTAAAGTCCATGTGCTTCCCCATTACAGTGGGAATGTTGTCTCTCTGGGGACAAGGTCCATATCTTACTCATCCCTGCATCCCAGCTTCCTGCACTGTACCTGGCAAAAATAGACGCTTAATATATGTTCAAGGAGAAAGAAAAAGAGACAGTGAGAGAGGGAGGAGTGAGTGAGGGAGAGAGGGATGCCTCACGTTTCAGAGACACACCCACAGAGTGCTCCCCAAGGAAATGAGGGCCAGGGCCCATCTAGGAACCAAGTGCACTGTTCTGAGAGAAAAGAGCTGATGGGTGGATCTATGGGGCGTTGCTTTTGTGAGCACTGCCTGCTGTAACCCCATAAAGGGAAGAGGGCCCTTTGCAACTTTACCAATGGCCCAGGAACAGAGCCTGTCAGAACCTGTGCATGATTCCAATAGCAGGATTCAAAGGCCCTACACTGACTGGGGGTACAATCTCGGGACACAGGAGCACAGCTATATAGGGAACAATCATTCCACTGGCCCGTTCTGCAAGTGGACAATATCTTGTACTATTTGTAAGGAAATATTCAGACCTGAAGATTTTGAGGACTATGCAGATTCCAAGCAAATGCCAGACTGTGTGATGGGTAGAGAAGCTAAGGGTAACAACTGGCTCAACTTCCTCAGGGTTCAAGAATATCAGTCATACCTAATTAATGTAGGTATCATGATTCACAGGAGTTATCTGTTTATAGCTCTCTCTCCTGCTAGCCCAGGTGTACCGGAGGTACAAGAACCTTGTTACTCATCCTTAGCATGGTGTAACTGGTTAAACATGTGGTCTAGTCAGATTACCTGAAATGACATTTCAGTTTCATCCATCACTTACTGTGTGACATTTGGCTCGTTACTTAACCTCTCTGAGCCTCTCTTTTCTTATCTGTTAAATAAGAAATAATTATAATGTTTTCCATAAAGGAACATTATCAGCCACTGAACAAAGATGTCAGGCTGCTGCCTCAAGAACGAAGTGGCACCTGAGAAAAGAGTTACTGAGGGGGAAAGGAGAGGGAATGGCAATAAAGTCGAGCCCTATGTGATTATATCATGAAAGCCTGATGATTAAGTGAGAGATTTATGTAAATTGTGCAGTGCAGTGCCTGGCTCGTATTTGTCGATATAACAACATCCAAACCTGTAGAGAATTTTTATAAAAATTTATTTGAACCAAACAGGGGGTACATCTGGAAACAAGGTCTTAACAGACTGAGAAAGATGTTTTTTACCACAGCAGTTTGCAGCTCCTTTGATGCATTATGAATTAAGGAAGATTACATGAGGGTGGGAGAAAGCAAGGCAGGGAATGGATTACAGGATAGTTAACAAGATTATGTGCTTGCTTGAAGGTGGTTTCATTTGAGGGGTCTGAAAAGAATCATTTCAAAGGTCTGTTAACCTAGATGCACAGAAACAATGGACAGGGCTTGCTTAAGGCAAAAATAAACTTTTCATTAGCAAAGTTACATGCCTGGGGCGTGACTACCCACCATGACCTGTACAGTTAGGAATTTAGGATCAGATCACCCTGTGTGGTTATTTTCCGTAGAACCCCTTTTTTGTCCACATATTGCATGTGACAAAGACAACTATGTTTCCTATTATCTACACTCTCCCCTTCTTTCTTTAGTAATAACATCACCAAAGGTGTAGTAGGGTGTATACAAGATTTTAGAAAGAAGGCTCTGGAGAGCTGTGGAGAAATTGTGAGTGCATATATATGGCTTTCAGCATATGCTGTTGCCATTGCCCAAGTCAAGGTGAAGGAGTACTGAGTACTCTCTTGGTGAAGAGGAGTGGTGAGCACCAGTGTGTTTCTGGGGAATAGTCAACCAGATTTTATGAATGACACAGATTGAGAAGGAGGCTGGTGGGAGGGACAGAGGGGAAGAGGCTAGAGGACACCCAAGTTTCAGCGTGGTGACTAAGTAGCAATTTGCTGAAGTAGAAAATGGAGGAGGAGGAACAGGTTTGGGAGGCAGGTGATGAGTGTAGTTAAGGACACTTTGGGGTGGAGGATGTCCTCCACCTGGATGATGTCCCATCCAGATGTCTGGCCAAGTTCCTTGTCTTTGTGGAAGAGTGGTTCCATATGAGTCCTGGAAAAGGGTTTTGCAAAGAGTGCGCAAATGTTCTGTGCCTGGAAGATCAAAGCAACACGCAGAGACAGCAACTTTCACACATGCAGAGCCCACGGCCAGCCCTCGGGCGGTCCTGCCTGCCCTCCCCTCTTCGCTTTCCCAGCTCACAGCTCAGCCTGGCCTCACCCCACAACAAGTTCTGGGGAGGGAGACAAAAGGTGTGTATCCACAGCACAGAATGACTATATCCACCCTGTCAGCAATGTTTTCTATGGAGTGTTGCTTGGTCAGAGTGTGCAAGCTTTCTATTTACTGAAGAATCGTTTCAGTGAGAATAGCTAACGTGATCATATTGAATACACAGCTAACGATGGAGTCATTTCTCCATTGCAATCCTGCTCGTGGCAGACATTTCCCTGTAATTCCATTTTGCACCAACTCCACATGGGCTCATCCAAGTCTTGTTAAGCTACAAAGGGCCTGAAGCAAGGGTGCCACCCAAACCCCTGACCTCAGTCAAGGGAGGTCAAACTGCAAGGATGAGTGGTTTTCTTTTTCAGCAGGGAGCTCTAAGAGGTGAACCCACAACCTTGGAGACCCAGCCCAGCATTTAACCAGTTCTTGCTAGTGCCTGTCACTACACTAAATCCTTTATATGTGTTATTTCATTTAATCATTAGAACTAAACAACAAGGTAGGGAAGGTAAGGAACTTGCCTAATGCCACACAGCTGATAAATAACAGAGAGGAGACTTCAATCAAACCTGTTTCACCCAATGCTTAACCACTAGGCTAAACAGCCCCTCCACCATCAGTCAAGGACTTCAGGTCCCTGGTGATGATATGACTGCTGTTAACATTGCTGTCATGTAGCTCCAGGTCCTCAAACTCAGTTTGCCGGATTTTCCACTTACTGTTTTTCACATGTGGGCTCTCTGTGTTACCAAAGGAATGTGTGTGGTTTCCTACCATCAGCCCAGAGTTAGAAAAACAACAGTCTTGGCCATGAAGACACTCTGTAGAGGTGTCACTGGGTCTACTTGTCCTCCTAGAAACAAACGATGAAGTAAACAGTGGTGACCAGCGTCATGCCGGCTCTGCCAAAGTGCCCATTTAGGTCACCTGCCCAAACAGCTGACCCTCAGACCTAGCTGAGGGCATAATGGCCTTAAAAATAGAAAAGTTCTTTATTTGGGTCCACATCAATGTGGTTTCGTAAAACACACCTGGGATATGAGTATTCAGAGCTGCAAGGTAAAACAAATAGAAAAGGAGAGTTTGATAGCTGTGTTTTTCTTCTCTCTGAATCGTTTCTGGTTCCTTCGAGCTGCCCTTCCTCTTTGTTTGCCTTTGTCACTATCTTTCCCGTTAGACATTGAGATGGCCAGGCTAGAACAGGCTGAGTTCAGTGCTTACAGGGCTGCAGTGATAAAGGAGAGAGAGGGTTGAGAGAGCACACCAGCTTTAAATGCCTCAGCCTAGAAGGACCACGCATCACTTCTGATCAGATTTCAATAGCCATAACTGATCCCAAGGGCTGGGGAAGGTAATCCTTCCTTGTGCCCAGGAGGAGAAGACAATGGGACATAAGGAGCCCTTGCGATCTCTGTCACTGAGGTTTTCCTTTGATGTCTGGTAAGCCTTAGTTCACCAGTTCACCTTAGTGGATGTCTGGTGATGATTAGGGACAAGGGGAATTCTGGCAAGATGTCAGGGGTACGGTGCAAGTTTGTGTGGGGGTTTTTCCCTAACCGTATCAAGGTGTAATTTACATATCATAAAATCTACCCATTTTCAGCAAATAATTCAATGATTTTTCACAAATTTACCAAGCTGTGCAACGAGGCAGTGGAGCAGTTTTTATACCTCCTTAAACCCCACAACTAAAAACACTCACAGCAACTAGGCTAATAAAACCAAAAACCTTTGGATAACACCTACAACAAAACCTGGAAACCAGTTTTTCCTTCAACTCCAAAATTTGCATGAGCAGGAATAGGCTACCAATAGTTGCATAAGAATGCACAATGGTTTTATTTTTCCATTGTATTTTTGATGGACATTGGCTTGTTTGCAGTTTGGGTCTATTATGCATAATTGTGCTGCACACATTCTTGGACTTGTATCCTTGTGCACATATATACAGATTTCTCTATTTAAATGCCTAAGAGTGAAACTGCCGTGTGATACAATATGTGAACCTTCAACTTACCTAAAAATCCCCAAGCTGTTTTCCAGAGCAGGCCACCTCACTGCACAATTGGGAGGGGGTGCTATCCCCACATGTATTCCATGTAAATGACACCCTCTTACATGAAACATGAATTGGCAACTTTTTGGCCCTGCCAATTTATTCTCCCACCAGCAGTTTTTGAGAATTATTTCTATTGTTCCACATTCTGCCAACTCTTGGAATTTTAACTTTTGTGAATCTGGTGAGTATAGAATTATATTTCACCATATTTTTCCATTGCATTTCCATGGTTACAAGTGGAATTGAGTGCATCTCCATATGTTTATTGGACTTTTAGATTCCTGCTTCCCGCTTTTTTAACATTATTTTGAAAATATATGGTTGTATAATCTAAACCATGTAGATAAAACCTTACATGTTTAATATAATGTGTTACCCTGGATGGGGGAACTTTACTGTTTCTATGGCAATATGTATTAAATTCTGAATAATGCCAACTCAACACAGTATAGATAGATTCTTTTTCCAGAGCTGACAGCATAGCTAGCACTAAACATTTTTATACTTACCTATAAAAATACAACCAACTCCATCATTTAGCTTGTAGAAATCTGATTTCTTCACCAACTTGCTCCTTAGAGTACTTTCTGATAGGTTTTCAGAGACTTCCTGTAATCAAATAGTCTGTGACGCTGTTCATCCTTCTTGACTGTTCCATACCATTTGACCCTTTAATGTCTTCCTCCTTCTTCAAATAAACTCTTTTCTCTCAGCACCCATGATTTCTCTTTCATAGTTTTCTTCTTAACTGTCTAGAGACTCTTTTTCTCCTTCCCCAGTTCCTCTCTCTGCTGTCCAATCAATGTTGGTGTTTTCCAGTGCTCTGTTTTTAAACACTGTAGTCAATGCCACTTCTGGTATTTTCCTAGCCCCACAAGCCATCTTCAGCCCTTCTTCCTGGGAACGTCCTCTACCCCCATCCCACATCCATGGGAATGGGCCCATAACTGGTATGTTTGTATTGCCTTCCTGGCCTTAGCTCATTGGCCCAGAGACGGACAACAGACCAAAGATGGGCCGATCAGATTCTCACTCCCCAAAATTAGGAACTGGGGCCCAAAGTCTTGTTGAACTCTTTGGTTAAAACCGTGACCTGAGAACCTGGGAGCCAGACGCAGCCCCATTCTAACACTTGGCTAAGAAGTGAAGATGGCTGTCAGGGAGGGGACAGAACACAGCACACAAGCATAGAGAAGCAGAGACAGGAGACAGTGAGAATTCCTGGAATGATGTTTCGGTTCCCAGGTCCCAGGCCGATTCCTATCTTTGGGTTCCATGAGACAGTCACAGGTCTGTCCTTATATCAAGGTCCCTTGTTGTGTTCAAGTTCGCTCACATGGCCCCTGTACTCACAACTGAAGTCCCACCTGGCCTCTTCTCTTCTACCTCTACCCACTTACCCTGGATGATTTTGTTCCCACTGAAACTTATCCTAGAACCCCATTCTGCCCAGTTGAAAGGCACCATTGCTTTGTATTTCTTCAGAGGAGGACTCCACAGCTCGGGAGAAATCCTCACTTGTGCGCCTGATTGGCCCTTGCTTCATCCCATCCTGGAGCTTCCGGCTTTTATGCCCTAGCTTTCAGCCAACAAATCACCTGCTCCTTGTCTTTCCTCTAGGCCCTGCCATCCTTCCCCAGCTTGGCAATGTCACTTTAGTGCCCCAGGCTGATGTCTCTTATCCAGAATTCTCTTTTCTCTAAGCCTGGCCAGTACAACTTAGCACCTGCCTTCTCTACCCAAGAAGAGCCATTTTCTCAGTCATGGACCCCACTGGCCTGGTGCCTGTCAGCACCTGCTCTCAGGACCCAGTTCCTTAACCCCTTCTTATTACAGAGCCCACTCCAGAGATAGCAAATACATGGCACATGCCGTCAGTTTCCCTTACTCCCGTGGCAGAAATGTTTTAAGTAATCATATCACTCTCTCCTGTTGATGCCGGTCATAGCACAACACATGGAATCTTCCTTCACAGAGTCCTCCAGCACCAACAAATTATCCATCAGAGTAGGGTTCTGGTGGTACGAGAGAACAACTGACAAGGAAGATGCATTTAGAGAAAGATTTGGGGAAATGTGTTGAATTCCACTTTTAGCCCTTAGATTTGAGGAGAAGGCATCGTTTCCAAGTGTAGCAGTTTCATAGGGAGCTGGAATGCCCACAGAGGAACAAAGCTCATGGGTGACACCTCCCGTCCCTCCTTGGGGTCTCTCTGCAGGTTGGGCTTGCTCCACTCAGCTATCTTCAACCCTTGTGGGTGGCCTGTGCATCTCTATAGGAATTATTTGCTGTTTGGATAATGTAGTGGTGAAAAGCATGGATGCTAGAGCCAGGCTTCCTAGGTTTGAATCACAGCTCTACCATTTACCACATGTGGGAGGGATGTCAGACAATTTATTTAACCCCTCCCTCACCTGTGCTTTGATTGCCTCATCCCTGAAATGTGATAATAATTAGATCTCCCTCAGTGGATTGTTGTGAGGATCAAATGAGGTCATATATGTAACAGCTTTGAACAGTGCTCAGTAAATGTCTATAACTGTTATTATCTCACAAAGAGACTACAACATAAGCTCTTTAAAGACTTGGTTGGTCATCCTCATCTTTTCTAGCATGTAGATGGCTCTGAATCGTGATGAAGAGCACAGGCTTTGAAGTCTCCGAGATGAAATCTCAGCTCGCCTCTCAATAGCAGGGTAACCTGAGAATAAGTATCCTCCTTTTAAAATTGAGAAGATAATACTACCTACTTTATAGAATTGCTCTATTAAGTGAAATAATGTGCATAAAGCTCCAAGGACACAGCAAACCCTTGAAACATGCAAACTCTTATTATTAGGGCTAGATATATTGTGACTGTGGAAACAGACTCCTTGGTTTTCAACTCTGGTTCTGCTGCAGCTGCTTCATGATCTTGGCAAGTGACTTACGCTTGCTGGGCCTCAGTTTTCTCCTCTGTAAAATGGGAATAATGCTAGCACCTATATGATAGGGTTTTGGTGAGATCGAGTGAGAAAATACATGGATAGCCCTTGGCCTAGAGCATGACACATGTCTAATTCAATGCCAGGTTGTTTGCTTAGTAAATGAATGAATTGTAGAGAAGGTCTTCAAAAACGAACTCATTAAAGGACAGAATCATTGAGCTTCATAATTACAAAGACTCATCCTGAAGTCCGATTCAGGTTGAATAAAAACCTGTACAAAGGCAAGGAGAGCTCTGAGAGACAGCATCCCAGAGAACCAAGCCCTCTCCCTGAGATCTCCCCTCACTGGTGTGAGACATGGGAAAAATTAGCACCCAGAATCATAGGCTGCTAGAGCTGGAAGGATCTTTGTGACTAGATCACATAGGCTGTTTCCTTCTGAGTAATTGAAACCCAGAGAGGTCAAGTGGCCTCAGTTGTGCAAGATTCAGGTCAGTTCATTGGCTTTATCACTGCAACATGATGCTTCTCAGTTCCACAGCCTCCTCATGTGAAAATGGAGCTCTGTTTGTTGCCGAGCCTCTGCTTCAAGGCGTCAGGCAGCCATGAACTTCAACTCGGGTATTAAAAGTTCAGCAGCCGTAGGAAGATCAAGCAAGAATGGTGTAGAATCTACTCTCAGCCTCTAGAGGGAGCCCTGAACTCAGGCTGGGAAGCACCAGCCTGGAGCGCACCCTTGCCCTCTGGGGCTTCCTGTAGTCTGAGAATGGGTCCTCCTGAGGCCTCCCTCCAATAAGCCCAACCCTTCTCAGGCATGCGGAACAATGGGAAAAGCCCAGGATCTGGGCGCACACTTGAGGCTTTCCCCCCTTATTGCAATCACACAACTGTGCAAATGCCTTACCCCCATTAAGCCTTGTCTGTCAGTTGGGAAGTCGCATCTGCCTTGCCTGCTCCAGGATTGAAAAGACTGGTCCTTTAACTAAAGTCTAGAAACGTATCCCAAGTGAATAAACACAGACAGACCCAAAGATTTGTGTACAACAGCAGATCTCACACTTTTGGGCCTCATGACCTCTTTATCCTCCTAAAAATTTATTGAAGGCTCCAAAGAGCTATTGCTTATATGGCTGATAGGTATCAAGATTTACCATAATAGAAATTAATACGAAGGGATGTTTAAATATATACTCATTTAGAAACTAGAAGTCATTATGTGTTAGAATATAGAGCATTTTTGTAAAATAGTTTGAAAACAAAAATAATACATGTTTCCATGTCTCTTTAATGTCTGCCTTAACAGAAAAGAGCTGAATTCTCCTTTTGCATTGATTCTGTAGCAATGTCACCTGTGGAACCTCTGAAAAACTTGACTCTGCACTGAAAGGCTCAGAGTGAAAAGTGGTTGGTAACCTAGAGGAATCCCTGAGAGCGTTTAAGGACACTACAATGGCCCCGGGGACCACACTTAGAGAACTGCTGGTGTACAAGAACGTTTATCTCAGTGTTACGTATTAGCAGGGAGACTCTCCTCTCCCTTCTCACTGCCACCAGCCTAGTTCAGACTTGTGGAAACCTCAGAACTGGTTTCTTTGCCCTGTTTTCCCACCACTCCCAACCATGAAGAGAATTCATAAAACGCTACACGATTATGTCACGTCCCCTCTCCAAACCCTCCCGCGGCTCTTCCCTGACTAATCAGAACTTCTATGCCTAAGAACTTAGGCTTCAGGGTCTGGCTGCAGCCCAGATTCCCAGCCCCATGTCACACTCTGCCTCTCTGATGTGTCCTCCCCCATGAGTGCCTTCTTTGTCCTGCTCCTATGCTTTTGTTTCCGCGAGTGCCTTCACTTAAAACACTCTCATTTCCTCCACTCTCACTTGCTTTCAGACTCATTCCACCAGCTGGAGATCTTCTACAAGCTTCGAAAACCCTTCGTTTGCCCTCATTTATGCAAAATAGAGTATTCTGATATAGGTGTTTTGATCCAGCTGTTGTGAGATCAATGCTCCCCCAAATTGCTTTATTCGTTTTTTCTATTGCCACAATTTGTAACAAATTCCTACATGTTAGGTGGCTTAAAATGATACAAATTGATTCTCTTACAGTTCTAGAGGTCAGAAGATAGAAATGGTTTGTAGGGGGCTCAAATCAAAGTGGTGGAAGAGTTTTTGTTCCTTTTGGAAGCTGGAGGGGGAGAATCCACTTCCTTGCTTTTTCCAGCTTCTAGTGGCCTCCTGCATTCCTTAGCTAATGGCCCCTTCTTCCATCTTCAAAGCCCATCACTCCAACCTCTATTTCCGTCATTACATCTCCTCTGTCTCTCTCTCTGAAGTCCCTGCCTTCCTCTCATAAGAACCCTTGTTATTACATTGGACCCACCTGTATAATCCAGGGCAATCTTCCCATCTCAAACTTCTTAATCCCACTACAAAGCCCCTTTTACCATATAAGGTAATATATTCACAGGTTCCAGGGATTGGGATGTGCCGTGGACGTGCCTGTGTCACAGTTGCTAATAGCAAAAGCTGAAAATCAGAATGCAATCTTAATGAGTTGCACAAGCCTTGGAGTCAGACACATGTCCCTAGGTAGAGATAAAACTCATCCATCCGATTGCTTTGAAGATTAAATGAGATAATCCGCATGAAGCATGATGACAGCTGCACAGTGATCACTTACCAAATGTCTGTGACTATTATTATTAGCCATTATTTGGCATTTTACCACCAGCTGACTTACGGTCCTCTTCACAGCACTTGCCATATTTATTTTGGGTGACTATGAAGTGCATGATGATTCTTAATTGATTTTTAATTATGTAAATACTGCCTTAATACATTCCCCTTGTTAAAAATCAGTTGTTCAATTTGTCTCGCATTAGATCATGAATTCCACTTGGGCAAGAATGGTTTTACACACCACCGAATTCCCAGAATCTAGTCCCGTAGCGAATACATTCATATTTAACACTCAGTAAATAGTTGTAGAACTAATGATTCAATCTCACTTTTTAAATAGCTCTCTGGTTTCCCATTGCCTTCAGAATGAAGTTTAGATTCTTAGCATGACAAACAAGTTTTAGCAAGATCCAGTCTCAACTTGCTTCAGGTTTGCTTCCTACCACTCCCTCCCAGCCTTGCGCCCTGCCCTCCAGCTCTATAGAACTTGCCCTGTCCGTTCAGGCCTCCAGGTCCTTTCTTGTGCCTGGAATGCCTTCTCCCCACCTTCAGCAACAAGAACACACACATTACCCGCTCCTTGTCATCTGGATAATTTGTGCTCACCCCTTCTTAACTGAACATTCTACCTTGGACAGCCCCTCCCCCACCCCACTCCCAGCCCCCACTTCTGTATAAGGGTGCCTGCCAGATCTGCCGTACTCCCTTGAGCTTTAATCCATTCCAGCTTGAAGCATACCAGATTGTAACTGCCTGTCCATCTGACAGTTCCTTCTTACCCCCCACCCCACCCCCAACAGCTTATAAAATCTTTAAGGGCAGGGACCAAATCTTACTTATTATTATATCCCCAGAGGTTGAACATAGTAGGTGCATGAACATAGTAGGTACTCAATTCATGTTAGCTGAGTGCCTGCCTCTGTGTCTGTCTCTAGAATGTCAGCTCTGTGGGTGCAGGGACAGTTTTATTTATCTTGATACCCTAAGATTCCAGCAAGGCGCCTCGTAGGAACATAGTGCACACTCAACACATATTTGTTGAATGGCCAAGTATCTCCACAAGATGCCCTGCCTACGTGAACAATAAATTACAGGGTGTGTGTCAGTCACTGTGTGCTAATCACCATTGCGAGGCTTTGGAAGGGATTTAAAAAAAAAACAACAAAAAACAGAACACCCTCCAACACTTACTGGAGCGTCCAGTGGGCAGCACGCAACATAAATGTCTATCGATGACATCTAGAAATGCATTTCAATGAATTTTATTGGTTACACTTCTTGCCAAGAACTATATGTCACAGCAAGAAAGGTTAAAGAATAATCCTAAAATAGCCACTACTTCCCCTATTCCTTCAATAATTCTCAAGCTCCAACCCCCTTCCACACTCTGTACCTGACCACACCTTTCCATGGATAACAACCAGGCTCCTGCAACTCTTAAACCAACAGACCTACAAAGATGTGTCCAGCATCATCCCTTTCTCTTTTCTTTTCCACCTTTTGGGCACTTTCCCAAGGACATCAGAGGGCTTCCCTTCTTCAATATACTCCTATCTCACTTGGTTATCCCCAGATACCCAGAATGCAAGTCCTATCTTCTGAGGCAGAGCTGAGCCATGGCTCTAGTAGTAGAAGAAAGAATGGTTGGTGGCAGGAACGAGGGTGAGTGGAACAGTCTCCAGTGTACCCAGAAATGCCCACTGAAACAGCAGATACAGCTCTATTTCCTGGATTATGGAAGGAGAAAAAAAGTTGTCAGTCTCCTATTAGGGAGCACATGGCTTGGTGTGTAATTGAATTCTTTGTAATTGTTTACCTAATTAGTTTCTTTGCAACCATCCTCATTACCACAAGCATATTAAATCTCACTGTGAACTGGAAGGAATGGGAGATTAAAAAAAAAAAAGAAATGAACATTTGAGAAGAGAGTCCAACATGGCAGGCAAGCACTGTGCTGGACATCTTTATATATGTTAGCTCTTTAATCCTCACCAAAACCAGTGCATAAACAAAAGATAGAATAATAGGTTTTGTTTTGTTTTTTCATTTACACCTCCCAGAGCTACAGAAAGCTTTAAGTGATCACACAGCTGGTAAGCGATATTGTCACAGTTTGAACCCAGTTTCTACAAAAGCCATGCTTTTCATGCTACACAAGTTTTCTTTTATTGAGCAGCTGCTATATGACTGGCACTTTGCAAATGATATTTCACAGATTCGCTCCCATTCCACCATGGGCAGTGATTTCATACAACCATTTTATAGGTGAGGAAGCCGGAAAGGTTAGATGCTTTATTCAAGTCCATATTTACAAATCAGATTTCACACTGAAATCTTGAAAACATACAGAGGGAGACAGAGAGAGAGAGAGAGAGAGAGAGAGAGAGAGAGAGAGAGAGAGAGAGAGAGAGAGGGAGGGGAGAGAGGATAGATCTAGCTATATTAAGCAGGAAACGAATACAGAACTCGTTTTGTTGTGCTTCCCTTGATTGCTCTTCACAGATGTGTTTTTTACAAATTGAAGGCAAGGCCTTCCTCCAGGAAAAACATGATGACTCGTTTTATTGCTGTGGTCTGGAATGGAACCCACAACATCTCTGAGGTGTGCCTGCATGGGGCATTGGATGCTTACAAAACTGAAGGAGGGGCAGGCTCTAGGCTGGGCTCCCTCAGATGACACCCAGATAGTATCACAACTGCTGACTCCCAGCTCCTACCACCTTAGCCACACTCAGGATTGGGGAGCTGCCATTATCACTGTTGGCTCTGCATCATCCAGACTTGCGCCAGCTACAGGTAACCCCACCTTCATCCCCCCTTAGCTCAATTCAAGCCGAGCCTCCTGTGAGCACATTTGAATGGCAGACTCTCATCATACTCAGAGCCTCTAAGGGAGTCTGAGAGATGGATTTTACCTTTCCAGCCTCTGCAATTCAGGAAGGCAGGAGGAGAAAGGAGGGACAGATGCAGAACAAGACATTCTCCTCTGTCCTAGTTGGCCTTCCCGCGGGGCAGCCATCTGCTGGAGCTGAGAAGCCCCCTTCAGAAGGAGCCAATGATGGAGTCCTCCTACTCCATTCGCACTATGTGTGGAGCTAATCTATTGTGTCTATCTGCTACATAGTATCCCATTGTATGAATCCACCACTTTTTGCCTATCCACTCTGCCAGGAATGGAAACCCAAGCTGCCTTTTGGGCCTCCTAGGGAATTTGCCTAAGACATATGCTTGGACCTTACAGATTTTTGTGCTCACATCACCTGATCTTTTTATCCACTATGAAATCGAGAGAGAGAGAGAGAGAGAGAGAGAGAGAGAGAGAGAGAGAGAGAGAGAGAGAGGAGAGAGAGAGAGAGAGAAAATATAGAATAACAATAGGTAACATTTATGGAACATTTACCATGAGTCAGACACTTTCTTAAATCCTCAGGATTGTCATGAGGATTAAATTAAGCAGCAGGAGTATCTGACACTTTATACCAAAGGACACTGAGGGGCTCAGTAAGTAAAAGTTATTATCATCAAGCAGTAGGTCAAGGGCTGGACACCAGGGCCTGGCCTTTGAGTAACACCACCTGGAATGCGTTCCCAGGCAAGGTGCCTCGGTGTGCCTCTATGCACCCACCCTATGGCCTGTGCCACTTTGATTCTCGCCCCTAAACACAGATAGCACTGGTTTGTTTATCTCTCTAACTCCACACAAGATTAGGATGCCTTTGTGGTAGGGATTTGGTCTTACTCTTTTCTATACTCGAATCCTAACACCTGGTGCAATGCCTGGCACATGTAGGCACTCAAGCCATGACTGTTGGATGAAGATATTAATGTTTAGGGGAGTTTATGACTAGGCCTGAACCTTGTAAGAGAAAGGCCCTGCCAGGTATAGATTGCACTGGAGTTACAAGGAATATGGGCACATTGGCCTCTGAAGGTCAAAAATGAATATTTTGTAATATGCCAGGGAATGTCTTTCCTTTTGGGAGATGAACTATAAGGAGATATCAAAACCCAGGATTGTTTTCTACGTGCCTGGAAGAAACCAAGTTGGGGGTGGGGTAACAGAGGGAGGCAACGCCTCACACAATGCTAAGGTAGGCATGCTATTCTCAGAAATGAACATTTCCTGAAGGGCCTTTTCACAGATCAAATGGCTACTCTTCATGCAGCAAATCGGCATCCTCTGTGTCTTCCATCATGTTGCCAGGGACTGATGAGTTCAAGGTCAATGACGCAATTCTGCCCATCAGGATTTATTGTGTCCACCATGTAGGAGAATGAATTGACCCTTCTGAGCTTTTGTTGCCTGCTAGGCACTGGGAGGTACTCCCACCTACCACATTAACTGTAATCCTCCTTAACCATCCCATGGGTGGGTACTGTTGCTATCCATATTTAGAAATGAGGCAACCGAGGCTTGAAGAGCCTGAGAAACTTGCTCAAGGGCTGTCACCTGAGAGGTGGAGGAACTAAGCTTTGAACCTAGGGCTGCTCTGCCGCAGGGCAATGTGCTAGTTACGGCAGAAGCTAGCACCCTGTCCTTGTCCTTTTATAGCACCTCCCATAATTGTAAATCATCAGTTGTGTCATTTTTAGTTGATCGTCAGCCTCTCTGGCCAGACCATACACTCCAGGAGGGCCAGGTCATGCATGTGTTTGTTCCTTGCTCTGTCCTCAGCACCAGCACGTAATAGGCCTGGCCATAATGGAAATCTACTTATGGTCGTTGAAGGGATATTTCAAGGAATTAATGAAATTCACAAACACCAATGACATAGATCTCTCCAGCATGCGGTGATGGTGACATACTCAGCTCCTTGTTGGCTCTTGCCTGGACTGCTATATTAATGTCCTTATTGTCACTACATTTCAACTCAGTTTCCCATCCTGCAGATGGAGGTCAGCTTGATCTTTCTTATAGCACACACCTGAGTACATCATGGTCCTGCTGAATGTCATCACCAGTGTCCCATTCCCTGCAGGATAGAGTCCACGCCCCTTCTATACTTCTATCATGGCACCTGTGTTACCTATTCCTGCTATTGGTACCATGTCAGCACTCTTCTGTTAGCTCTGAGTTCCTTGAGGGTTGAGAGCTTGCTGTTGTTCATCTTTACCTTTGCAGGTGTCTAAGAGTGCCTGGCGTACAGCAGGTTCTTGCAAATGTGTGTTGAATACATATATAAAGTGATAATTATATACCTGGGCTCTGGAGCCTGACTGCCTGGATTCCAGTCCTGACTCTACTACTTCCAAGCTGTGTGAACCTGGGCGAGTGACTTAACCTCTCTGTGTCCTCACTGTACCATGGTAATGATAGCAGACTTGGCATCAAAAAGCTGTTGTAAGGGGAAGACACTCAGAAAAGTGCCTGGTACATACTAGTGTTCCAAAATATTAACTTGGCTGATTGACTATAAAAAATATGTTATGATGATAAATGTCATTCACAATAGGGGCTCAAAAATAATATGCTGGTGGTGTATGGGGTAGGAACACGTTAAAACTTATGAAGGGGATCTAACAAGGCTTCTTGGAGGAGGTAGGAATTGACCTGGTCACTGAAAGTTGTATGGGCATTCAAAGAGTAGACGTGAGGAGGCACAGAGAGGACCAAGAAAGGACATAAGGGGCCCAGCAAATAAGGCTTGGGCAAATACAAGTGGGAGAGGGAGTGGTGAGCATATTGCAGAAGGGTGTGGCTGAAGTCAACTGTGTGGAGGCTGGTTCAGCAGGACACAGGCCTGAAAAGTAGCTGAGAGCCAAGCCTTTAAAGCAGTGGGTCTCAACCTCCTCATGTTGTGGTGACCCCCAACCATAAAATTATTTTCGTTGCTACTCTATAACTGTAATTTTGCTACTGTTATGAATCGTAATGTAAATATCTGATATGCAGGATGTATTTTCATTGTTACAAATTGAGCATAATTAAAGCAGTGATTAATCACAAAAACAATATGTAATTATATATTGTGAAATATTTATTTCTAATTACAAATAAATGAAATTTTGTCTTGAAGCATGGAGACGGATAGAGGAGCGGTGTCTCGGTTCCTAAGACCATCGAAAATATGTGTTTTCCGATGGTCTTAGGCGACCCCTGTGAAAGGGTCGTTCAACCCCCAAAGGGGTCGTGACCCACAGGTTGAGAACCGCTGGTCTAGTGGGAGAAGCAGGCATGAAGAACATTTGTGAAACAGTGGGCTGAAGAGAAAGACACTTGACTCTGTGAATGCCTGTCACAAAAGAGCCTGTCCCAGAGAAAGCTTTTCTGATATTTGAAATGAGAGCAGGAGGGGAGTAAACGTTAACTAGGAAAAAGATCAGAGAAAGGAGAAGAACATTGTACTCGTAGGCAGAGCAGCATGTTGCAAGGCCCTTGGTGCAATGTGAACAAGGTGTCCTGGGGTCCTGGAAGCAGGCCAGCGTGGCTGCAGGGCCCAAAGCAACATGTTCATGGTGCTGGCCAGAGCTGGGCAAGGTGTGTGTGGGGCATGGAGGGACAAGGGTGCAGACCATATAAGGCCTTATGAAGAATGTTTATCTTTATTTAAGAAAAATGGGAAGCCATCTAAAGAATGTAGATAGGCTTACACACAGGATCATATTTGTGACTTTCAAAGATAACGTGAAGAGAAACTTGCATGTTTGTTGCAGGGAGTGTTTTTTTTATTCCTTGATGTACATGTAACGAGGTCCTATTTCCCTTCTTGCTCCTTTTCTTTAGTGAAGTTGAACTAAATATATTTTTTAAAAAATCATCCCATGTATTTTATACTAGAGGGCCACAAATCACCCTGTACATTTGAAACCAAGCCTGCTGGTCGTAGATTATAATAATAATAATCACATAATAAGAATGACAGCTGTCATTTTCAAGCATTTAATATGTATTCTAGCTCTGTGCTTTAGAGGGTCTACAGGAAGTGTGGAACTATTAAATGTTTGTGAATATGAAAGTGGGCTGATCAAATCATGGTTTAGGAAGATAAGTCTAGTGGTCAGAGGAGAATGGGTTAAAACACAGAGAGACTAGGTACTAGGCTAGCAAACTCAGACGTCTACAGAGGGCAGGCATGGAATTTAAATGAGCGAGGACTCTGGAGCAAAGAAGCTCTAGGAACCTGACCAACTGAGCCACAGATGCCTTCTCATCAGCGCACAGATGCTGTTTTAATTTCAGCCACTGAGGCTACGTAGGTTGTGGATCCAGGTGTACCAAATTTTTCTATTTTTCGAAGAATGCCAGACGATATAGATTTTTATGCGGTTGTAACTTTTCACATGAATTTAGAAGTTAAAATGGCACTCAGGCCTCGCATGTGTGTTCTCTGAGGAAAGTACAAGCTATTGTAATTATCCAGGAAGAAGTGACCAAGTCCTTACCTAGGGTGATGGCAACGGAACAAAAGATGGGAAAAGATAGCTCAGATCTGGTGGAGGTCGGATCAACTAGATTTGATGACTAATTGAATGTAGACAATGAATAGGAGGTATTGAAAAAGACTCTGATGACTTAGAGGAAGCCGATGCCAAAGGTAACTTCATGAAATGGAACGAGAATGGCTCTTGAATCAAACAGAACCCGTGCAAACTCAGCCCCATCACTTACTAGCTGTGTAACCTTGAGCATGTTACTTAACCTCTCTGAGCCTCAGTTTCTTCATCTATTATATAGGGTAGTATTAATACATATCTCATAGATATGTATTATAAAGATTACATTGTTTATAAAGATTAAATGATATCTTGACATGTAGAGCAGGTGACGCAGAATCTGGCATATAATAAGAGCTCAAATGTGTGTCAAATTTATTGGTAACATCCTTTCACTCTACTTCCAGAAAGATTCTCCAGACTTTTATTTGGTGGTCTATACTCTCCCCCATAACCTGCGCCCCCAACCCAGGTGTACCATGTGACCCAGGCCTGGCTAATGAGAACATGTCATTCCTCTGGTAATAGTGATTGGTTCGAGGATCATGTCAAACAGTCTTAGAACGGAGTCAACACAGACTAAGCAGAGTTGAGAGGTGAAAGAGAAACCAAGTCCTTCCTGAGCACCTGATTTTCAGCCATACGCCACACCTGAAATCAACTCTACATCTGGATTTTTCAATTAATGCCCTTTTAGCTTGTGTCATTTTGGATTGTATTTTTGGACGTGCGTCGTTGAAAGAGTCCTAATTGATTTTATTACTACCACCACTGTTATTATGACTTTCTAATTTAGGATCCTAAAGATGGCACATCCCTGATAGAGTTTCAAGCTGACAGCCCTTGGGAAGGCTGTCTCCAGTGCTGGTCTCCTGAGGATGAGGTCCTGTTTTTTACCATGTCTCAGGTGAGAGGGTGAATATGACGTGTCTTAGGTATCCTGAGAGGGTATCCGAAGGTGGGAATCTGTCGTGTCAAAACTCAGCAGCCCCCACTCAGCTTGAAGTTCAGAATCCCAGTTTGAGGGTAAGGAAATTGGCACTGGGGGCACTGCTTCTGCAAATTCTGAAGTTCTTGTCTGGTTCCCAGAGGAGACTCTCAGGTTGGATACTAGCTAGGGAAGCAGAAGGCAGGTGAGACCTACAGACTAGAGAGGACCCTGGATCTGTGGACAGAAGACTCTTCATCTTCATATCCAGGAATATGGTGCCCAGGCCTTGTCAGCTGTCTATCATATTTAGTGGTCATGAGAGCAGGTGTTACCTGTGCAGGGCTCTGGCTGGCATTGGGAGACCGAGGTTTCAGCTCTGTCTCAAAAACACGAGAGCTGTCTAATCTAGAACATGCTACTCATCTCTCTGATTCTTTCCTCATCAGTAAAACTGGGGAAACTTAATAAAATAATATATCTAAAGTGCTTTGCGATGTCTGAAACATAGTATGTGTGTTCTTAGCAATTTTTTCTTCCTCTCTGAGTCTCAAGTTACTCATCTGTACAGTGAAGGAGATGAATCTAAACTCTACTTACTGGATAATCCAAGAGGTTCCTTCCAGCCTGAAAATATTCTAACATTTTATGTTTCCTTGGCTTATTTGAGGTGGTGAAAAACCATACTTCAAGCTTAACATGATACTACAGAAACATAACCTTTTATCCAAAACTCTTGGTGCCAAATGCAATTCACAATTACATCATAATCTTTATGAAAGTTTTTAGTTCAGTAATGCTGCTCCGTATCTTGTATATAACAGAACACTCCTAGTGTGTATTGGTAAGCACTCTTGTGCTGGTTTTAGAATATGTCCACAAATTCTTTGATACTCCTTTCCTCAAGAAGTGGAACCTAAATCTTCCCTTCTTTTGTGTGAGCTGGACTTGGTGACTCTCTTCTCAGAAACAGGACAAAGCAGAAGTGACAGCGTGATGCTTCAGAGTAGGTCCCAAAAGGCACTGTGCTTCCTTCTGCCAATGGCATATGAGTGTGCCATCTTGCAAGGGCACCCCTCAGTCCCATCAAGCCTTCAGATGACAGGAGTCCCATGAGAGACCCTGAGCCCAAACCACCCAGGAAGCCACTTGTGGATTCCTGACCCACAGCAACTATGCTGCCATTAATGTTTGTTGTTTTAAGGCATCAAGTTTGGGGGCAATTTGTTATATAACTATAGATAATTAATACAACCCCATAATCAAGGATGTTAATAATTTTGCAGTGCAGTGTATAAATATTTGCAGCAAGTGGTTTAAATAACATCTGCAAATAACCTGACTTCAACTCAGTCAGGTTTGACTGCAAAATGAGTTGTCCCAAACTTAAGACTTTTGGTTTTCTGAACATTTATTTTATTTCATTTTGGAACTATAGATGAGAAACTGTGAACTGGGGTTACATAATGCATAGCACTCGGGACATTTTTCAGTCCCAGTGTGCTCGTTAGACAATGACCATAACAGGGAACCAGTGCCGTAAGCTGAGTTAATTTTCTTATGAAAAACATTAACAGCAGCAAACTGCCTTCCTCACTAAACTGTGTACTCAGCATGTATGGACTTTCTCATCTTCACAGATTTTGCAGCCTGAGGGAGCCTTAGAGACCATCTAGGCCATAGTTTTCCAAAGTACAGTAAAGCGGTCACCCTCATCAGAATTGAGAAGCTTCGGGAGGTGCTTGTAATGCAGGTTCTGAGGGCTTGCCCAGGCCTCCTGACTCAGAATCTCAGTGGGGGACCTAGGAATCCTACTAGCTTCATGGTGTTAGGTAAGTCAGTTAAACCCTTTAAACACGACTTTCAGCATCTATAAAATGGGGATAATAATAACTACTTCTTAAGATTGTTGCACAGGAAATGTAGTGAAGTGTCCAACACAGTGCCTGGTATAAAAATGATTTATGAATTGAATTATATAATCAAGTCTATACCTTGATTCCAGGGAGACAAGCACCTGGAGACTGATAACACCACCTTCACTGCCATCCAGGAATCAGGAAGTACAATAGCTTAAGTGTGATAATCATAATAATAATAACAGGAACATGATTGTTGAGTGTTTATATACCAGGTACTGATCTAAGCACTTAGCTCACATTAACTAATTAAATTCTCATAACAATCCTTGAGGTAGATTTTTTTTTTAATTGGGGAATTGGGGGAGAGGAACAGTGTTGGGGAATAGGGGAAGAGGGACCAGCCAAGTTGTTGTTCTTCAATCTTAGTTGTGGAGGGCACCAGTCGCCATCTGGCTGCCCATCAGCAGGTTGTGGCCTCTAAGCTCAAGGTGTTGTGTTCAATCTTAGTTGCGGAGGAGTGTAGCCATCATCCCATGTGGGAGTCGAACCAGGAGCCTTGTTGTTAAGAGCACACACTCTATCCACTGAGCCATCCGGGTGGCAGCTCAGCTCAAGGTGCCGAGTTCAGTCTTAGTTGCAGGCAGGCATAGCCCACCATCGAACAGGCAGTCTTGTTGTTAGGAGCACGTGCTCTCACCAGCTGAGCCATCCTGCCACCTGTTGGCAGCTCAGCAGCAGCTCAGCTCAGGCGCAGCATCACTGGCCCATGTGGGGAGCAAACCGGCAGCCCTGTTGCTCAGAGCTCGTGCTCTTAAGCTAACTCTTAACCAACTGAGCCACTCAGCTGGCCCTCAGATTCTTTAAGACCTATTTTACAGATGAGAACACTGAGACACAGAGCAATTAAGTAACGTGCAGTTATAGCTTCCAAGTGGCGGAGCCAGGATTTGAACCCAGAGAACCTAAGTCACTTGTAATAGTAAGATTTACCAAGTTCTGTTTGCCCTAGAATAAAAGAGAAGGGACCCCAAATCCCCAAGTGTCCTCCTTTCTTGAAGAATATCTGCTAGTCTGCCCCTGAGCTGTGGCTGAAGGCTGAGACCCCAGATGAATTGTAGATTTTGGCAAAGTTTGTTCTCCAGCTTTCACCAGGAGCATGTTGGATGAAACAATGAGAAGAACCAGAAGGCACTGGGTCTGGGGCAGGTGGCTACTTCTTGGAGAAAGCAGTCCAGGCAAGAAGGCTGGAGGCCCCCACAAGAGTAGCTTAGATTATTTCAGTTAGCTGCCCTGACTTCAGCTTTCGGGCCTTTGCACAATTCATTCCCTATGCCTAGAATTTTCCTCTGGCTTCTTTATCCTTCATGCCCATTATCCTTCATCTTCAATCTTTTACATTCTCAGAGAGGCCTTCTCAGATTATTCCATTCCAAATAAATGTCCTGGCCCATCTCCCACTCCCAATTATTCTCTGTAATCGCCCACTCTTGATTTCCTATCAGCACTTACCACAATCTGTAATCATTTTTATTTATCTGTTTTGTGATCTTCCCCCACTGCTCCAGGAGGGCAGGAACCATGTCTGTCTCTTTCGCCACTATGAACTCCAGGACCTGATTGTCAATGAGGTCTGGCACATAATTGATTCTGTCAAAGACTTGTCAAATGACTGTGAATATGCAGAAAAACATGAATGGCTATATTGGCTTTTCCCTCTCCCACCTACTTTGACACCCACTCCTCATCAGGTCACCCTGCACCTTTCTGAAGGGAATTGCTGAGCTAAGACTCTTGAGCAAGGGACATAGCTGCTCTCAGCATCACTGCCCTCAGCAGGGTATTTCTCCCACTCCCCCACACGCAGTCTTTACCACAAAGCACCCACATCTTTTGGGAGAAAGGCTGAACCAAGCACAAACAAGCGACCTGAACAGAGTGGACAAATGGCTCATCATACGTGCTTATGTGTTTTTATTTTTTAGTTTTATTTTTTTATTGTGAAATAAGCATTTTTTAATTAGTTTCAGTTGTACAACACAGTGCAATAGTTATACTTTTTACCCCGCAAAATGACAGCTCCCCTCCCCCAATCCTCCGCCCCACTCCCCGCCCCCATATCATACATATCTATTACAATTCCCTTGACTCCCCACTCCCACGCTATACTTCACGTCCCGTGACTATATATATATTAAATTATAGTTGACATATAATATTATACAACATCAGCTTCAGGTGTACAGTGTAGTGATCAAGCCTCTACCCCATCCATGAAGTGGTCTCCCTAACAAGACATGTGACCACCTGACACCCTACAAAATATTTACATTATTAATTTTATTCCCTGAACTATCTTTCATATCCCCGTGGCAATATTGTAGTTACCTATTTATGCTGTCTCATCCCTTAACCCTTCTCCCTCATCCCCATCCCCCTCCCAACTAGCAAGCATCAGTTTTTCCTCTGTGTCTCTGAGACTATTTCTGTTCACTTTGCTCGTTCATTTAGTTTTTAAGATTCCACATATAAGTGAGATCATATGGTATTTGTCTTTCTCCAACTGACTTATTTCACTTAATATAATGGTCTCTAGGTCCATCCATATCATTGCAAATGGTACGATTTCATTCTTCTTTATAGCAGAGTAATACTCCATTGTATAAATGTACCACAGTTTCTTAATCCAGCCGTCTACCGATGGGCATTTCGGTTGTTTCCAAGTCTTGGCTATTGTAAATAGCACTGCAATGAACATAGGGTGCATATATTTTTTTGAATTAGCATCTTGGGTTTCTCTGAATAGATACCCAAGAGTAGAATTGCTGGGTCACACGGTAGTTCCATTTCCATTTTTTTGAGATACCTCCATACTAATTTCCATAATGGCTGCAACAATCTGCAGTCCCACCAACAGTGCACCAGGGTTCCCTTTTCTTCACAACCTTTTTTCATATGCCTGTTGGCCAGCTGTATGTCCTCTTTAGAGAAATGCCTCTTCATATCCTCCGCCCATTTTTTAATTGGGTTGTTTTTTTTTTGGTGTTGGATTGAATGAGTGTTTTATAAATTTTGGATATTAACCCTTTATCAGATATATCATTGGCAAATATCTTCTCCCATTCAGTTTGCTGCCTTTTTGTTTTATTGATGTTTTCCTTTGCTGTGAAAAAGCTTTTAAGTTTGATGTCATCACATATGTTTATTTTTTCTTTTATTTCCCTTGCCTGAGGGGCTATATCAGTAAAAATATTACTGAGGGCAAATTTACTCCCTATATTTTCTTCTAGGAGTCTTATGGTTTCAGGTCTTACATTTAAGTCTTTAATCCATTTTGAATTTGTTCTTCTATATGGTGTAAATAGATGGTCCATTTTCTTTTTTTTGCACATGTTAGTACAATTTTCCCAGCACCATTTATTAAATAGACTATCTTTACTCCAATGTAAATTCTTGCTTCCATTGTCATAGATTAAGTATATGGATGGGTTTATTTCTGGGCTCTCTATTCTGTTCCATTAGTCTATGTGTCTGTTTTTATGGCAGTACCATACTGTTTTGATTACTGTAGCCTTGTAGTATGATTTGATGTCGGGTAGCATGATACCTCCCACTTTGTTCTTATTTCTCAAGATTGCCATGGCTATTCAGGGTCTTTTATGGTTCCATATAAAATTTAGGATTATATGTTTTATTTCTGAGAAAAATGTCCTTGGTAGTTTGATAGGAATTGCATTGAATCTACATATTGCCTCAGGTAGTATTGACATTTTAACTATATTAATTCTTCCTATCCATGAACATGGTATGTATTTCCACGTATTTGTATCTTCTTTGATTTCTCTCTTCAGTGTCTTATAATTTTCTGAGTACAGGTCTTTTACTTCTTTGGTTAAATTTATTCCTAGATAGTTTATTGTTTTTGAAGCAATTGTAAAAGGGATTGATTTCCTGATTTCTTCTTCTGATAGTTTACTATTGGTGTATACAAATGCAACTGATTTATGAATATTAATTTGTATCCTGCTACCTTACTAAACTCATTTATCAGTTCTCACAGTTTTTTGGTGGAGTCTTTGGGCTTCTCTCTAATACTATCATGTCATCTGCATATAATGATAATTTTATTTCCTCCTTTCCAATTTGGATGCCTTTTATTTAATTTTCTTGTCTGATTGCTGTGGCTAGAACTTCCAGAACTATGTTGAATAGAAGTGGTGAAAGTGGGCAGCCTTGTCTTGTTCCTGATCTTAAGGGGAAAGCTTTTAGCCTTTCCCCATTGAGTACAATGTTTGCTGTGGGCTTATCATATACGACCTTTATTATGTTGAGGTATGATCCCACTATTCCCACTTTGCTAAGAATTTTTATCATAAATGGCTGCTGGATTTTGTCAAATGCTTTTTCTGTATCTATTGATATGATAATATGATTTTTATTTTTCATTTTGTTAATGTGATGTATTATGTTAATTGATTTGTGAATATTAAACCAACCTTGCATACCAGGGATGAATCCCACTTGATTGTGGTGTATCATCTTTTTAATGTGATGCTGAATTCGGTTTGCTAGTATTTTGTTGAGGATTTTTGAACCTATGTTCATTAGGGATATCAACCTGTAGTTTTCTTTTTTTGTAATATCTTTGTCTGATTTGGGGATCAGAGTAATAGTGGCCTCATAAAATGTGCTTGGGAGCTTTCCCTCCTTTTGTATTTTTTGGAATAGTTTGAGGAGAATAGGCATTAATTCTTTTTTGAATGTTTTGTTAAATTCACCTGTGAAGCCTTCTGGTCCAGGACTTTTGTTTGTTGGAAGCTTGTTAATTACTGGTTCAATTTCTTTGGTAATAATCAGTCTGTTCAGTTTCCGTTTCTTCTTGGTTTGGACTTGGTAGATTGTATGCTTCTAGAAATTTATCCATTTCTTCTAGATTGTCACATTTGTTGGCATACAGTTCTCGTAGTATTTTCTTACAATTTTCTGTATTTCTGTGGTACCTGTTGTCACCTCCTCTTTCATTTCTGATTTTATTAATTTGGGTCCTCTCTTTTTCTTGGTGAGTCTGGCTAAGGGTTTGTCGATTTTGTTTATCTTTTTAAAAAACGAGATCTTGGTTTCATTGATCTTTTGTATTGTTTTCTTGTTTTTTGGTTTTTTTATCTCTATTTCATTTATTTCTGCTCTGGTCTTTATTATTTCCTTCGTTGTACTCCCTTTAGGCTTGTTTTGCTGTTCTTTTTCCAGTTCCCTTAGGTATAAAGATAGTCTATTGATTTGAAATTATTCTTGTTTCTTTAGATAGGCCTTCATTGCTATGAATTTCCCTCTTAGGACTGCTTTTTGCTGCATCCCATAGATTTGGGGCTGTTATGTTTTCATTGTCATTTGTCTTAAGATAGCTTTTGATTTCTTCTTTGATCTCATTGTTGACCCACTTGCTATTTAGTAGCATATTATTCAGCCTCCATGTATTTGTGTGCTTTCTGGATTTCTTCTTGTAATTGATTTCTAGTTTCATAGCATTGTGGTCAGAGAAGATGCTTGATATGATTTCAATCTTCTTAAATTTATTGAGACTTGTTTTTTAGCCTAACGTGGTCTATCTTGGAAAATGTGCCATGTGCACTTGAGAAGAATGTATGTTCTGTTGCTTTGGGGTGAAATGCTCTAAAAATATCAATGAAATCCAGCTGATCTAAAGTGTCACTTAAGGTCATTGTTTCTGTGTTGATTTTCTGTCTGGAGGATCTGTCCATTGATGACAACGGGGTGTTGAAGTCCCCTACTATCATAGTGTTACTGTTGATCTCTGTCTTTATGTCTGTCAAAATCTGTTTTATATATTTAGGAGCGTGTATGTTGGGTGCATAGATGTTTACTACGGTTATGTACCTTTGTTGAATTGATCCTTTTATTATTATGTAATGCCCTTCTTTGTCTTTTATTGTGGTCTTCATTTTAAAGTCTATTTTGTCTGAAATAAGTATTGCTACTTCAGCTTTTTTCTCATTTCCATTTGCATGAAATATCTTATTCCATCCCTTTACTTTCAGTCTGTGTGTGTCTTTTGATCTGAGATGAGTCTCTTGTAAACAGCATATGCATGGGTCCTGTTTTC
>NW_017731456.1:2525609-2636113 GCF_001890085.2 Hipposideros armiger | reverse complement strand
CTCTTTATCTCTCCTTCAATTTTAAGTGATAGCCGTGCTGGGTAGAGCAATCTTGGTTGTAGGCCTTTATTTTGCGTCACTTTGAAGATTTCCTGCCACTCCCTTCTCACCTGCAGAGTTTGCGTGGAAAAGTCAGTTGTTAGTCTTATGGGAGTTCCTTTGTATGTAACCTGCTGTCTTTCTCTTGCTGCTTTTAGGATCCTGTCTTTGTCTTTAACCTTTGCCATTTCAACTATGATGTGTCTTGGTGTGGCTTGTTTGGGTTCAGCTTGTTTGGAACTCTCTACACTTCCTGGGCTTGTATGTCAATTTCCTTCACCAGGGTAGGGAAGTTCTCAGTCATTATTTCTTCAAATACATTCTCAATCCCTTGCTTCTTCTCTTCTCCTTCTGGTATTCCTATGATGTGAATGTTGTTGCGCTTGATGTTGTCCCACAGGTCTCTTAAACTATTTTCGTTGTTTTTTATTCTTTTTTCTTTTTGTTGTTCCAAATGGGTGATTTCTGCTATTTTGTCTTCTAAATCATTGATACAATCCTCTGCTTCATCTAATCTACTGGTAATTCCTTTGAGTGTGTTTTTCATTTCAGTTATTGTATTCTTTAGTTCTAACTGGTTGTTTTTTATGATTTCTCTATCCTTCTTTATGTCCTCCCTAAGTTCCTTAAACATTCTTATCATCAGTGTTTTAAACTCTGCCTCTGAAAGTTTGGATACCTCAGTTTCATTTAGTTTGATTTCTAGAGGTTTCTACTGATCTTTTACTTGGGACATGTTTCTTTGTTTCTTCATTCTGGCTGTCGCTCTGTGATTGCTTTGATGTATTAGATAGATCACCAGCGAGCAAGCCCGTGTGCCAGCTCCACTGGTTCTTTAGCCAACCTCAGCCTCACCGAGTTGAGCAAAGAGAGTCCTCACTAATTTCTACTGCCAGCTGTCGTAGAACTCTCCTTCCCGGCAAAGTAACTCTGGGCTGGTGAGCTCCGTGTGGGGCCGGAGGGTCTCTCCCCCAACCAGAGAAGCCTCCCCACAGCTGAGCTGTTCCTCATGGGGTTTGCCCTCTCTCATCTCCGTCCCTCCTACCAGACTCGACATGGCCTCCTCTTCAAAACCTTCTTTTAGAGGTTCTGTTCATCTAGTGTTCAGGGGACTTCCGAGGTTGAACGTTGTATAAATTATTTGTAATTTTGTTGTGATCCTGGGAGGCAGTTGGCACAGCATCTGTCTTTCCCACCATCTTACCAGAAGTCCCCTACTTATGTGTTTTTAAAAGGAACCAGCTTTGTTGCTCCATAGTCTTCATTCCTAGAAAGGACAATAGAATGCAATTAAATGATTCATACTACAGGAGGCAATGGTTTTCTCTAAGTCAGAACCAGCATCATTAGTTTACACACGCTCTCTTTAAACCAATTCATTGAATGACACCCAAGGTTTGAACCAATGAATCCATGGCTGAGATCACAGCTGGAGACAAGTGACGCAGAGAGAAGGCATCAGGGTCCCATCTCACATCCTAGCTGTAGACAATCCATACGCCTACTGATTTTGGCAAGAAAAAAATCAAAACACAGTTGGAGGAAGGGGAGTAACTTTGTTGTTGAATGCGTTGTCCCCCCAACCCAGGGCCCTAGGAATGTAAAACTGGTAACTCAGGATGACTTCAAAGTGGCAAATGGTACAATTCAATGAGGAAACTGGGCTTGCCCAATTATTAAAACAGCACAATCTTCTAGAAGGTAATTCCTAGAAATAAAATGCCAAGCATATACAAGTCATCAAAAAGCCTCTGGGACAGGAATTTCCAGCTTGACAGGAACCATCTACTTAGTGTTCAAAGAGAAAAGAACAGCATTATCCCAATTCTTTACTTGTGTTGTTTCTGAGGTTTGGAATTAATTATTCAACTAAACAGTTGCTCTGAAATTCATTCAACATTTTTTTAGCTCTATGACCCTGGGTAAGTTACTTGACCTCTCTAGGTCTCTATATCCTATAGAATGGAAATAATTGTAGTACTTGCCTCATCTATAAAGATAAAATAAATTATAATATATGTAAGTGCTTACTTAGTACAGCGTCTGACACATAGTAAATGGTATGAAAGTATTGAAAACCTTTTTTTTTTCAGATGATATATGGCAACAGCCAATGTGCTCACACATTGTACACATCTCCATCTCGTTGGATCTTAATGCCAGCTCCATCCTAGAGCAACCTAAGGGCAAGGACTCCATCTCTTTCTCGTGTATCCCAGTGTCAGCAAATTACCTGGCAACTAATAAGCATTCAGTAAGTATTTGCAATGAATAAGTAAATGAATATTGCTCTGAAGTTATAAAATGAATAATACACAGTCCTTGTTCTTATAGAACTCATAGTCCAGTGGAGGATAAACACACTATATAAAACCCAATCAAGTGATTGATTATTGTTCTATCAATAAAAGAGGTATGAAAACATTGTTGTTAGAATTTGCTTAGCTTGGGGGAGAGAGGGAAGGAGGTGATGGATAAGCCAACCTAAAGGAGAGGGATTTCGCCCGGTAAAAGTTGGATTTAAGGTGATGGCATCTGAACTGAGTTTTAAAGGATGAGTAGGGGTTGGCTAGATGAAGAAGGTGGGGAGAACTCTTCAGACAGATGAAGTACATGTGTGCACTCCAGGTTCTTGTATAGGGAGGGTGTGTGTAAGAGAGACATTTCGCCATCAGACTGCAGATTCCGTCAGGACAGGAGTCACTGAGCTTCTTCTATAAGGGCTAAATAGTCAATATTTTCAGCTTTTTGAACCATCTATCTTGTCACAACTACTCAACTGTCATTGTGGAAAGAAATCAGCCATAGACAATATATGAACAAATGATGTGGGAAGATGTTTCTCAAGGAGGGCTGGATTTGTCCCCTGGGCCCTAGTTTGCCAACCTTTACTATAGAATGAGAAAACTGCCCTCTGGCTTCCCAAGGATACAGTACTTGAAGGTACCCAACCCACAGGGCTTATGCGAGAAGGCCTTCCCATGATCAGACTTGCTCTTACCAATAACCATGTTACAAATTACTTCAAAGCTTAAAGCATCAATATTTGTCACAGTTTCCATAGGTAAGGAAGAGTTTGACTGGGCTAGTCTGGCTCAGGGTCTCTTATGAAGTTGTAGTCACGATATCATCCAGGACTGCAGTTATCTGACAGCTCTCTACTAGGGCTGAGGATCTACTGGGTTGTCAGAAAAGTCATGATGCATTTTTGCAATGAAAAACAGAAAAATACATCATGACTTTTCTGAAAATCCAATACTTTCATGGTGGTTCACCCACTTGGCTGGCTAGTGGGTGTTGGCTTTGGCAGGAGGCCTCTGTTCCTCCTCATGTGACTGCTTGAGTGTCCTTCACAACATGGGTGATGGCTCCCCCAGAACAAACAACCCCAGAGATCAAGGCAGAAGCCATGACCTAGCCTGGGAAGTTACACATTGTCAATTTTGTTGCATTTTACTGGTCATATGGACAAATACAGATTCAATGTGGGTACAGACACTATGCAAGCCATGTATACCAGGAGGCAAGGGTTACTGGAGGCCATTTTGAGGCTGGCTGCCACACCCTTTCTTCATAACCACAGTGAGATGTGACTCACTCTTATCCTTATCTCTCCCCTATTTTCGTCAAATATTATCATAGAACCTTCAAGAGAATGTGAATGTCCCAAACCCCTTCACATTAGTAATGAAAAACAAGAACATAGTAACTCTTGGTTATTATGCAGACATGAAAAAATTAAATGAATCCTTACTACTTTTGCTCTCCTGAAAAGCATAAAAGAGACAGGGGTACAAATATAGGAAGCTCATTTCTGAAATTCTCCCTCAAGGAAATAAGTGGCTTATTGGACAGAGCCATTAGTTGCTCCCCATCAGTAAATCGACCCCAGGCTTCCCTATCCCAACTTCCTCACTTGCCTAAAGGTGAGCTGCACTAGATAGCCAGTTACTTCATTCTTTACCTTCCATAAATGAAGTAGAATCCAGAAACTTCTAAAAACTTTACCTAGAAACAGTAGCTTACCATGATACCCAGTGGGGGTCATTTGAGAAGACAGGCTGAACCAATTCCTTTCCTATCAAACTACAGTAAAACCTTGGATTGCGAGTAACTTGGTTTGCGAG
Organism: Hipposideros armiger; assembly: GCF_001890085.2. Lineage (NCBI taxonomy): Eukaryota > Metazoa > Chordata > Mammalia > Chiroptera > Hipposideridae > Hipposideros > Hipposideros armiger. The sequence goes on along the minus strand of NW_017731456.1, from coordinate 2,631,947 downwards.
TATTCTGCAAGACGAGCAAACATTTCTATTAGGTTGGTCCAAAAGTAATTACAAGTAATGGGAAAAACAGCTATTACTTTTGCACCAACCTAATAATACATTTTAACTTGGTAAACGAGCAATGTCTTGCAACCTAAGTAGTTTGTTTCTGGAATGAATTATGCTCGCAAACTGAGGTATTACTGTATTTGAGACTTAGGATTCTAATATTTTACAATTGAAGAGACCTTACCATCCCTTCCAGCCTCCAATTTAATCCAGCATCCGTTTCCCCAGCATCTCTGACCAACAAATCTTCTTGTTTCTGCTCACAAGTATCACAAGTTCTTTTTGACTAGGCAGGAGCTGGGGAGAAGCGAGGTGACATCTTTTCTGAGTGTCTCTTCACCTGGCAAGGAGAGGCTCAGTGTTTTCTGGCTGGGGAAAAACAGAGTTTTATTTATTTGAGTTTTCCAGGTGACAGGAGATAGTTGAGAGAGAAGTAAAGGTAATAGAGAGGGATAGTATGTCATATGACCCAACTCCAACTGTTAGATTGTCTCTAAAACTCTATAACCCAGGAGATGAGGGCCAGTAGCTGAGAGATACATCTTGTTGTTGAGACATAGTGGACTCTGGCCAAAAGTATTATTTCTTAGGGATTCAGATGACAAACTGTGGCACAGAAGTGGGACGATTCTCCACAGCTCTGTGCAGAACCCAGCAACACACAGGCACCCTAAGGTCTAGGGACTAAGGTGCATTGTGAGGAAGCCCCATTGGTGCAGACATTATGTGTTGTCAAAACTAGTACAGTCAGCAGAGGCAGCAGCAAGGCTGCTGAGACGTTGCCAAGAGGGAAGCCATGGTGCCTAACAGGTGCCTGTAACTTACCCACTAGGTTGTAGGTATAGGTAGGCACACTATGGGAACTCCTAGAAATGACCTGGGCACCTCTGGGTAAGGGAAGCAAAGTCCTATAATTTGACATGTAGGAGTCGCCTACAGTCATATCTTGGGGTATTAATGTAAATATGACCTCACTATAGTAGTTAGACTATGGATTTTGCAACCAGACTACCTGGATTTGAATCACAATGTGGCCCTGGGCAAGTTAATGAACTTCTCTGAGCTTTATTTTTCTCTTCGATAAATTAAAGATAATACTACACTTAATTCAGAAGGTTATTGTATGTATTCCAGGAATTATATATGTAAAGTATTTAGAACAGTACCTGGCATATAATAAGCACTGTATAATTGTTGAAAAAAAATTTTTTTACACTCACAAGTTTATGATGCCTGAAATAAACTTGCTCCACAGACTTCCCAGGATGAAACTTACCTCCTAAACCAAGGAGCCTGTTGCATGTTGGAAGATTCCAGTTATTAAAATTTCTTTCTGATGGTAAGGCAGCTTGCCTCCTTGCAACTTCTCCACATTGGTTCCAATTTTTCTCTGAGATATTCCAAAATAAACCTTTCCCATGTTAACAGCTCATTGAGACAACTCTCAGGATCTCCCTGAGTTTTCTGTAAGCTAAGGAGCTCCAGGTCCTTCAACCATTCCCCAGAGAGCTGGCCCCCAGGCCCCTCTCCATTCCAGGTGTGTACCTCTGAATGCAGTGCAGATTGTCAGCATCAGGGTGGGATGGTGACTTTAAGGGACAGCCTGGGACTGTCTCCAGGAGACCCTCCCCCCTCGGATGAACACATGCTCCTTGGAGAAAAAAAATGTCAGATTAACCCAACCGTTTTAAATTAGTTTTGTTTGGGAGAACAGGGGAAAAGGGATTTCCAAATAGAGCCAAGGACTTTGTCAGAGCTGTTCCTCTCAGATAGAGATGGACAACTGGCTGGCCTGGAGGGAGGCCAGCGGGGAAGTGTAACGCTGTCCAGGGACGGGAGCCAGCACCGGCTCCTCCTCTTGGGAGGTAAGAAGGAAAAGCTGGTTTCCTCAGTAGAGATAAGCGTATTAAGTGTGTGCCCTAGGAAAAAATAAAACTTCTCCCTGTGCCTGGCACGGGCCCAAACTCTTGCCCCCAACTGGGACAGAGCCCTCCCTCATTCCACTTTCACTATCAGAAGTCCTGTCAGCCCCTCACCTCCAAGGCATACGGCTGCCAGATGTAAGTAAGCACAGCATATTTCCGGGTTTCACTTGCTGCGGACTTTGTGAATCATTTTCTTTCTTGGGCCTGGGGGGTGGAAGAAGAGGAGGTAGGAGGGAGCATGGAAAATGTCATTTTTGGTCTCAATCAGACTTTGTTTTCTGGAGAATGACAGTTGAAACTCTCTTTAGTTGCTTTCTGTTTGGCAATATTTAATGAGTATTACACCCAAAGCAACTGTTTTGGAAATAAAATCTCCTCATTTCTTTCATTAGAAAAGTTCTCCCTATTATAAAGCTAAGGCTTGCTCAACAAAGGGAACAAAACATCAATCCTAGTCCACCATCCAAAGGCAGTTTTCATTATCACGTCAGTGGATTTCTTGACAGAATTTATGTCATAGCTTTTTATTTATTTTCCAAATAATTGTAATCATCATTTATAATACATAATTCCAAATCATTCACACATACCGGGGATGCCAAAAAAAATGTACACACATGACTGGCATTCATCTTTTGTTATCAGTATATATGGAATATTACAATTTAAATACAGTTTTTTCCTTTCTTAAAATGTGTATACATTTTTTGGCACCCTCTAATGAATATTTCTTGCATAATGTATAATTTACATAACTGTATTTTTAACAGTTTTGTTAAGATACAATTCATACTATACAATTTGCCTATTTAAAGTATACAAGTACAAGTCAATGTTTTTTAGCATATACACAGAGGTGTACGACCAACCCCATGATCAACTTGAGAACATTTTCATTATCCCCAAAAGAAGCCTTGTTCCTGTCACTCCCCATCCCAACCCCAATGACTGCCCTAGGCATCTACTAATTTACTTTCTGTCTCTATTGATTTGTCAATTCTGGATATTTCAGATAAATTGAATTATACTGTATGTGTTTTGTGTGTGTGTGTGTGACTGGCTTCTTTCATTCAGCATAGTAGTTTTAGGACTCACTCATGTTACAGTATGTATCAATGCGTCTTTCCTTTTTATTGCCAACTAATATTTTATTATATGGATATACTGCTTTTTTAAATTATTTTTTCAGTTACAGTTGACATTCAATATTATTTTATATTGGTTTCAGGTATATAGCATAGTAGTTAGACACACATATATATATATATTTTATGCAGTGATTCCCTCCAATTAGCCTAATAACTACCTGGCACTATACAAGGTTATTGCAATATTATTGACTATATTCTCTATACTGTATTTTACATCCCTGTGACTATTTTGTAACTACCAATTTGTATATCTTAATCCCTCTTATTTATCAGTTTGTGAGTTGATAGACATTTGAGTTGTTTCCACTTTTAATCTATTATAAATCATGCTGCTGTGAACCTTTGTGTTCAAGTACATGTTTTTATTATCTAAGAGTGGAATTGCTGGGTCTTATGATAACTCTATGTTTAACCTTTTGTGGAACTGCCATGCTGTTTCCCAAAGTGGCTGCACCATTTTGCATTCCCTCCAGCAGCATACGAGGGTTCTAATTTTTCCACATCCTTGTCAGCACTTACTATTATCTATCTTTTTGAGTATAACCATCCTAGTGAGTATAAAATGGTATCACACTATGGTTTTGATTTGTACTTCCCTAATGGCTCATGCTGTATGCTTATTGACCACTCTTATACCTGCTTTTCTGAAATGTTTATTCAGAACCTTTTCCCATGTTTTAATTAGGTTACTTTTCTTTTTATTTTTGAATTGTAATGTGTGTGTGTGTGTGTGTGTGTGTGTGTGTGTGTGTGTGTGTGTATATATATATGTATGTATGTATTCTGGATACAAGTCCCTTATGTTTTGCAAATATTTACTCCCATTCTGTAGACTGTCTTTTCACTGTTTTGATGGTGTCCTTTAAAGCACGAAATTGGTAATTTCAATGAAGTCCAATTTGTCCATTTTTTTTCTTCTGTTGCTTGTGCTTTTGGTGTTACATCTATAAAGCTTTGCCTAATCCAAGGTCACAAATATTTACTCCTATATTTTCTTCTAAGCAGTTTAGGGTTTTAGCATTTCATTTCAGTCAATGATCCATTGTGAGTTAATTTTGTGTATTGTGTGAGGAAGGAGTCCAACTTCATTCTTTTGCATGTGGATATAAATGTCTTTTTTAATGGTTGTAAAATATGCCTACTATTTGAAGATATTTACATCTTTCTAATTTGGAGCTGCTATAATAAAATTCTATGAAGACTCTTTCTGCATCTAGAATTAATTTTTTCAAATCAATAGAACCTAGAAAAACCTATAAATTGGTACATAACAATCTAGAAATTTAATTATTGAGTCAAAGGGAATAAGCATTTTAAAGGTGCTTGATCTATGTCACTACCTTGCTTTCTCAAATGGTTTTATTAATTTACACTCCTTCCAGCAGTATATAAGAAAGCTCCCCTGCCTTTTGCCATAATTGTAAGGGAATTACAACCATTTTTTTTAACCCTTCCTAACTTGATTGGCAAACATTTTCCTCACTGATTTGTTTTCTAGTTGTATTTCTTACTATCACTTTTCCCACATTTATCTGTTTTTCTTGGTGCTTTGTTTGAACTCCTTATATGGCCCATCGCATCTTTTGGCTCCTTATTGCCCATCATCCTGCAGCACACTGATCAAATTTTTTTGCTGGATCACTTGAATCTTCGGCCTCCATGGTAAGAACTTGAAAAGAATTAAGTTAGATTTTGTTTTTATCTCTTTTTACCAGTTGTTCCCACTCCTGGGAAGTGCTCATCCTGAAAAATTTCTTATGACTGGGTCATTCTTGTCATTTAGGCTCAGCTCAAACTTAAACCACCTAAACTAAAAGATTCATTCTAGTTATATGACTTAGCTTTATGATCTTCTCAGCACTCATCCCTATCTGAAATTCTCTTGCTTGTTTATTAGTTTATGGGTTTGTTTGTCTCTTCCCCTAAAGTAGGGGCTCCCTAAGTACAAGGACATTATCTGTCATATTCATTTCTGTGTCCCCAGTGGCTGGCACATAGGAGATCCTCATAAATGTTTTTGATAAATGATTAAGTTAAGAAATGGTTAAATTATAAATGAAACATAGTCATAGATTATTTGTTCCTCATTTATGTAATAAATACATAAAGTTGAGTTGAAGTGGAATTTATAAAAATAAATTGAGGCACCCGTTCTGTAATGAATGTAGAGAAGTATTTTAGAACATTTGTAATAAACATGATTCTGAGAATGCTAAAAACAGTTAAATTGTAAGAGAAAAATCAAGCCATTTACTTATGCTCTAGGGCTATGCTGTCCAACATGGTAGATACTATCCAACTGTGGCTATTAAACATCTGAAACGTGCCTAATGCAAATAGCCATGTTCTGTAAGATTTTGAAAACTTAATATGTAAAAAGAATGTAAAATAGCTTACTAATATTTTTTGTATTTATTAAATGTTGAAAGGGTAATGCTGTGTATATGCTGGATTAAATAAATATTTTATTAAAGTTAATTTCACCTGTTTCCTTTTACTTCTTTAAATGTGACTACTAAAACATTTAAAAATAAGAGCATTTGAGATCTTGCTCCCCAGCATATGTTGTCAGCTTGGCTCAAACTCTTATAAAAATTTTTTTAAATAAATAAAAAATAAACAAAACATTTAAAAATACATATGTGGCTTGCATTATATTTCTAACAAACAGCTCTGTTCCAAGGTAACTGACCATTTAAGAGAAATTCTATTGTGACTTTGACAATCAAATCTCTACCTATTAATTTAACTTTTGGGCAGAGGCAGAATGGGAGAGTGGAACTAACACTGGTTTACAAATAAGGCAGGGTGGTTTGGGTCCCTGCTGTGCCACAGACTGTGAGTGTGACTGAGCAAATCTCTTAACTTCTCTGGACAGGAAGCTCCTCATCTGTTTAATGAGGGGTTTGAAATTCTTATGCTGTAAAGGCCCTCAGCACCAGTGACTCCATTCTTAACCTGTATTACCCAATTCCTTTATCAGATTGGCTTAAAGCAAGGTGCAGCCACACAGAATAGATGGAGAGAGTGTTTCTTCAGAGAATCAAAGGTCTTGTACCATACCGGGGTGCCTAGATATGAAGACACTATTTTGACAGACACGGTCACCAGAAAAACTGACAAGCAGGCAGAACATGTCTTTGGTATTCTTCCAAAACCTTTTCTGTCTCCCTCCCTTTGTCCTAGACTTAAAGGGTGGTTTTTCCTGCCTCTTCAAGGTACTGTTAACCCTTGAACAACACTGGTTTGAACTGCATGGGTTTGCTTATACATGGATTTTTTTTTTAAGCTTTTATTGGGGAATTGGGGAAGGAGAACGGTGTTGGGGAATTGGGGAAGGGGAACAGCCAAGTTGTTGTCTTTCAATCTTAGTTGCAGAGGGTGCAGCTAGCTCAGCTCCAAGTCCAGTCACCATCCTGCCACCTGTCGGCTGCTCATTGCTGCTCAGCTCAAGGTGCCGTGTTCAATCTTAGTTGCAGGGGGCGTAGCCCACCATCCCATGTGGGAGTCGATCCAGCAACCTCTGTGCTCTCACCAGCTGAGCCATCCTGCCACCTGTTGGCAGTTCAGCTGCAGCTCAGCTTGGGTGCAGCTCACTGGCCCATATGGGAATCAAACTGGCGACACTATTGCTCAAAGCTCACACTCTTAACCAACTGAGCCACTTGGCCGGTAGGATATTTTTCAATAAATGCTATAAATATATTTTCCTTTCCTTATGATTTTCTTAATAACGTTTTCTTTTCTCTAGCTTACTGTATTGTAAGAATACAGTATGTAATACATATATTGGGTTGTCAGAAAAGTCATGATGTATTTTTTCTATGTTTTTCATTGCAAAAATGCATCACGACTTTTCTGACAATGCAATAATATACAAAAATATGTGTTAATCGACTGCTTATGTTATCAGTAATGCTTTTAGTCAACAGTGGGCTATTAGTAGTTAAGATTTTGGGGAGTGAAAAGTTATATATGGATTTTTGACTGTGTGGGGGTTGGCACTACCAACCCCGCCCTGCCCTCCTCTCACCGCGACACATTGTTTAAGGGTCAACTATACTTACGACTGCTATTTGGTACCTGCTTTTTCTGTGCACATAACATTTTTGGCCCTTTGCTTTCTTCTGAAAATGTACTAGTCCTGTGTTTCACCCCTTCAGAGCTCGTCTAATTGGCTCATTAATAAACTTAACTGTGCAAATAATACGGTTATGTCAGATGTAGCATTTTGTATGCATTACCTTGCTTTAGCTCACATAAATGCTGAGAGATAGTTACCACCATCATCCCTGAGATAGGAAACCTCAGGCACAGAAAAGTGAAGTACCTTGCCCAAAGCCACACAGCTAATAGGTGGTTGAGCTGGACTTTGACACGAGGCCATCAGACCCTAGAGCCATCAGAGTGGCCAGCTAGTTCACCTGATCCATGAAATCACATCAAGGTGAAAGTGGATGAATAGGGCCTGACACTACCATCCCAGGTTAAAATGTGCACTTTAATATAATAGTAACTTCAGCCCAAAGTTATGACTAGTTCTGGGCACCATGACAAGTATAAGGTAGAAGAACTATTTTTGGATCAGATGACATTGCTTTTCCTTCCTCAAAGCATGCTGCTTTGTTCTATATTGTATCTGGGCTAAACATGTACAGGCCTGGCACAGAAAAAATGTTCAAGAAATGTTGGTTTTTCTCTCCCTGTTTCCTTGGGCCCCTGACCGATGCTCTATCATCATCAGTGCAGAACCTTAGTGATGGTCTATCAACTTCACTATAGCATAATAATAAGAGCTGCCCCATGAGTGCAGTCTCCTGCCAGACACAGGCTAAGCAATTCACATACACTGCCTCATAAACTCATGTCAATCTCACCGCATGCCTGAGAAGTCAATCCTTAAACACACAGTCAAATCACATGTTAAAACATCTGGAAAGTGATCCTTTTCCACATATATCAGATCATGTTACTACTCTTCTGCTCAAATCCTCCCTCCTCCCCGCCCCCCCTTGATGGCTTTCCAACTCATTTAGAGTAAAATCTAAAGGCTTTACGTGTGGTAATGTTCCAGCCAACTTGACCTTACTCTTCCTCAAATAGTTACACAAAGCATACCTCCCACCTTAGGGCCATTGCATCTGCTGTTCCCACCACCAGCAATCTTATTCTTTACACTTAGTTCATATCTCAGCTCAAATGTCATCTCCTCAGAGGGCCCTTCCTTGACTACCCCTTCTAAATAGCTTCCCTCTATCCTTCATATCCCTTACTCTGCTCATCATACTCACCACCAGACATCCATATTTATGTATTATCTATTTTACTCAACTATATTCTTGGATACATGAGAAAAAGGATTTTGTTTTTGTTCACTGCTGTATTTATTCCCACAGACTCTTGAGTCACACACTGCATGTGCTCAGAAATGTATTTGTTGAAGGAAAGATAGGAAGGAAGGAAGGAAGGAAGGAAGGAAGGAAGGAAGGAAGGAAGGAAGGAAGGAAGGAAGGAAGAAGGGAGGGAGGGAGGAAGGAAGGAAAGAAGGATATTCCTTATTACATAGATGAAGACTCAGAGAGGTGAAGTAAATTGATCAAGGTCACACAGCTAAGTAAGTGGAAAAACCTAAATCCAAGGTTTCTGCTTTTAACCACTACATGGTCCTGTCACTAAATATCACCTCACACACACTTGAACATTGGAGAGCTTACTTGCAATATTGCATGACTTTAAAAATAAAAGTGTCCTAAGTAACTATAATATCATTTATAGATTACTTGCTTAAAAAACAAAAGGAAAAAGAAAACACAAAAAAGAACCCAATACAACACACACTCTGGACAAAAACACAAATAAAACTTGAATACCATAGTTGTCTTTGGTTTAGTACTTTATGTTAATTCCTTCTCATATACCCACTCAAAAGACATGGAATAATCCTTTTGTCTGTGACATAAGGCAATGATTGCAAATGCCTGGGCATGAGGTTTATCTGGAAGGCCACAATCCAGGCATCTTCTCAGGATGATGACCTATTTTTTTTATTTAGTCCAAGGTAACATAATCCTTTAGATGTCCAATTTGTAGGTCAACTATAAGGTGGTTGGGAAATTGGAGGCTGGATATTATTCTTTTTGACTCTTTGCAGTTTATAATAAACAGAAAGTGAAATACAATGTCCAAAATACATAAACCAGAGAGCACCAGTGCTCGAAAGCCCTTTAGGGAGCATCTGGTCTACCCCCTCATTTTCCAGATGAGGAATGTAAGTCCCTGGGAGGTGAATTTCTACATATATAATAATTATGTTTGACATTTGCTTTCAAATTTAGCATGGAGATATGCCAAATGAACCAAAAGGCAGAGAATATATAGCCAAAAAATTCCATATGTTTCCTCAGGAACTCAGTGAATCATGACATCAGTTTTCTTCTCAAGTCTCTAAAATCCGAGTCTCACTAAAAATGATCTCACACCTCAACAGGGAATAAATCTGTGGGACTGTTAACCCCACAGTGGCCAAATATTGGTACTCTTTGTGTATCTGGAACCACATTTGATTCGACCCACTAATCTTTGTTGAGCGCTATCTCTGTTCAAGGGGCTGACCATGCACTACACATATGGGTTAGCCAGGCAAGGATTCAAGTCTAAGGATGATCTATGTGACTGTAATGAGATCCTCTGAACAGGACACTTATTAACTTAGATGACCAGAGAAAAGTCTAAACAGTTTTTCTTTTTTTTTTTTTTCCTATTCTGTTGTTGTTTTATTCCCCACACTGTTCCTTATTTTCTTCCTTCCTGATACTGAAATAAATACATGCTTAATGCAAAGAAGAACTCTAGATAGAACATTTAAGTATTGATGATATTACATATATAACTCTAAACATTGGTAGCGCTACCATGCATGGCACTTAGAAGTCTTTTAATTGAGAAAACAAGTTTGTGAGAAATTTGGGACCTTGGATTTGACATCATCCATATCAGAACCTCTTCCACCTTTTCCCAGAGCCCATACTGAGAAAGAAACTTAGTGTAGATAGTTGGGTCCATTGGGGGGTGGGGGGAGGGAGATTTTTGAATTGAAATCCTGAAAGTAAACTGCATCAGAAGGTCACCTTGAGAATGAAATCATGGTGAGGAAGAAACAAAGGTTAAGACCATGGTAGACATGTCATGGAAAAGCCCCTTGAGGCTTTGGAGCTGGCTACCTGGGTTAGAATCCTGTCTCTTACTTTAGGCAAACAAGTTACTCAACCACTCAGAGCCTCCTCTATAAAATGAAGATAAAGATCCTGCCTCTGTAGAAAGATTGTGAGAATCTCATGTGATGGGCTTAATAGAGATCTTAGCACAGAGCAAGGCACATAGTATGTCCTCACTCGGCATGAGCCACTCTTGTGTGATGCACTCTTTCTGTGCAGTGCCATGGCAACCAGAACTAAAGGAGTAAGACAAAGTGAGCTCCCTGCTCTGAATTGCCCACCTTCACAGGGGCCCTGCTGGTAACCTCATGGTAGGCTATTTATGGAACCCAGGCTGGGACCAGGCACAGCCTGCCCACTGCATTGGGCTTGGGAAGTTAGGACAGTGGCTGCCAGATGCAAAGATAGTTCCCTGGGCCCTCACCCAGGTCACCCCCACCCCCTTCCTCACCCCAGCATGCTGTCCAAGTGAAATCTGGTGAACATGAGTCCAGACCACCAACAGAACAGGAGGAACAGAGGCCACAGAGGGACAATCTGAAGCCTGAGGAGGGGACAGTGTGGAGACAGGGAAATGGTTCCCACGGCCATTGCCCTAGTGGTCGGGGCAAGAGAAGAAAACGAAGTCAGTGCTGGTTCCTACCACAGGAAAGGGAACTCCCCAAGCCACAGCCCTGGGGAAATCAGCTTAGGAAAATTATGCAGAGTTTAATTTGTTAAACTGTTGAAAGGATTCATATATTGTGAAAGGAGTTTCAGGTAACTTGGAAGGGGGGACAGTGAGAGGCACTTCCTTTGCAGGGAGAGATTCAAACAAATACACTTCTCCTCTTGTCTGTTTTTCAGTGGAAAGGAAAAACACACACACCCTCTCCTCCATAATAAGTGGTTTGGTCTGAGCCTCTCTTTTACTTCCTCAAAAACAACCGCAGGGAGCAGACACTCCTCAGATTACTCTTGACCTTGGGAGTTGACTCTTAGAAATGAATTCTACTTCGAAATCTGAGAAAACAAAATAAAACCAAGCCCAACAACCTCTTGTGAAAGATGGTTTATTTCTGCTGGGGGCCCTGATTTCCCCTCTCTAATCCATGGCTGCCCCACAGTTAAGATAATGTGAATAAGTGCGCGCGCGTACACACACACACACACACACACACACACACACACACACACGAATTAAAGCCCTTCATAGCTTCCCACTGTCCCTAGATTAAAATCCAAATAGCAAACTGTGGATGATAATGTCTCACATGAGCCAGCCCTTGTGTACCTCTCAGGCCTCATTCCATACTACCCTCTGGCTGTTCATTATATCCCAGCTTCCCTGGCCTTGTTCCTCTTCTTCCAGCCTTGTCCCCATTTAAGGCCTTTGCACCAGCTCTTGTCTGTATTTAAAATGCTCTTCGCTGATTTTCGCATGCCTCCTTCTTCCCTTTCACATCCCACTCAAATGTCACCATCTCAAGGAGACCTTCAGAAACCATCCAATGTAAAGTAGTTAGCACTTATCACTTTCTGTCATTGTCAATCAATTGTTGTTGTTTGTCACAAAGTCTTCGCTATCCAGTTCACAACTGTATCCCCAGAGTCTAAAATCTTGCTGGTCACATAGTAGAGCTCAGTATCTTTTTGTAGAAGCTCATCTCTCCCTAGTCTTTCCCCCACTGCCATTTTTGATGACTTGCTCATCTACTTTGATGAAACCTAATTTCTCCTCCCCTCCCCTCTACACTACCCAGATACCAGCAGAGCCATATTCTGGCCTTCGTCATTAGATTCCCACTCAAACGCCTCATCTTGGAACCACTCTTCTCTCTTCAAACTCCCACATCTTCCAAGCCTCCTTTATTCTTACCTCCACTAACGTAGGCAATCCAATCTCAACCTTTCCCAAATCCCTAAGCCCGTTAGCTTCCTCTCAACTTGACTCCCTGCACAGATTTTTGGCATCATGGCTAAGAACACAGGGTTGCTGTCATACCAGTGACAAGGATTTGAGGGTTTTTGTGTGTGTGTGAGGATTAAATGAGCTCAGCACCATGCCGAGCACATTATAAGTGCTCAAGCAATGTTGGCCAGTCTCATTACTATTAAGATTGTAATTAAAGTTTCCTCTTTGCCTCAGCCTCCTGCCCTTTCTTTTCTCCCTCCCCTTTCACTCCCATTTGGTTAGTTTTACTCTTCTTGGTTCATTTATATGAGGTGAAGTTGAAAGTTTGTCAGGTCTTCTTAGTGGTAGTACGGAGTTCTGACTGGATAGAAGCAGCTCAGTGCAAGTTGGAGAGGAGCTGAGAGCTTCGCAGGCTCCCTGGGAACCTTGCACACCAGCCTAGGGGCTTTGGGCTCTCGTTGTCTGCTGTCCACAGGTGGGCCTCAACAGCTATTGGGGGCAGGGGTCAAAGGTCCCCGGAGCTGGGTCGGTTGGAGTGATGTTCACCTATGTTTTCATTTATTAGATACTTAGAAACCAGTTTATACCTTTCTGGAGTCATCAGCTCAGGGTTTATTATAACCCCTTCAATTTTTTAGTCTTTCTCATTCAAGGTCTCAGGCATCCGGAGGAGCAATCCCTGGAAAGGATCATGAGTAAGCCTTGGCCTGGTTCCCTGTGGGAAGAGGGGTGGAATGAGTACAAACAGAGGAAGCTGCCTAGGTCCTCTGACTATGGTTCTGTGACCTAGGCAAACTGCAGTTCTGAGGCCCTTTTCTTAACTCTCCTCAGATATGTCTCAGGCCCCATCGGTGAGGAATTTTTCATTTGAAAAAGCCCCATTTATTTCAGGATGATTAATACCAACCACATACCAGATTCTCAAATATTTGCTGGAAGAATTTATGAGTGACTGCACAAAGGAACTCAGAAATGGCTATGACTAGAGCCCCTGCTGCTATGAGGGATAGGCAAGTCTGGAGTAACCAGGGTAACTTTTTAACATCATTGTGCCAGACAATGTACTAGATGTTAGAGATACAAGGCTGAGCAAGGCAGGCCCTGTTCCTGCTGTCCTAAAGCTCGAAGTCAGAGTGTACAGGTGAGGATGAGACAGTGCGATAGGTGCTCCTGCCAGAGGGAAAGCACAGGGTGATCAATCTGCAAGCACATGGGAGAGGGCACTTAATCCAGCCCTAAAGCACCAGTCTGGGAGAGGGCTTCTTATAGGATAACGTGATGCCTCAGATGAAACTTGAAGGGTGAATGAGTCAGCCAGGTGGCAGGAGGGGAGGAGAGGTTAAAGGAAAGTATTTCCGGCAAAGCCAAGAGCATGTGCAAAGGACAAAAGATGAGAGAGGGCATGGCACTCTGCAGGGACTGAGGAACAGTCGGGTAGGGCTCCACCGCCAGAGGTTCTGATTTAATTGGTCTGGGATAGGGCCCAGCCTTGGGTACATTTTAAAAGATTCCCAGGTGATTTTTATGTGTAGCCAGGGGTGAAAGCCACTGGACCAGAACATAGGATGAAAGGGAGGGAGTGGTGAGAGGCGAGGCTAGAGATGTGAGCTCGGCCAGATCACACAGGGCCTAGAAGACAGTGTAGAGGAGCTTGGGTTTTCTCCTCTGCAAACTGGGAAGCTATTTAAACATTTAAGCAAAGGAACAAGTAGCATGTTCAGACTTGCAGACTTCAGAACATCCCTTTTGTAGGATATGGATTAGAAGGGTTCAGGAATAGAAGTAAGAAAACCAGTTGGGAGGCACTTGCAGCAATTCATGCAAAAGCTAATCACTAGGCGAGTGGCAGCAGGAATGGAGAGGAGAAGATGGATTCCAGAGATATTTAGAAAGTAGAACTGCTAGGGTTTGATGATAGATTGTTGGTGGGAAGGAAATGTCAAGGACTATCCCTTTGTTCTGGAATTTTAAACAGTTGGGTAGATAGGGTGTCATTGACTAAGATAGGGCTCACTGGAGATGAAGCTGGTTTGTAGATGCCCAAGTAATGACCTCAACCTGGGACCTGTTGAGTTTGAGGTGCCCATGGGATATCCAAGTGAGATGAGCTGTCAACAGATGGCAGCTTAAACCTCAGGTAAAACATCTAGGTTGAAGATGGAGAGTTAGAAGCCATCAGAAAAGGGTAGGAACAGATGAAATCACCCAGGGGATAGTGTGTGGAGTGCAAAGAGGAAAATTGTTCACAAGATTTTGATGATCTTCCCTTTCTCTAGGGAGGCAGCCCTAAATCCATTAAGGGTAATTAGGCTAAGTGTGATGTGACTTGTCCTAACTAGTCCTCTTCAAGTATGTGAGCTGGCTTACCCTAGCCAGTGTGAATTCCTGCTGCAGATCTATAGTGGGCCTGGTGCTGTCAGTGCAACTGGATCGAGCTGATTTGCAATGAAAAGTAGGTGGCAGTTGTGCCTTGTACCTATGGAGCTCTGCTGTGGGAAACGGTTCCAAATTCCATGGCTCTTCTTGGAAGTGTTTCTAAACACAGTGGTAGTTCTGTGTTAGACATCCGAGGCATTTTAAGGAAAGTCAACCTGAATCATCTTGAGAAGGAGAACATTTGACAACTAACTGAACACAAAGGTCCTGGGAAGAATTTGCTGTGGAGAAGAGAAGGATGGATGGGCAGCTAGTAATGCGTTTATTCTAGGCTCTGGGCAATTGTGATTCAATTTTTGGGTTTCAGTCTGCGTGGAGCTAAGTGCCCTGTTATGCCCTCAGAATCAACTTTTGTTGTATTGTAAATAATAATAACAAAGCACTTTGACATTAGTGGTTTTCTTTACTCCTAACAACTAGCCTATAAAGTAAATAGGGCACATGTTAGCCCCATTTTAAAGATGAGAATACTGAGACCAGAGCTAATTAGCCCAAAGTCACAGACAATGTGAATGGGGCTGAGGAGCTAATCCAGTTTCACATTCCAAATCTACTCAACTTCCCAACTCCCTCCAACCTCCCACCTCTTTAAAAAGGGCCTCTGTAACCCACTCCAGACAAAAGCTACAGGAGAGGAAGAGGATTTGGAAAGAAGCTTAGCAGGTACCACCTGTGATTACTGTGTTGGTGATTTTTTTCCCTTGGCTTTTAATCTCATCCCAGCATAAATTACATATGCCCAATACCAAAAAGTTGAAGAAAGTTATCAGGAGGGGGCAGACGAGTCAGGGAACCTAATTCCAGATGAATTATAGACCTTTAGGACTGGAGGGGACTAATGCATTACACACTTTAACTCCTATATTTATAGACGGGAGGAAGTGAGTGTGTGAGGGGAATGTAAAGTGTACATGCTCACCGAGCCAGCTGTGGCAAACAGGAAACTAGACCCTAGCCTGCTGGTATACACCCAAACAACGGTGTGAAAATAACCTTAGACACAAGCACTGAAAGAAACGAAAGCAAAAACGCCTGGGAGAATAAAGCGCTGGCCTACAGGAAACAGCGCACACTCTGCTGTGCAGCCCTCTTTTCTTCTGGATCCAAATTCATCAGGCTCCGATGGAGAAAGTTAATTAGGAAAATTATCACTCTCTTTCTCTTGTCTAGTAAAAGTATTCTGCTTAGTGTTCTGTTTAGTGTTACAAAGTCCTGACAGGAGGCGGTGGAAGTGCCTAGAAGGGAGAGTGGGTAGAACTGGGAAATCGCTCTGTAAGATGCTGGTTGGTGACAATGAGATCGTAGGTTATACTAGTTTATTATTCAGAAATCACTAGAATTAACTTTAATAACAGCTTGCATTTGTATAGTATATTCTAATTTACAAAGGGCTTTTATGCCATTATCTCATTTGATCCCACTGACAACCCAGTAAGGTAGACAAGGCAGGTATAATTATCCCACTTAATGGATGAGAAAACTGAGACTGGAAGAAGTAAAACAACTTGACCGAGCACATTCAGTTATTAGAGTCTGGACTAGAAACCAGGTTCTTACTTAGAGAGCTCCAGCTTTGCCAAGGTCACCCAGCTAAGGAGGGCTTGAATCCCAGTGAGGCCGCTTCCAGAGCTTTTGACCACCATGTTCCACTATTTATTCCACAGACATTTAAACTGTCTGAGCGAGCATGGCTTGTTTTCTTAGTTCCCTGCTTATTGTACATATAACCCATGTGCTCTTCCTGAGGCAGGTACTCGTTAGTGAAGGCATGCTTGGTAAAGGCTTCTAGAACCCTCTCCATACCTCGGTAAACACAAGCTTGTGGCCTAATTCCGGAGTCCCCATAAGCACTAATTGCAGGGAAGGTGAGCCAAGAGGAGACCGACCGACATGCAGCTCAACAACAACCTCAGGCTGCAGGCTTGTGAGAAGCTGGTGTGCTTCATTTCCAGCCTGGATCCAATCGGAAGTGATTAAGTCAGATGAAAACTCTTTTTCCCTAGGAGTCTTCTCTGTTGTCCTCCCCCTTGCCCTGTTAGCATTTTTTTTTTTCTTAAAAACTAGCAGCAGCTGTTGGCTAGTCTTGAAAATTGCCCAGCCTTAGGAGCGTGTGTCACATAGTGCATAGGGCCTCATTGGGGATGGACCCCTAGGACAGACAGCTCACCCAGGCAGCTCCATAAATAGCACCTGTGATACGTGAGAGGGGAGGTGGGTCAGGGACACATTCTGACTCTCCTTGGTGATTGTCAACCTGTAAGTCTAAATGATTATTCTTGGAAAAAAGATCATTCCCAATACATAGGCCTAACAGTGAGGAGTCCTTTTAAGAACAAATTTGTATCATGAGTTGTTGAGGACTTCTGTTCCTCATTCCTTCACTCCCCTTTCCTCCTGTCCATTCCTGACTAACATGCCTTTTCCATCTTGTCTGTCAGATGATATTATATAAGAATCCAGACTAAGTTTTTCTAACTATTTATAGAAGACAGTTGTGCTGCTTTAGCCACTGCAGGAACTAAAGTTTGGTTCCAGGTTATGTTACACATGAAAAACTTACAGAAATGTGCTCGCTTTCAAATGTCCCTATCCCACTCCTGTCCCATCACATCAAGGAAGCCTGTTTGAGTAACAGAGCCCTCTCCCATGTCCTTTTTTAATTAAAAAATTTTTTTCTGATTACAAAAGCAGTTCATGCCAGTTAAAAGTTTCAAAGACTGTATAAATGTATAACCAGAAATGTGTAAGTGCCTGTATATCTCTAGCCCAGAGATAACAACTATTAACAGTTGATGTGTGTTTTTAGTTTGAAGGCTCTTGCAATGATTCATGGGAAAGGTAGAATACTGATAGTAAGTATGTGTGGAGAAAAGGAGACGGACACAAACACACACAAAAAATGTTTCAAAGTAAAATCAACAAGAGATGGAAATGCAGGAAAGTGAAAAAAAGTAGTCCCCGTCTTTCAGCCTGGGTGATTAGAAGGAGGATGTCTCATGGAATCACCCAGGGGACTCAGGCTAAGGAGAAGAACTAGGAAAAATGTTTAGTCTGTGAGACGCTGGTGGTCATCTTGTGTCAATTATTATCATCATTCTAAGGGCCACAGTTACAAATGCTTAAAAGCCTACAGTTAGCCTCCCAGATGTGCTGTTTAGTGTTTGAAACTCAGACCACTTCAGGATCTCAACAGGAATTAAAAGCTGAGGGGGTTGGGGAGAGAGAGAAAATCCTACTATAGAAAAACTCATTCACCTACTTGAGGAATCTAAAGTTTTCAGTCATCTCCAAGCAGCTGCTCAGAACATTTTAGCTCCATAATACACATTTTCTGTAAACTCACTCATAACCTTCTCAAGGTTGAAATACTCTAATTAATGCAAAACGTAACTTGAGCCAAGCATACATCTTAAGGCTAAGGTAAGATGTAGACTGTTTCTAAATTAGAAACATGAATTCTGCCACTTTGGGGACACATCATTTAAGAATTAACTGCAGACCCAGCTAGAGTCAAGCTTTTGATCCTGTCACTCTTTCCACTATTAACTTTGCTGTGTATAACCAGGAAAATTCTCACTTTAGGATGCTGGCAAACAGGTCCCACTGGTCTTTCCCTTCTTAATCCAGCATCCTGACAGATCGCACATGCTATTAAGTAGGCTGTACTAATACCAGTTCGTATGTACCTTGAAAGAGGCCGGTGAGGACAATGTCAGCCGTGGCCCTGCTGACTTCAGAGTGGGATGGTAATTGCAGCTGACTTGCAGCTTTAGCTCCTCGGAGGCTCCTCCTCCCTGGGATTGCTGCTCAGGTGAGGTTTTTGATGGGGCTGATGATTGCTGCATCTGCACTTCCTGTTCTTTTTCATTATCACAAAACAAACATAAGAGTACAGAGATAATATTGTTGCTGCTACTTGGTTATTTTATTTAATTTCACTTTGCCATTTTAGGATTTTAATGTTGGTTTAACTAAACCAAAGCTTACATTTTCTCAGCATCGTCCCAGGGGTAGAACAAGGATCAAAGAAAAGGAAAAGGAGGTGAGTTTTAGCATTTCTAAAGGCACCAATCAAAGACTGAAAAAGCAGCCTCAAGAATACTGTGTTCCCCCTTTCTAAGAGAAGCCATGCAGTGAGCCTGCGGCTGGCTCCCAGTCAGCCACTTGATCATGAGAATAAGCACCTGATACTCTACAGTGTTCTGTGTTGCCAGCGTTTTTGGATATTGTGTTCTGAGTACATGTAAGGTAGGCTAAGCTAAGCTCTGTTGTTTGGTAGGCTAGGTGTTTTTGTACTAATGCATTTTCAACTTATGATGTTTTCCATTTACAATGGGGTTATAAGGACATTGTAAATCAAGGAGCATCCGTACAGACAGTGTGGTCTTTTTGTTAGGATGTTGTCATCTGAATGGAAAGGCCTGGGGTAAAGTCAGATGTGATTTGGGCAAGGCAAGCTAGTTGACCATCTAGAGAGTTAATCAGATGGTGGCATTAATCAGGGATAGTCACCAGATTTCCAGGAAGGGTTAAATTGAATTACAAGTACATCAAGATATGATCAAATGCTAAGAGACTAGTTCACCAAACTCACAAGAGACATATATAGTACATAAACTAAAGAGCCATTCGCTCTTTCCCACTGAGAAATATAACTACACAGCACATTGGATATGTCAAAACAGCTGATTGCATTAGCAATTCCAAGGGCCAAGAACACGATTTAAACATATCTACAGAATCCTGGAAATATATTGTCAAGATTGTGTATAGTTAGGGAATTTATCATCCTTTTAGTTTTCTAGGAATAGCCCCAGCCTCATAACATGTAAGACCAGTGAGTGATTTTTAGCACACTCACCTTTTGGAACATGTTTCCAACTTTTGACATTAACTGGTTTTCAAGAATAGGTCTGCTTTTATGTGGTTAGTAGAAACGCTTATTTTAGAAGGAGAGGGTTATGTCATTTCCTCAGAGCTTATGACTTACATTTTGATTCTAACTAATGTTCTCAGAGAGTTCTGAGTTAATTTTGAGAAAAACTGGCAGGTCCCTCCTGTACCAATGGTAGCATATTCAGCTATTGAATGGAAAGCTGTATTATTAGATGACCTTTATGGTCCTTCTGAATTCTATGGTTTTATGTCTCTATGAATCTATTCATAGAGGAATGAAGGAAGGGGGTGGGAACAATTGGGTAGTTGAGGCAGGTAAATAAGGAGAGGGCTGAATTTCATTTAATTAACTAAAATTATTTTTACTGAGATATGCAATTATGCATGTTGAATTTTCTCTACTTTCACTGTTCATAGACAAATTCCACTTTGGGCAGCTATCAATCCAAGGAGGATCTCCTGTGAGACAAAGTAGGCAGCTGCTCAGAACTGTGCCTGTGCAGTGGCCACCACTGTGCAAGGGCCCGTGTATCTTGCACTGGATTACCATAAACACTTTCTGATCCCAGGCAGAAATTGGTTTGGCCTCAATTCCATTCAGCTAAGTAGCTTGCTCTGTCCAGTCATTTATTTCTCAGAGAACTTTTCCTGAGCACGAAGTCATATGTGAGCATAGAAAAATAAGTAAATATTATCCACTGACAGTCTTAGTAAAGAAGAAAGATAGAGAAGGACTGGTCTTAAAACAGAAAGTTTTATGTTTTGTTAAAGGAACATGCAAAGTGCTAGGGGATACAGAGGGCAGATGAAATGGCTCCAGGCACTCCTTAGTTGGTCCCACAAATTTTAATGTGTTGAATTTTCATTTATTTCAATGTATCTTTTTTAAAAATTTCTTTTGAGACATTCTTTTTAACCCAGGAACAATTTAGGTGATTTTTGTTTTGTTACCAAGTGCCTGGAGATTTTTTTGTAATCTTTCTGGTATTCTAATTTGATTTCATTGTGATTGGAGAACACACTCTATATGATTTTAATTTTTTGAGGTTTGTTTTATAGCCCAGGATATGGTCTGTCTTGATATATGATCCATAAACATTTGAAAAGCATGTGTATCCTATTGTTGTGGGGTGGAATATTCTATAAATGTTGATTAGATATTGTTGGTTCATAGTATTGCTGTATCCTTGCTAATTTTTTGTCTAGTTGTTTTATCAATTGTTGAGAAAGTTATATTAAGCCTTCATGAAACTATAATTGTGAATTTATCTATTTCTCCTTTTAGTTTTTGCTTCACATATTTTACAGCTGTGTTGTTTGGTGCATGCATATTTAGGATTCCTATGTCCTTTAGGTGTAGTGTTCCTTTTATCACTATATATTGTCTCTCTCTGTCTTTGATTGTTTACTTTTTTACTTGAGTCTACATCTGGTGTTAGTATGGCCACTCATGTTTTCTTTTGATGGTTTGTATGACATCTTTTTCTATCTCTTTACTTTCAAACTGCCTATATTGTTATATTTGAAGTGAGTTTCTTACAGACAGCATATAGTTGGATAATGTTTTTTAATTCACTTTACCAGTCTGTCATTTGATTGGTGTATCTAGAGCATTTGCATTTAGTGTAATTATTGGTATGCAAACATAGTTTGTCATTTTATTTTTATTTTCTATTTATTCTGTTTCATTTCTATTTTCTTTTTTATGCCTTCTTTGAGTTATTTAACCATTTTTGAGAGCTCCATTTTAATTATTTGTAGTATTTTTGAATATACTTCTTTGCATAGCTTTTTGGTGGTTGTTAAGGTATTATACGCACATAACTTAACTACCGGTATCATCATTTTACCAATTTGAATGATATAAATGATTGAATTATAAATGAATTTATTTCCAAAGTCTGTACCACTTAACTACAAGACATCACCTCTGGCACCTGAGACGCTTTTGATGTCATTGAGGTCCAGATTTCAGACCTTCCTCGTGTCTCCATTGGTGCTTACCTGAAGAATCCAGGCTGTTGCCTTCATAGGAAAAAGAACTTTACTAAATGTTTATCTAGAAAGTTAACAATTGTCCATGCTGATAGGCAAAAGAATAGACTAGATCATTAAAATCCAGACTGAACTTTCAAAATTCCAAATTTTAGCTGTGTATGCCAACCTGTTAAACTTGTAAAAAAAAACAGTTTAAAAATAGCATCATTACATTACTAAAATTTCACCTGCTGATTTTTTCTTTTGCTAGTATTTAATGTAAAGGGAGAAATGGGTCATAAATGACTCATATTGCATCATCACACTGCAGGTACTCTGAGTGAGGCAACAGGAATTGGCAGTTTGGTCTTGTAGATGTCAAGACTTGGATATCAGATAGATGTGGGGTTGATTCACAGCCTTACTTTTTTTACATTTTTTTATTTTATTTATAAGCCGTGTGACATTAAATAAATTACTTAACTTTTTGGATACCTTGTTTTTTAATTTGTAAAGAATAGTCTATCATTTTTCCTGCAAAAGTTTGTTTTGAGGATTCAATAAGATATAACATATGTTAAAGGCCTGGCCTAGAGAGGGTGATCAACAAAAATGAGTTCCCTTGCTATGTTCCTATTGATTTTCACAGAGAAAAACCAAGTATCTGTACTTAAGTGTGTATTTGCAAACTAGGCTTCTCTCATCAACCAAGATTTGTATTTGTTGATACCACCTTGACATAAAAGCACAATGTGGCTATCAGAGAGTAGAAATCTATGCTAGATACTTAATATTTTGGTAGCACTAAAAACCCCCTTCTTAAAAAACTTTAGAAAAACCAACGTTCACTGACTATGTGATGAGCAAGGGGTGGGTACTTTGACATCTGACATCATGTCTTCCTTTCATTGCATCCACCTCATCATCTCTGAGATCTAGGGAGATGAAGAGTCAGGCAGAAAGGGAGCTGAGCTGACAATTAAGTCAGGGATCCAGGTTAGAGTTACTTAAGAAATTGCTTGACCTTGAAGAACTTACTTAGCTTCATTATACCGCAGTTTCCTCCTCTGTTAAAGGGGACTAGACTAGTCTTTGGGGAAGTTGTGAGGGTGAATTAGGTCATGTCCATAAAACACTTGAGATCTTTGAAAGAAAAGCTTTTATGAACCTATAAATGACATAATTAAATGTCATCATCACCATTATTAGTGCTGATGATGGGGAATAGTTCAGCACACAAGCAAACTTCAGAGCTGGGAGCATTCGGTGCACAGAGTATGAATCTGAAGACTCTCCTGTGGAGCATCTCTTTGTCCATCTCTTTTTTGCTTGAAACACCCCATTCACACAGATGTGCTTTTGCTTGTAGAATTGGCATTTTATTGCCAGCAATAAAATGTGTGTCTAAGAAGTCCCCTGAGCCATCACCCCCCTCTGTCACAATGGTTTAGGTGTCCCTCAGGAGTGTCTTAGATGGAACTAGAAAGATTTTCACCTAACTATAGCTTTCGCTGTAATGCAATACCTTCTTTAATAAGATAAACAATTAACATGGGTACAGCACCCAGTACATTTCAGGTACTGTGCTACGAGTTTATCTGTATTATCTCACTTAAATCCTACAACAGCCTAGAACAAACTTCACTTGCTTACTTTTTTTAGTCTCTACTCCAAGGGTACCTACTTAGGAAAGCTTTTCAGACCACCCTATATAAAAGCGTAATCTACTCTCTCACCGCCACCCCCAGTCCTTTTACCAGGCTTAATTTTTCTCCACAGTCAACCATCTGATTAGTCATCATCTGACATAATTACATTTTTACATTTCTTGGTATATTCTCTGTCTCTCCCAATAGAATGCAAGGCCTATAAGGGTGGGATTTTGTTTGGTTAACTGTCTATCCCCAACATCTAACACGGTGTCTGGCACATGATGGGAGCTCAAAGACTATTTGAGAGCAAATTAATGACCCTATAAGTTTGGTAAGATTATATGATTTTACTGATGATGCAAAAGAAGCTTTGAGATTTGCCCATGGTCACACAATAAATGACAGAGCTGGACTAGAAATGAAGTCTATCTGATTGTAGCCTGACCACTAACCACTGACCTGATGCCCTACTACCTTCAGGGATGACCACAAAGATGATACTTGTTGCTATGGCAAGATTCTGTCAGACGAGTCATGAAGACAATAGAAATGAGATAAAAGCAAGGGATGTGTCTAACGTGTCAGATAAACTGGGGGAAATAATTGGATTCCAATAAATTGTCCCTTTCTCCCCTCCCACCACTTTTCATATCTAGAAAAGATATATCAGTCAACTATCTCTTCAGGTCTAGCTAAGAAGACCCGTAATTTCAGGGTCCCTACATCTCTCTCCTCCCTTGTATACCTTCTAGAACCACACCATCAGTTTGCTGAGGCCACAAGTGACTAAAAAAAGAACAAGGACAATAACATTTATTAAGCATTTAATATGCATCATCACTGTACTAGGCTTGCTACATTCTTTATCTCTACTACACACTGATTTACACGCAGTAGGTATTTTAAATCTACATTTTATAGATGAGAAAACTGAGGCTCCAGGAGGCTAACTATCTATGCCAAGGTGTCTCAGCCTGATTCAGAGCTCATGCTATTTCTCTGTATAGATTAGTAAAGACAGGGACTGGAGTAAACCCACTGGTATTTTCCTGCTAGGATCTTGTTTGGTACTAGGAGATTGATGACAAATGCCAGTTCTGGAGCATGGTGAATCCTCAAGATGCAGGGATTGCAGCACCAGAACAAAATGACAAGACTGGTGTCTCTGTACTTGGTTGAGATATGTCCTCGTTGGCCTCTACACTTGGATGTCAGGTGCTCTTCTCTGTGGGAAAGACCAGGATCCAGGGCTGGGCATTCCCCACCCTTGAGCTTTTACTCGCCCCCTGCGCCTAGGGAGAAGAGCCTGGTTAAAAACAAGTTATCCTAGGAGTATGACAGAAGCAGACTGTGAGAAAACGGATCTGATTCTGGGAGGCAAAAGGGAAGGGTGGGTTGAGGGAAGGTAGCCCTAAGGAAGAATAGGTGGTTAGGCGCCAGGGACAGGACTGGATTTGGACCTGACACTTTCCTCCCCACTCTCTACTTTCCTCCCCATCTCCTCTCCCAATCCCCTCCTCCCCAATCCTCTTGATTACCAGTTTCTACACTCTCTGTACCCACCCCCTCCCCTCCCCATCCTGCATTCTAACAGTACTCCCTCAGACAGAAACAGGCTCTGGGGGGAAGTACAAATGCCTAATAAACATAAGAAAAGCTGCCAACTTCTCTGGAAATCTGGGAAATGGAAATTTAAAACAAAGCTAACAAACGTTGGAAGGGATTTTAAACAGGGAGGGATGTAGTCAGAACATTTTTCAAACCTGCACCTTTGTTTGACTTGAGATTTTAATGCAGTGTATAATTCTTTGGATGCATCCCAAGAAACAAATGACTTAAAACCTGAAAGGTTTTAGAAAATATACCAACAAATACACTGGTGTTTTGGTATTTAAAAATGACATGGTATCCTTGCATTTGGAAAACTAGTTTTGTAATAACCGGCTATCTATGTCCATATCTGAAAGACTTCTTAGGGCCTTATAGAAGAAAAAAAAAGAAGAAAAAAAAACAAGAAAAAAAGATCAGTGATGAAAAAGCAAAGGGCAAGACACATTCTAACATGAACAATTTACAATTTGTCAAAAATTATTGAAACATATTTAGAAATGCATAAATTTCATTTACTATGAAGACATACCTTTAGAGTGGTACTGAGAGGTTAACTGCGAAACTCAAATCTATTAAAAAGTTCTAAAAGCTGAAAGTTGGTGGTATTTTGTTTTGTTTTGTTTTGTAACTCATTCCTGGTAAGACCTAACTTGACCTGAATTCATTTAGTGGCAAAACCTGAACTGAGCTCACATGTTATGTGGCTATTTATAGTCTTAGTATGAATATTCATACGTTTCACTGCAGGAATAATATTTGATTACAATTACGGATCTGCTGTATGCGTATACCCCACCAGAATGTTATATAATATACTTTATATGCACATATTATTATTTTTCTTAAATCCGAAAAATTCTAAATTCTGAAAACCTCTGGTTCAAAAGGTTTGGGATAAGGAATTGAGGACCACCTTTCTTGACTCAGGTATCAATAGCTGCATGGAAGTGTTAAAAAAAGAAAATAGCTTAGAGATCATTAAATCTAACACCTTCCCCCTTTTAAAAGGTGAAAACCAGTGTCCATAGAGGAAGCGTTTCCAAACATAAATGCTACCTCATAAAGTTAGGGCCAGCATCACCAAGTCATATCTCTGATTATGGAGAAATTCATTCAGGGAGTTGCACCTGTGCTGTCCTGGCCTGAATCATTGACCTTCACTGTCATGATTCTGAACCTGGCTTCCATCAGCCTTCTCTCAGAGGCTGAGAGAAGCCCAGGACAGGCATGGTTTTTGACAATCTTAGTATGTTGTTTAAAATTGCTTAAATAGGGTTACAAAAATTATGGTCCTGTTTACATTAAGTGGCCTTTACTAACAGTTTTGTTAACATATGATATAAGCAATTTATTTTTGCTATGCACAAAATAATTACAGGATTGTCTTACTAAAGTCAGCATTATTAAAAATATTAATCGATAACACATTACAGGTGGTATGGCCCAAGAATGAAAAAGCACATTTAAAATTGCAATAATGAACATGACGTTCTTTCAAGTCTGTATTTCCAAGACAGCCAAATATATAATCTCTTTTGGAGGTAACATCAAAAGTCTATGCTGGAAGGCTTTAAACACGAGGCCGAAGCCCAGTGTCAGGCCTCCTGGACTGTCTCTGGGTTGTTTACTTTTATGTTTTAATGCTCATCTACCAACTGCACTGAACTGTCAGCCCCTGAAGCTGCCCAAAGTTGGGTTCAAGCATGGGGTTTCCCTGCATTATATGTATCTGTTGCTGAATTTATATTATTCTTATGTTTTGTTTCTATACCTAATAATTATAGAAAAGACCCACATATATTAGGAGCTATGACTCCTCCAGTCAAAATCCTTCTGAAGGCTCCAGAATAGAACGTCAGTGACTCTTCTCAGACCTATGGTGGAAGGACAGGCTGTTAGGGAGCTATGTGTCTAAATAAAGTCTATTGAAAATAAAGCTGTCTTCTGAGCCAAATACTGCCCGGACAACTCTCCTCTCATTCAAACCTCTTCCTCTTTGGTTGTTTCCTGCCTCTCACTGTAATTGTCTCTTGGGCAGAGGAACCACCTGCTCTGGTTCTCTGGGGGCTGAATGTAGCCAACTGACCTGGGGTTTTCTCTTTAACTACTTAGAGCCTATTCCATATGGGTTATTATTCACTCTCTTCAGGAAAAGATACCAAGGTTGAGAGAGGTTGTGTCATTTGCCCAAGGTTTTCTTGCTAGCAAATGGCTGAGCAATGACAGAGTAATTGATGGCAGAGAAGTCAAAATCCATATGCTTTGTTTCACTGTGTTAGATAAGCCAGGTGATCTTCTCCTTCTGACTTTTATCAAGCATTTGTAACAGATTGTTGAATCAGTTACACATCGCCTAATTCCATTATTCTGTAGCCCACATTTCTCTCTGTTTTCCTCAAGGAATTTATTAAATGCTTTGCTAAATGCCTGAATTTCTTACAAAAATGTGTGGTAACTCCATCCAAAAAAAGAAATACGATTAACTTATAATGCAACTATTTATTTCTTGATTACCTGCTGTACCAAGCCCTCCATCTACCATGATTTATTCCAAGTGAATCAATGTGGGATCCCAGTGATCAATTCTTCCTCTTAGTAATTCACAAACTATTCCTTTAACATGCTATTCCAAGAATCTTGCCCAGGATGTACATTGAAGTAACTAAGCTATAGTTTGCAGAATCCAACTTTTTCATTTTTTAGAATATCAAACTATGTATGTATCTCCAGGAAACTTTCTCAGTCTCCCTGATACCTTAGAGAGATATCCAAAGTGGTTCAGCTCCCTCATTTTTAACTTCTTTCCATTGCTCCAACAAATCTAAATGTGGAGTACAACTTTATGCATATTTTGTTTGACTTTTATTATTTAAAAAAATTTCTTTTCCATGTACTTTTTAAAAATTAGTTTCAGGTGTATGAAACAATGTAATACTTAGACATTTACACCCCTCACAAAGTGATAACTGATCCCCCCCCAATCTACTACCCCTCTGACATGGTATATAGCTGTTATTGACTTTTCTTTTTAATGGTAATGCCTCTTCTTTTAGCTATTACTGAGGCAGCTATACTGATGGCCATCTTCTCCTAGGATCTAACCAAATGGGAAAAATCTCTCTGACCCCTTACTCCTGGATCTGGTATTTATGTGTTTTATTGTATGAAATCAACCTCCTATGTATATTTGAGCAGAGGGTCCTTTTGTAGACTTGCTGCCATTAGCATTTTTCTGGTGAGGGTAACCTGCAGCTGTTTTGTAGAAATGTTCTGACTTTCTATTGCTGCATGACAAACCACCCCAAGGTTTAGTGAATTAAAATAACAATTTATCATTGTGCCTCCTAGTTGTATGAGTTGACTGGGCTCATCTGAAAATTTCTCGCTTGGGGTCGCTCAACTGGTTGCAGGGGGTCTGCTATAGCCAGGGCAGGCTTCCTGGCACATGGCCTGTTTGGTCATGTAGGGCCCCATGTTTAGAAGGGCCTGTTGAACCATTGGACCATGCTTGGTTTAATGCTCTGCTGTTGCTCTCTTGAATCTCTTTAATATATATATATATATATATATATATATATATATATATATAAATTTTTTTTTAAGATTTTTTTATCGGGGAATTGGGAGAGGGAACAGCATTGGGGAAATGGGGAAGGGGAACAGACAAATTGCTGTCCTTTTGTTCTTCAGTCCAGTTGTGGAGGACATCTCTTCACTGGCCCATGTTGGTATTGTAATCATTATGCTCTTCCCAGCTGAGGCAGATTGGTCGCCGGCCATTGGACAGCCACTCACACTGGCTGCTGGCCACTCACGGTAGCTTATGGCAGCCCACTGCAGCCCCGCTGCAGAAAACACCATCGCCAGTGAACCATGGCAGCCCAGCTTCTGGTCGAGCTGTTGTTCACCATCTTAGCTGCAGAGGGCAGCATCACTGACCCATGTGGGATCCAAACCAGCGGTCCTGCTGCTCAGAGCTCGCGCTCCCAAGCCAACTCTTAACCAACAAACCACTCGGCTGGCCCTCTTTAATATTTTTTGAACAGGGAGCCTGGGATATTCATTTTGTACTGGATCCCACACATTATGGAGCTGGTCTTGGATGAAGCTGCACTCATCTAACAGCTTTGAGTAGGCTGATTGTCCAAGATGTCTCACTCATAAGACTGACAACTACCTGATGCTGGCTGTTGACTGGGAGCTCCACTGGGGATGTCACCTGGAGTCCCCACGCGTAGCTTCCCTGTGTGGCCTGGGCCTCTCAGAGAGAGTATTTCAAGAGTGAGTGGGCCAAGAGATGCAAACAAAAGCTGAAGTGCTTCTTATGACCCCGGCTCGGAAGACCCAGGATATCTGTCACTTGCAACACTTTCAATTGGTCTAAATAGTTCATTAAGACCAGCCCAGTCTGGAGGATTAGCACAATGGACCCCACCTCTTGATGGAGAGTTGCAAGATCACATTGCAGAAAAGCATGTGGGATGAGGCAACATTGTGTTCATCTTTGGAAAATACACTCTGCCACGGCTATTTGGAGTACATCATTGCTTTGCTTGGGTGCTCTGCCTCTCTCAGGCTTTCCTGCAAGCTCTGCCCTGTTGGTAGGCATTCATTACCAAGTGTGGACAGACAAGACAGCTTCAGGGTATCAGCCCTGTCATTTGATGTCTTTCTAATATTATTTAAATGGGTCTTGCTCAGGATCTTTTCAAACCAAGCATGTGTCTCTGAGACGTGTGTGTAATGGAGATTCTGATCCTGAGGTCGATTAAGGGGCTGCTAGGAAGAGCTACCTTTTGAGCTTTTGTGACAGTTTATATTGAGTACAAATAATGAGCTTTTCTAGATTACATTGCTAAATCTTGAAGCTTTCAGATCCAAGACCTTAGAGATGAAAAAAGAAGGTTTTGTGTTTGATAATCATAGTATAAGCCCCAATTCCACCACTTACCAGGTAGGTAAACCTCTGAGAACTTCAGTTTCTTTATTTATAAAGTGGGACTAATGATACTCCCATGGGGACTATTGTGATGATTAAGTAGGATAATGTATTAGGCACTCAAATAGGTACTGTTATGAATAAGTATATTACTTGTCCTTGATTCAAGTTACTCCCTTTTAGGTTTTGAAACACATAGTTGAGTGCTTAGATCCACCCAGGTCCTGTGGGGTGACTTACCGCTGTAGACATAATGAAAACAACTAGGAACAGCACGGTCCTGCAGCCTGTGTGCTAGAAGGTATAGTGTGAGGTGTTGGTTTCCAACTGTCAATGTTGAGGACTGGCAAAAATAGTATTGGGTTGTCAGAAAAGTCATGATGCATTTTGTCTATGTTTTTCAAAGGTCATTTATTTAGATAAAGAACAAAGATCGATCAATGACATATTGCCCATTTTGTTCAATAACCTTTTGCCATCTTTCAGTGAGCTTCATAATTCCTTGTTCATAGAAGGACCTGTCTTTATTTGCAAAAAACTGGACAAGGTGCTGATTTACAGCCTCATCTGAATTGAACGTTATACCACGCAAGGAGTTTTGAAGAGAGTAAAACAAGTGGAAGTCTGACGGCGCAAGGTCAGGTGA
The DNA here is from genome assembly GCF_001890085.2 of Hipposideros armiger. Lineage (NCBI taxonomy): Eukaryota > Metazoa > Chordata > Mammalia > Chiroptera > Hipposideridae > Hipposideros > Hipposideros armiger. The sequence continues at coordinate 2,601,558 of NW_017731456.1, read as the reverse complement.
GGATAGTGGGTGTGGCAACACATCCCATGCAAGCTCCAGTAATTTTTGATGTGTGATCAAAGTTGTGTGTGGTCTTGCGTTGTCACGATGGAACACAACTTCTTTACAATTAACAAGCTCTGAACATTTCTGGATGATGGACTCATTTAAACTATCCAATTGCCAACAGTACACATTTGAATTGATTGTTTGGTTCCTTGGTAGGAACTCGAAAAACACACCTTTAAAATCCCACCACACTGAGAGCATAGCCTTTCTCTGATGAATGTCTGCTTTTGGTATCATTTGAGGCGAATCATCATGTTGGGACCAAGACTGTTTGCACACCACATTGTTGTAAACAATCCACTTCTTATTACCAGTTATCAGTCGCTTCAAAAAAAGAACCATTTTCTTCACATTTAATGAGGATATTGCAGATGTTTATATGCGCCATCAAATGAACTTACTTTGAGTTCATGCAGAACCCAAATATTAAACTTACTTATGTATCCCAGCTTCTTCAGGTGGTTGTGAATGCTTGAATGATAGACGTTCAATGTTTCTGCAGTCTCTCATGTCATGTAACATGGGTTTGACTCGATCAATGCCTTTATTTTGTCGTCATCAACCTCGGTGGGCCTCCCTGACCGAGGAGCATTGTTGAGATCAAAATCACCAGCGCGGGATTTCATGAACCATCGCTGGCATTGACGTTCTTATAGAACACTGTCACCATAAACTTTATGCAATTTTTCTTCCCTTCATGGAAGTAGAACAGTAAAATATGGCAAAAATGCAGTTTAATCTTCCATCTTCCACTTGTTGTAAAATCTCCAAAACTCAACCAAATCACTCAATTTTTTTTTAGAATGAAGCTAGAACTGTCAGCTGTCGAATGACATAGCAATAACATAGATGTGAATGACCCTAGTACTTCCAAAAATGATCTAGTTCCATCTGTCGCAAATATGCGTCATGACTTTTCCAACAACCCAATAGTAGTCATAATTAACATCTACTGAACAGGGTACTTAAATGTGTTAGGAACTTTTAATTTAATCCTCACTACAACCCTGTGAGGCCAATACTATTTTATTCCCAGTATTAAAGATGAAGAAATTGTAATTTGGTGAGAATAAGCAGTTTGTGCAAAATCACCACGGTAGTCAGTCGAGGGCTACAATCCAAACGGAGGTCTCTCTGGCCTCAGCGCCTGCCTGTGCATCACCATCCTGCTTTAAGGTCTCCCAGATAGATTAAAGCACTCGCATATCCTAATCCTTCCATTGTGACTGCACACCCCAGGCTCTTGTTTAGTGATGGATATGAGAGCTTACGATCCTAATATTTTACTATCAAGTCCAGTTGTAGGACCTTGTTGAGGAAGAGTTTCTAAAGCTTTCCAATTTTTAGGCTCTTGGTATAAATCTTGAGGATTATCTTGTGGGCCAATCCCTCATGCTTGTGGCTGGGTAGCTTTCAGCAAGGCCTCTGCCATTTGGCATTTTTCCTGGCAGGCAGCCATAGGGACTGAATATTTCTCTGTTTTCTTTTACTTTCATTCTTAACAATTTCCTCTCAACATAAACAAAAAAGAACTCAGGGATTTTACCAGTGGAAATGCATTTTAAAAAGCTGTCGTGTGGGAACTTTGTTACATGAGGGATAGGGAGAAAAACGTGATTGAGGGAAAGGAGGGAACAGGTCCCCTAAAATTATTAACAGAATCCTGAATCCCCTTGAGCTAGAAAGGTTCTAATTTTAAAAGCTCCTTAAATTCCTCAAAAGAGTGGTGTTCTCTAAGTATAAATTTTAATATATGGTCAGCCACCTCTTAATGAGCCTTAAGGTGATTATTTATTTGTGTTGTGTCTCCAACATTTCCTTTGAACAAATATTTACAATGGCCTTTTCTTTCCTAACATTTAATTCCTAAATTTGATGAAAAGTAGCAGAATTGGCTTAATTTTGGATCCTTTCTCTTCCCTCTTCTTACTCATTCAGGAAAGATGCTGGCAGCTATTCACAAACCACTGAAATGACTACCTGGCTTTATGACCCATCCCAAGGGGAAACACTTTTCCCCTCTTTTTTTTTTTCTTTCATTTTTTTACCACTTGTCTACATGTCCTGCTCTGTTTTAAGTGTTTTACATGTATGAACTCATTGAATCCTAAGAGATCTGTAACAATTATATCCCTATTTAACAGATATGGAAACTGAGGCTTAGAAAGGTTAAGAAATGAGACCAGGTCACATGGCTATTAAGTAAGGTGATGCTTTGATGGAAAGGTCTTTATTCTGTAGCAGCACAACTGAGTCAGGTTCACACAGCTTAGGATCAAGACCAGGCTCTGCCACCTCCGAGCATGATCGGCCAACTCATAATTGCTTATACTGCCTGTAATATCCCTTAAGTTCTCACAGTATGTATTTCAGCTAATCCCAATGAATTCTATGACATTACTCCCATGAGAAAGTAAGTGCGTTACAGTTCCTAATGCACTTTCTACCCTCCCTCCTTCAATAGGCTCAGAGCTCCTGGGCTTTTACTCCTGTAGAAGTTGGAAGGGATTCTATTTATTCATTCCCTCATTTGACAGACACACACAGGCAATATGGCATAGTGTCAAAGTGTAGACACTGGAACCAGACTACTTTGCTTGAATTGTAGCTTTGTCATTTATGTGCTCAAGGTCACACAGCTTGTTACTGAAACTTTCTGTGCCTCAGGTCCCTTATATAAAATGGGTTAATGATAACACTGACCTCACACAGTTATTATAAGTTTTAAATGAATTAATCCACATTAAATGCTTAGAACCATGTCTAGCACACAGTAAATGCTTAATAAGCATGAAGTACCATTAAACAGATATTTAGGAAATAGAAGTATGCTAAGCCCTGGAAAAAAGGACTTGGAATCTAGTGGGCAATACAGGCACATTCCTTCAACACATCCACTTATGTGCTAAGCATCAGGCACTGGGCAGAACAGATAAATTAAACACCCCCACTGCAAATATTTACAAACTACTAGGAGAAGCAAATAGATAGACAAACAATGACAATGAACTGTGATAAGTACTGCAAATGGAGTAGAAATTGGTAATACTAGACACATGGGGGTACAGGGTCAGAGGGAGCATCTTACAGGAAGTGAACTCAAGGGAAGACCTGGTGGATGAGAAGGTATTTGCCACATGAATTAAAACAGGTTGTGAATTGTGAGGTATCTGAAGAGCATGAAGCATGTGCATAAGGTAGAGTGAGAGTTCTCCATGGCTTGAGGGTTAAGGTACATAAGATGGAGGCAGGAAAAAGGAGGAGGCTAGAAAGAAGATGGCAGCAGATTATCAAGGGCCTTCAGTGCTTTGCTGGGGATTTTGGACTTTATCCTGTACATAATGGGGAGCCACAAAAAGCTATCAAGTCTTAGAGTGACATGATCAGATAATCCGGCCCAGATGAGATTTGAATTTAGGGCCAACAATTAGAGCGATTCTCCTACAGTGAAATGAAGGCCTGCATTGGAGTGCTGGCCATGGGGATGGAGAAGAGAAGATGTTTGGGGACTAGTAGGAAGAATTGTTAGAATGCCCTTCCATTCTGCCCTACAGAATGGAAGGGCAATGATACCCTACATCGCCTTCAAAAGTGGTATCCTTGTAGCTATTATGGGTACTTAGTTGGAAAAGTTTGAGAAGTACTGGTGGCCTAAAGGAAAGAATGTGAGTTTTGGGGGCTAGATGGAATTGAATTCAAATCCAGTCTCTACCACTTGTTGGTTTCATGTTTTGTGTGGATAATAATCCTACCTCAAAGCTTGTAATATAATAATATAAAAATACACCTAGTACAGTGCCTGACACATAGTAAGCACTCAGTACATGATAGTTGTACTTTGGGATTAGAAATAGGACAGGAGAAAAAAAAGAAAAGAAAAAAAAAATAGGACAGGATCAGGGTTTCATGCCAGATAGCAGTGATTCCTTGTCTTTTGACTGGCATAGATGCTTTTTTATTTTTTAAAACTTTATTGAGATACAAGTCATATATCATCAATTCACCTATTAAAGTTTATAATTCAATGCTTTTTTGTATATTCAGAGTTGTGCAACCATCACCACAATCTAATTTTAGAACAATTTAATCACCCTGTAAAAGAAATTCCATATCCGATAGCAGTCACTATGCGTTCTTCCCACTGCTCCTCCACAGCCAGAGGCAGCTAGTAATCGGCTTTCTGTTTCTGTAGATTTGCTCTGAAGTACTTCAGAAAATCTGATGCAAGTAACTTCTATCCTGGGAATATGCAAAATTTTGTATGCAATTTCATGGAAATCAGGCCCCAAATTAAAATTTAAAAGGAATACCCAATGTCTACAAAGTTGGCAGTAGAGGAAGAAACTCTGGGTGGTAGTAATGGTGGTGGTGGTGGTGGTGGTGGTGGTGGGCAGCCAGCTGTTGTAACCCTCACGCCTGTATCTGTCTGACCTGGGATCTCTGCAGACACACACACACACACACACACACACACACACACACACACACACTCCTCGAAAGTTTATACACATAATCTCTACCTGTGAATGTCAGCCACGGAGGTTCCATCTCCTTCAACCTTACCATTTGTTCCCTCTGGGAGCAGCAGAAACCTAAGAGATTCCAGCCAGCAATCAAAAATAGTATCTCCGAAGATTGGTCCAAGCTATTGAGATATGGTTACTGTTCATTCAGTGCTATTGTGTCTGAGCACTGTGCTTATAATTATCTCTTCTAATTTTTCAGTTTTAGGAATACCACCTGGACATGTTCTGTCTCAGCTCTCCGGTAGCTCCTGGTAAATAATATGATATCACCATGAAGAAAGCCTCTGCCAACAATCTTTGTTTGGTATTGTTGTCTCTAATCCACTTCACAGAAGCCAAGAACAGTTGGAGTATGGGGAGGGAAATTTTCTCTTCGATAGTAAAAAAAAAAAAGCAATGTTTGAGCTCCTGTTGGATCAGGTCTTTGCCCTCTCAATGCCTAAACTATCAGGTTAGAATTTCAAGAATGTGTTGAGCTGGCCTCTTTTAGAATAACAAATGAGAATTTTGATTACAGAATTTTTCCCTGGTTTAATTTTTAAACCTTATTACCATGTGAGTTGAGGGAGTCTTCTTCAAAAAGGAAACTGGAAGCAACTTGAAAGCACACACAGACTTTGTTATCTTTGTATTCTACAAGATCTGTCTTCAAAATCACCACCCCAACCTCATGCTCATTTGGCTACAGAGATTTTTGGTTTTGCTTTTGTTTTTTTCTCTTAGAATCTGCAAGCACCTTGCTACTTCATGTTCTCTTTCCTGCTGTTTCTTCTGCTTTTTCTTCAAATCTTTGCAAGGCTGGTTTCTTCTCATCATTCAGACCTCAGCTCAGAAGGCTTTCTGACCATACAATCCAAAAAAGTCCCTCCTTCACATTACATTCTCATAATACTTATCACTTTCTGAAAATGATTTTGGTGATGTATTTATTTACTTGTTTACTCTTTGCTTCTTTCCACCATCATATAAAGTCTATGAAAATGGGGGCCTTCCCTGTTTTGTTCACCACAGAATCCTCAGGGCTCAGAACAGTGCTTGACACAGATTGATGTTCAATCAATTGTTGTTGAATTAAATATTTATTATTAGAATGAATAGATAAGTAGTATTAAGTGTGAAGTATATTTTCTATTTTCAAAGGGGTTTATACAAATGCATTTGGAACTTCGTTGGATGTATTTAAACCTAAAAGCTTGCCTGTCCAAAATAAAATGTTTTAAAACAAGAATAACATGAATAATAGCAGTACCTTTTTTTTCTTCTAAAATTTTTCTTTTTGGTTTGACATTTAAAATTGATTAAAATTACAAGGAAGGGGACTACACTGAATACAAAGTTAATTTTAAATGGATTCTAGGCCTAAATTTAAAAGCTAAAACTATTTAAAAATCTATTTTAAAAACTTTTAGAAGAAAACATAGAAGTAAAACTTTTAGAAGTAAAACATAGGTTAGGCAAAGCCTTGTTAGGCAAAGTACAAGTGACAAAAAAAAATAGATAAACTGGACTTCATCAGAAAAGATAACAAATTTAAAGCTTTTATGCTGCAAAGGATACCACCAAGAAAGTAAAAGCCCACAGGATGGGATAAAATATTTGCAAATCGTATAACTGATAAGGCACTTGAATCTGAAATATATGAAGAATTCTTACAATGGAACAATAAAAAGGTACATATACCACTTAGAAAATAGCAAAGGATCTAAATAGACATTCTCCAAAGATGATATCAACATGGCCAATAGGGGTTGGCCCACTGGCACATTGGTTAAGAGTTGGCTTGGGATGCCAGCTCTGAGCAGCAGGGCCCCGAATTGGATCCCACATGAGGGCCAGTGACACTGCCCTTTATAGCTAAGATGGTGAACAACAGCTCGACCTGGAGCTGGACTGCCGTGAGTCGCCGGTGATGGCGTAGGCTGCAGTGGGCCTGGCTGGCAGGCAGCTGACGTGAGCTTTCGTGAGCTTCTGTGAGTGGCCGTCCAATGGCCAGTGAGCGACTGCCTCACCCGGGAAGAGCACAATAATCACAATACCAACATGGGCCAGTGAAGCGACGTCCTCCACAACTAGACTGAAGAACAAAAGGACAGCAACTTGTCTGCTCCCCTTCCCCGATTCCCCAATGCTGTTCCCCTCCCCCAATTCCCCAATAAAAATCTTAAAAAATAATAAAAACAATAAAAACAAAAAATAAAAATAAAAATGGCCAATAGCATGTAAAAAGAGGCTTAACACCCTTATCCATAAGGGAAATACAAATCCAAACTACAAAGTGATACCACTTCTCACCTACTAGGATGACTACGTTTAAAAAGACAGACAATAACTAGTATTCGTGAGGATGTGAAGTAGTTGGAACCCTCATAACTGATGATGGGTTTGTAAAACAGTGTAGCCTCTTTGGGAAACAGTTTTGCTCCTCAAAATGTTACACATAAAGTTACCATCTGACCTAGCAATTCTATTCCTAGATACATAGCTGAGAGAAATGAAAACATATGTCCATACAAGCCCTGTAAACAAATGTTCATAACAGCCAAAAAGCAGAAATAACTCAAGTATCCATTAACTGGTGAATGGATAAATAAAATGTATTCTATCCATACAGTGAAATATTATTCAGTCATAAAAGGGAATGAAGTACAATACATGCTACACTACAACATAGATGGACCTAGAAAACATGCTGAATGAAAGAGGCCAGTCACAAAAGACCACATATCATATGATTCCATTTATATGAAATGTCTAGAATAGGCAAATCTATGAGACAGAAAGTAGATTAGTGGTTGCCTAGGACTGGGATTGGAGAGAATGAGCAGTGACTGTTAATGGGTATGTGTTTCTTTTGTGGGTGATAAAAATGTTCTAAAATTAGATAGTGGTGATAGTTGTACAACTCTGTGAATATACTAAAAACCTTTGAATAGTATCCTTTAAATGGGTGAATTACATGGCATGTGAATTATATCTCAATAAAGCTGTTTGTTTTTTAAGAGTACAATGTCAGGGGAAAAGGGAGGAGTTTAAAATCAAGAGGATCAACCTTCAAAGTAAGTTTGAGGTGGCAAAATAGAGTGTAATATTTCTATTTTTAGCTTTGATATTCTAACTTTAGCAAGAGCCTAGACTTGCAAAATTATTCTTAGCATTCCATCCTGAGACATAGAGGATTTTCCCTTTTCTTCACAAGAACCACTTTTCTTGCTTTTGTTTTAAAAATACATAATATATTTAGAACACATTAAAAATTAGTCTATTATTTACATTTATGTGGTGCCTGTGTTTAGTGCCACCAAAGTGTTACAACAGAATAACAGTTTTCTTTTGCTACAGGTGGTAGCAATATAAGGATGAAGAATTTTGTTCCCTCTATCATGTCCCTCACAAGTATAATAGTTGGGTGCCCAGGCTGTGAGATCAGACTGCCTGGACTCTTTCAGGCAATGTGAATTTGAGGGAAGCACTTAACCAGTTTCTCTATCTGTAACAGGGGGGTAGAGATAGTAATACTACTTACTCCATAATGTTCTGAGAATTAAAGGAAATAATACATGTAAGATAGCACAGTGTCAAGTGTATAGCAAATATTCAAATTATAGCTGTTAGTAATGATTATTATAATATAGCAACAGTTAGCAATAGGGGATTGAGATTAAGAAATGGGTAAAACCAAGTTGTAATGTGGTTGAGAACTGAGTGTTAGCATCCTAAAAGAAAGTGAGGACTAGAAGGTGGTATCATATTCTGTTTCTCAGTTTTATTAACATTATGTAACTATATTGGATATTTCATCAAGATATTTGGATAGTTTTCAGCATTTACTGTGACAAAACTCTATTTAGAGAATTTACTGTAGATAAGGCTGTGAAGTTGCGTGAGTATATTTCAGAGAACAATGTGATTCAAGCATTGCTACAGGGCACTGATATTTTAGGCTACATTTCTAATCAGTGGTATCTTATAACTTGTCACTTTACAGCTCATGCCTTTAATTTGAATAACAGCCTGCCAAAAGGTCTCCTTTCCTCCTCCCTTGAGATTATTCAGCAATATATTTTATATTGAGAGTAGCAGGAACATTTAAATATTTTTTAAAAACTATTTTAACTTCTCAGAAGGGAACATTAGTGAAAACAGTTACTTACAATAATTGATTTGAAATATAAAAGAATTACCATTTTGAGCTTTAGTTGTGTACTTTAAAAATGGGCTTTAAGACTTTCCTGGATTAACCAAAATTCTAGGAGAGAAGAAAAGGAGAGGAGGAAGTTGAAAGTGCTTATAACAGTTTTTACAGACCCCAAAGGTTTATTCATATTTCCATGTTAAATTAATAGGTATGTTCTCTGAGAAGCATAAGTGAATCTCATAAACTCAGAGCCATACAATTCCTGTACATGTAGCTTATCTTTAAATATTTTTATTGTAACAATACTTGGTGGCTATAAAAATCTATTTGAGGAAACCAGAGATCTGTACATAGGATAAAATGACTTAGTGCAGGCCAGGCTATGGTAGGAGTGGATAAGTTAGTCTCTTTGTGCTTCATTTTTCTCACCTTAAAAAAGAAATAATACCTTTCTCATAGAGTTGATGTGAGGATTAAATGAAGTCACACATGTAAAGTGCACCAAGCACATAGTGAAGTACCATTTTAGCTCTTAATTTTGTTGTGGCAATGGCCAGAAAGAGGTAAACTGTAGATGTCTTTAAGATGCAGCTGTTAACAGACCTTGGTTAAAAAAAAAAAAAAAAAAGCTTGTTAAAGCATGGAGATCTTCCAAATTGCACTTGAACTATTTTCAAAGAGGCATGAAGAATACGGTCACAAACTCCTTGTTTTTTGTCTTGGTAGGAGCCACAAGAGCCAGAGCTTGTGGAAAAGTGTTAGAGAGTGTGTGTGAGACTGAGTGTGTGTGTGTGTGTGTGTGTGTGTGTGTGTGTGTGTGTGAGACTGAGTGTGTGTGTGTGTGTGTGTGTGTGTGTGTGTGAGAGTGTGTGTGTGTGTGTGTGTGTGTGTGTGTGTGTGTGTCAGACTGAGGCAACAGAGAAATAGGTGACTTTGAGGAGTGGGGGCTGGATTTAGAAACAAGAAAACCACCAGGCTTGCTGCCACATGCCTGTAATATGGCTTTTATTTTCCCTGTTAAGGAATTGATTTAAAACCTACTCAGAAATTAATGAGATTACATTCAGCCATGTTACATACCCTGCCTGACATCAACAATATTTAAATCTTATTAAATATTGGAAATTAATTAAGAATTGACTGACTTTGATCAGAAGACAGAATTTAAGAGTTGATGTCAACAGTCTCATAGTGGAATTAGAAGACTGTGTTAACTACTGGCATTAGCGTTTATAGAGGTGTGAACTTGATAAGCCATTTCACTTCTTAAGTTTCATCATCAGTGAAAAGGAGAAAGTACCTTTCTAATGAGTTGTTGAGATTAAGGTTATTCGTAGCACCTGGAGGATAGAGATGCATTTTCCTATTATATCTTGTTAATGTTAAAAGGTTTTAATTTATGATGATATATTTAAACACTGATGTGCTTGAATATGCACTGACGCTCTTTAACAGTCGCTAATATCAACTCATATCAATGTTTTTAGTAAATCACAATTAATTCGCTGACATATTTTCCTCCCCTCATTGCATATCTCAGCACACCGCACACTCATGCGCTAAAATGTTATTTCTTGAGCACATTTTACTAACATTTAATTCTTGGCTTGCCGGACACTAACGGACAATTGGGTTGACTCTAGAAAGTGTTTCTAAAAACAGTGCCTTTTCGAGGCTTACCCAGCCTTTAGGAAGTGCTGCACGTCAGGAGTCAATAGTAATTAGAGCATCCTTTGCAAAACAAAATTTCTCACCCAGGAAAGGCGCGCACCACTCCCATGTGGCAGTTCAACTCGTCTGATTAATTCTGCTACCCAAGTTCACGTCCCTGTGAGGGGAAGCGTATTCTGCTTCACAGTATATACAGAAGAGTCTCGATTCATTATTATGAGTACTGGAGGGGCGACTCCAGCAACTGAGCAGTTAGGGACTTGAAACAGATAGGGTCCTGCCTGGGTGAGGCCAGTGCGGCACCTTAGCAGCCCCTCTTCCCCCAGCCCCGGAAGTTTGTGAGCCTCCAGTTGTGAGATCTGGGAGTCACCTTGACCCTCCCGGAGAGGTGGAGAAAGTTAGCCCTGGGCCGGAGGCGGGGTGAGTAAAACCAAAGACGGTACTTTCGGGAGCAAAATACGCGGTCACGTTCTCCTGTTTTCAGGATAGCTTGAGACCCACAGAGTTTAAGGGTGGCGAGAGCAGGTGGCCGGACTCCGCCCACCACCGAGCTTCCCCTCCCTCAGCATGCACGCTCTACTCCCTCCGTGAGATCCTGCCTCTTAGGCGCGCGCGAAGAGTTGTCGCGCAGTGCATCCTGGGAATTGTAGTCCCGGCGCCGGGAGCCGCCTCGGTAGGAGCAGCTCTGGCCTACATACCCCATGGTGCCTTGCGGCGCCAGCCGCTCCCGGATGTGTGCCTGGCGCCGGAAGAGAAGACGGCCCCCCTCTCTCGGCCCGGCCATCTTGTGGGAAGAGCTGAAGCAGGCGCTCTTGGCTTGGCGCGGCCCGCTGCAATCCGTGGAGGAACGCGCCGCCGAGCCACCATCATGCCTGGGCATTTACAGGAAGGCTTCGGCTGCGTGGTCACCAACCGATTCGACCAGTTACTTGACGACGAATCGGATCCGTTCGAGGTGTTGAAGGCAGCAGAGAACAAGAAAAAAGAAGCCGGCGGGGGCGGCGTTGGGGGCCCTGGGGCCAAGAGCGCTGCTCAGGCCGCAGCTCAGACCAACTCCAATGCGGCAGGCAAACAGCTGCGTAAAGAGTCTCAGAAAGAGCGCAAGAACCCGTTGCCCGCCAACGTTGGCGCGGTTGACAAGAAAGAGGAGACGCAGCCACCCGTGGCGCTTAAGAAAGAAGGTAAATCTGTGGTAGAAGGTGAGGGAAACCAAGGTGGAGGGAGGGAGCCGGGGGGACTTGTGGCTACCACTTGGTTCTCCAGCTCCCGAGTGTCCGCGGGAGGTTTTGCCGCCGATTTCCTCATGTTTTTCCCTACACGATAAAAGCCAGGTCCTGCGAGGGTGCTAGCCCCAAGTTCAAACCACCGACTGCAAGGTTCCTGGAGCCCACCCCCTTCCCGCCTCAGGTTCTGAGCGGAGGAGCGTGGTCCGGAGACGAGCTGTTCATCGGGCGTTCTCGGGATCCTGGGAGGTGGTTGCCTTCCCGCCGGATTCCGCGGGTGAGCGCATGGACTGAGGTTACCGGGAAGAGCGGGGCCCCCAGCTTCTTCCTACTCAGAGGTCTACTTTAGAATGCTGCTTTGAGGTGCGGTTGTCTGTTTTAGGCTTCTTTCCTGCCATCTTGTCCCACGATGTCGGGGAGTATCCCCGTGAAAAGCAGGGTCTGAGTTTACACCGAGCTCCTGCTGTGTTTGAGGCTCTCCGGTATTCCTGGAATAAGCTGCTGTTTTAGGTGCCGCATGTGCTTTATGGTACCCCCCTCAACTATTTCAAACTTGGTGACTTGCTCGCGTGAGTGAAGCTGTTGGGAAGGAGAGAGAGTTGGCTACCCTCGATGAAGCAGAAGCGGGAATTCTGAATGAAGATTGGTTGTTGCAGGAAATCCTGAGGATTTCGTCCTCTGTCACGATCCTTTCTCCCGACCCCCCGCACTCTTTCGTGTTGTGTGGCTTGGCCCGAGCCTCGTGGTGAATTGAGTGCAGACACTGTCACGTTATAGCCAAAGCAGAGCTTTTGAGTCTGCTGCTCTTCCTCCACATGTGCGTGAAGCATGGTCAGGGTTTCATTGGCGGGTAATAGTTGCTTCCAGGTCACTGTAAACGTCTCAGGATTGCCTTAAGCTTGATTCTTTGCATTCTCACTCCTTGCAGGTTTGTCTTTTATGGTGAATGAAAAAGCAAAACAGTTGGGGATAAGAAAAACATACATGATCAATAACAAGTAGGTGTAGGACCAAAGCTCTGAACCTTGAAAGTCGCTTTTATGTGTTTAAAGTGAAATTACCCTTTACTGCCACGTGCTCCTGAAAGGAGTTGTTTCTCATTAGCTTTCGTTGAGTTCGTTAGCGTTCAACTAATTCGAAAAATCATTCGGGTTAGATTTTGGTTTAGGGTTTTTTTCTTAATAGAATTTCTGTGAGGCTTGACGTGAAGAACCGAGGTAGTGAGTAAAGTAAAAGAATTCTCATTAAAATTACAGGTTGGGAGGAAGCACAAGTTTGGAGTATTGGAAAGCATGTATATGTCGCTTAGGCCAGATATCTCTTCAGTCAGCTAAGCTTTATAGCAACCTGTAGCACAACTGAATAAATCATTTAATTTCTGTGCTAAGGAACGCTGGCTTGTGTAATTATTTAAGCTGCTGAACTTGACCTCTTTGAACACACTAATCCAAAGAAAGCACGTGAAAAAATTGAGTCTAAAGTGTGAATCTAAAATAATACAAAATAGGTGTGTTCACCCATTTTGAATGTTCAAAGCATGAAGCATGATTTAAATGTCTCAGTTTTTTTTACCATAAAGCACATTTTTGAAGTAAGCTCTTAACTGGAAACTAGTATTTGAAGTTACAGAGGTAGGGAATTGTTTCATAAATTTACAATCAGGACTGAGTTTGCCACTCAATAGTCTAGTCTTTCCTTGGGAAATCTTCCATATTAGTTATCAACATTTTCCTTAAATGAGTGTTTCAGAGCACTCTTAACCTTAGATTGCATGACACATAAATTTATAAATAAGGGGAAATGTTGAAGTCTGTCAGGCAATGTTTTTAGGCATGGGAAGGATAGACCTGTAAACAAAGTTGTTACCCTTGATCATGTGTTCTGTGCCTTTGAATATAGGTCCTGGCACAGTGCTTAGACATGTATTTAATGTTTATAAGAATTAGTTTTGTAGTTCACCTTTTGTCTATTTGAAGAACTTGAGAATTAACACCACAGAATATTATTGAGTGCCGACCAAGGTCTTTTTTGTTTTTTAATAATTTTAAAAGCCTGGAACCTAGTTAAAATTAAGTGAGCTTGTAAGTACAGATAAATATATGAAGGGAAATTTTCATTTTTAAATGTCAATTATTGGGTGAATTTAGTAAGCTTTTTAGATTCTGTAAAGCCTAATATTTAATATTGGGTGGGGAAGCAAGCCATTGTTCATTTGGGTGTGTTTGGCTTGGATATCATTATAAGGACTGGTTCTGTAGCTCCACCCCAATACACTGTACCTCTGATGAAATTTAAAAGGCCTTGGTGTAAGATCTAATAATTGTGGCCTATCTTGAGAGTTTATGTGGAATGGACTTTAAATTTTTTTTGAAGAGTTTGTTGATATTTACTGTTTGACTCTAGTTACAATCACCTGAATGACTAGGTGGGTCCTGGTTGGTGGTGGTCCACTTTCTTAGAAAGAACCAGAGTGAGTCAGCTTAAAATCTTGTTATAAAAACCAATTGCTCAGCTGTTTTTTGACTTTGTCAGAATTTGTGGTTTGGGAATTACAGCATACCTGAAATTTTACAATCATGAATTTAACCATCAATCTATTGTACTTACCTTTAAGGCCACCAATAATGCATATTGGTTGTCTTTGTGGGCCCCAGACACTTAACAGGAAAAAAGTAATAAAGGAGGAAACCAGTAACTCCTTTAGCCATCACTTAATGCCACAAGTTTCTATTTCCTAAATATTGCTTACAAGTGGTGTGTGTGTGTGTGTGTGTGAAGGGGGAATTGGAGGTAGGGGGAGTGGGTTTTTTTAAGATTCCTTGGATACAAAGATACTTACAAGAGCAAACCAAAAGAAAAGTTCTCCATAATGATAAAATAACAAGTATTTCCTAGTGGTTGCATAATAATTATATATATATATATATTTTTATATATTACATATATAATTGTATATATATTTAAGTTAAGTGTGGTGTGTGTACATATACTGTATAGTATATACATATATAAATAAATAGAAGGGGTGATACTTTTTTTCTGGTTAAATAGCTATTTCAAACGAGATGTAATCCTTTTTTTCCGCCTTCATATTATGGAAAATAAAAGTGTGCGCCCCCCCCCTTTTTTTGACAGTATCTGGTGAATGTGTGAATTTGCTTGGTTATTTTTGAGTGGCTACTGGTGTGTTGTCTTCTTTGGTATCTTCAAAGCCAAAATGTATCATTTTGTCTAAAATTTATTTAAATTTAGGATTTTAAATTTATTGGAATCTCAAAAAGTGAAAGGAATAATGGCTACCTATCCAGATGACTTCTAAGAGAATGTTTTAGGGGGAAAAAATGACTTGGCAACTAAATAGTAGTTTGAAACAAGTTTATTGTCTTTAAAATAGGAATTTCTCTAAAGTACTTTGTTAAACTTGGGAAATGCCCAGTGTTTGCCTTTTTCAATAGGAAGTGCTAGTTAGTGCACTGAAAGAGTAGCAACATTTCTTTTTCCTTTTAACAGTCTAGGCCTACATTGTTTTGTGTTGCAAAAATCATTTGCTTTTGCTGGTTGTCATTTCAGGAATAAGGCGTGTTGGAAGAAGACCTGATCAACAACTTCAGGGTGATGGGAAAATAATTGATAGAAGACCAGAAAGGCGACCACCTCGTGAACGACGATTTGAAAAGCCACTTGAAGAAAAGGGTGAAGGAGGAGAATTTTCAGTTGATAGGCAAGATTTTTTTTTAAAAATCTCTTCCTGTTTTGTCAGTATCAGTTTTTCAAAGAAACGACTGAATGTGTGCATTGTTATACTTCAGACACTTTGGTAACAGTTTTTAGATTTCTTGCATTGAAACACTTCAGTTGAATTGATGGACAATTTCCTTTTCTTGCTATCCCCAGATATTGAGTTAACAGGGAAGTCCTTTTGGAGTAATTGTTTATAGCAAAGCCGATTACTCATACTGTGCATGTTAGATGTGTTTATTTTAATTATTAAAATGTATTTATGAATAGCATTTTTACTGGATTATAATGTGAAATGAATATCAATGAAAAATTATATGCACTAGTAAGTTTTAGAGAATGTCAAAATAATTTTCTTGTTTTGGGGAGCGTCCTAGTTTTGATTTCCTTTATTTGTTTAGAAATAGACTTGAATTTTCTAAAACGTGTTTAACTATTGAGTTATGAGCCAGTAAATATGTTCCTATATTTTTGAGTCTTTGAATTTCACTTGTTCCTTTTTCTGGAAACCTGGTATGTATATAATATTTTTTATTTGTTGTAGACCGATTATTGACCGGCCTGTCAGAGGCCGTGGTGGTCTTGGAAGAGGTCGAGGAGGCCGTGGACGCGGAATGGGCCGAGGGGATGGATTTGATTCTCGTGGCAAACGTGAATTTGATAGGCATAGTGGAAGTGACAGATCGTAAGTCTTATATTGGTTTTTATTTTATTTTTGTATTTGAATCTACTTTTTAATAAAACAAAATTTGAATTTCTAGAACTAAAGAGTATTATGTTAACTCAGTTTTGTTAGTTCTTTTTCACATTACAGTGGCCTGAAGCACGAGGACAAACGTGGAGGTAGCGGATCTCACAACTGGGGAACTGTCAAAGATGAATTAACGTTGGTATTCTGATTTTTAAAAATAAATAATTTTAATGAAATTGATCCTATACCTTTATAGAGGTTCACCCATTACTATTAATTTTATTTGTCCCTGGGGCAAGAATTGATGTTCTCATTTCAGCTACTTCCTTAAAAGATAATGTCTTGTTGGATATGTTTGGGTTATAATGTATAAGTGACCAAATTTTCTCTATTTCAATATATGTGATAACAGTTTTTCTTTTCATATAAATATATGAAACCCTAAATTGATGTAATTTGTATTAGGTTGTCGGAAAAGTCATGACGTGTTTTTCTGTTTTTCATTGTAAGAAAGCGTCATGACTTTTCCGACAACCCAATATAGTCTGATTTTCTGTGTGTCTTTAATAGTTTCTAGCTATTGAGCCTTCTGGTCATTACAAAAATTTGACAAGCTGGCAAAGCTTTGTTTTGGAACTAACTGTTCTGTCCTACTACAATATAGTACTTGAACTATAACTTGGATCATTATACATTTTTAAATTATTTTCTCTTAAAAGTCTACTGGGGAGTAAATTTAATAGGACAAGACTCTTAGAGAATGTGAAAAATTTTAAATATTTTTGTATAAAGAATCCTTTGACTATATGTAAATGGACCTAGATGCCTTTTTTTTCTTTCTTTCCTTAGAGAGTCCCCAAAATACATTCAGAAACCAATATCTTATAATTGCAGTGACTTGGAGCAATCAAATGTGACTGAGGAAACACCTGAAGGTGAAGAACATCCAGTTGCAGACACTGAAAATAAGTAAGTGGTTTTATATGTAGTGGTATTGCTCCAGCATTGAAATCAGTTTGGGTTTTTACCAAGAAAATAACCTACAGGTGTAATGCTGTTAACTTGATGGCTTTGTAATAGGAGAGACTTTCATTATACCCCAGTCCCTCAAAGAGTATCTGTTTACAGGAGTGTTTTACAAAGGTACATATTATTGGGCTCTAATGGTTTAAAAGATAGAATTGGTTGTTTCTATTTGAAATTGTTGCTTAAAAAGATAAGGAAAATAGTAAAATCTAAGCACAAAAGTTAACTATTTTAACCTGAGAACAGAGAATAGGACAAAGATAATGCATTTTATCTGACTACCTTACTTGGTATAGATAATGGTAATAACATGTAAGTAATGGACAGTTCAAGTGATGAGTGTCCAAAGACATTGAATAGGTAGGAACTGGAATCTGAAACCAGGGATTTATAAAAATTAGACCAAATGGTTGAAGTAAGAGAAGTTGTAATATTTAGACCTCATAGTTCAAAGTACTTGAGAGACTACAAATTTTATTTTGTAACAGTTTAAAACTAGAAAACTTGACCACTTTAAAATTAGTTCCTCCATCTCTTTGAAATTATTTTTTCCATCAACGTAGAATTTGGAACATAGCATTATTGGCTTGTTTTAAAATGTATGAGTAGTGCAAGAGCCAGAATATTAGTTTACTAGTTTTCTTAACCTTTTTTATTTTCTGAGTTTTTCGGTAGAACACTTGGTTTGAAGTTTTTTGTTTATTCAAGGGTGGGAAAGTTTTGAAGATTCAAGTAGAAATAATATTAGAAATAATTTCATTCCTTCCTCTAGTTTCCATCAACCCAAGCAGAAGTTATAGAACAGTCATTTCTTATAGTATTGTGGTTTAAAGTCTTGCATTATAGATTATTTAGGTCAGTAATTCTTAACCAGGGCATATTCAGATCAATCAGGGATGCTTTTCTAAATTTTGCTTTTTCTCCAGGAAGAATTGCTTTTACAGTGAACCACTATTAATGATTGGAGCGTCATATTCCATCGGTCTGTTAGAATAAGGAATAATAGATTTGTTATTGGAGAGAATAGATCAAAATACATGGTGTTAAGTGATGTGTTCAACTTGGGGGAATATAAATTGATTTATATGAAACTATGTGGAATCGTAATTTTGTGTGATAACAATGAAATTGTGATGGGTGAGTTAAATGAGCCTTATACAACATAAGATACTTCACAATCCTCAACTGTTGTTCCTTTAATAAAGAGCCCAAATGTAATGTAAATCAGCTTAAGAGTGATTAGCAAAGATTATAAATGTTTATCAGAAGGAAGTCATGTATTGGTAGGGTGTTGGAAGTAAATCCTTAACTCAGCACCCAGGAATGAAATAGAGGGTATTTTGGTCTAAAGAAGGTCGTGATGACAACAGAGCAGTCTCCAGTTTACTCCAGAGTAGGGGAGAATCTGAACTTAATATTGTATCTAGTAATGGAGGTATAAATTTAAGAAGCACAACTTTGGCTGACATTGACTCCCTTATATAGTTTCCAGAGCTGCTGTCTTGTCTCATTTGATGCTTACAGCAACTCTTGAAGGTAGGTGTCATAGTGTCATGATGTGATAAAGTGTGCTGAGTTCTGTTCTTGGCTGTGTCACAACTTATGAGTAATTGGGATCTTTTTTCTTAGTTTTCTTATCTGTGAACTGATAGAATTGGACTTGATAGCCAAGATATCATCAATTCAATGTAAATTTGGTCTAGGAAGTTTTAAGATTAGATTTGTCAAACAGTAAAGATTAATGGAAGGAAGGGGATATTTGAGCTCTAAGGCTAACGGAATCACCTGCTATCTTTGGAAAGAAGCAAGGCTCCCAAAATAGCAAACATCTTGTTTGGTGACAATTGGAAATTGAGATTAAATGAAAATAATGGATTCCTAGGCCCATGCTTTCATTCTGTGGAAAGGGAAAATGATAATATATAATAGTTATAACCTTTAATAAAAATCTTTTTTTTAAAAAAATAGCTATAACCTGACAAGTATATTTGGAAATAACTATTGGGTTGTGGGAAAAGTCATGACGTGTTTTTTCTATGTTTTTCGTTGCAAAATGTGTCATGACTTTTCCGACAACCCAATAGTATGAAATAATGAAACCAGTGTGTTTTGTGGAGAGTTTCATTACTATTGAAACCTCAGTCTCCTGCCCATACATAGGTTTGAAAGTTGGAGTACATAGAATTTAGAATTTGTAGAAACTTGGCTTTTAAAGTTTGTTTTGTTTTGCTTTTAGTATTGCTCAAATAAAGGATAGAGAAACAGTTCTTTTATTGTATATTCTAGAATGTGAAACTTGGTTTCATGGGCATCCTAGATGATTACCTTCATAGATATTA
This sequence comes from Hipposideros armiger, assembly GCF_001890085.2. Lineage (NCBI taxonomy): Eukaryota > Metazoa > Chordata > Mammalia > Chiroptera > Hipposideridae > Hipposideros > Hipposideros armiger. The sequence goes on along the minus strand of NW_017731456.1, from coordinate 2,582,161 downwards.
TGAGTTATGTATTGTGGGAAATTACAGAAATTAGAAATGTGTTTCAAGAGAGAAGCTAAAGCCAGAGTTTATTCACATAAGGGTACAGTTTTAACAAAGTACTGTGGTTTTAAGAAATGTGTATTTTAGGTTTCGTAAAGACAATTCCAGATTGTATTACTGATAGATGATCATTTAAAAATTTGTGAAGGTGAATTGTATTATCCTCAGGTATCCATATTTTCACTAATTTAACAAGCATTGAGTTCCTGGTCTCTACTAAATTACATATTAGCTGTTGAGTTACAAAGAAAACTATGATCCTCTTGTCTTTGGATAATCTCTAAAATATTACCACCCAGCCAAGATTAACTTGCTTAATTTATAAGCAATGTAGATTTTGTCAGCCATCTACCAGGTGTAAAATTTAAACATCTTTTCACAGGGAAAACGAAGTTGAAGAAGTAAAGGAAGAGGGTCCAAAAGAAATGACTTTGGATGAGTGGAAGGCTATTCAAAATAAGGACCGAGCAAAAGTAGAATTTAATATCCGAAAACCAAATGAAGGTGCTGATGGGCAGTGGAAGAAGGGATTTGTTCTTCATAAGTCAAAGAGTGAAGAGGTAAAATTAACTTTTGTGGTGGTTGAAAATGTTCAGATGTGTTCTGAATTGTATTTATTATTTTTGGTTTAAAATTTCACATGGATAATTTTTGTAAAGAAGAGCTTTATATAGGATTATTTGGGGCAGATAAATTGCTCAGAAAAGAAAATAAACTGCATTATTATACACCAAGAAATTTAGTCCTTCAGTCAGTTCATAATTATTTATAATATGGCAGTCTCCCTCTCCCCCCGCAAAAGCTGTTAGTCCGTAGTATAGCATACAATTATTAGTGTTTAAGAAATACGGTAGGTCTTTTCAAAGTTGTGCTAATATTTTTTAAAATCTAAGGGCCGGCCGAGTGGCTCAGTTGGTTAAGAGCTCGCTCAAGAGTTTGAGCTCTGAGCAACAGCAGTTCGATGCCAGCCCGAGCTGAGCAGCTGCTAAGCTACCAATAGGTAGCAGGATGGCTCAGCTAAAAAAAAAATAATAATAAAATAAAATAAAATAAAATCTAGCCTAACTGGTGATCGTTCAAGGACATGTGTTAAATTGAAGGGTTGGCATTTTCATGTGGCTTAGCCTAAAATAAAATGAGTGGCTTTGTTCAGTATTCAGTTTTTGGAACTGCCTGTGCTGTAAATAATAGTCAGGACTCTTCAGTAGTTGGCAGTACCTTTTGCTGAGGAATGAGTAAAGACCAGAGAATTAATTTACAGGTTTTCTTTACTTATGAAACACAGAAACTAATGAAAATATTTGAGAAAGATAGGTTCGTGGCTTTAGATTTTGCTGGCTTCTATTTAAGCCTTGGGGCACAATCCCAATGCTACATCCTTTTAGGGCTGGTGTAAGTATGAGATTTTAGTTATAAAGTGAAGTTGAATTAAAATGTTATGAAAGCAGCCTGTAATAAAAAGATTCAATAGGATCTTATTACATTTTAATTTTCTAAACAAAATAGCTGTGAAAAAAACTTGGAAACATTTTGAAATTAAACTGAGGTTGAAGAGACTTAAATATTACATTTTTCTGGGATTAGAGATGATTTCTTAAACATTGACTCTAAAAATAGTATAAATGAGAACATTGTCTTTTAAGTGTCAAGGCCTGTAGAAAAAGAAAACATTTTGCTTCATTAGAACACTTTCAGTTATTTTTTCATAGTTTAATTGTTTTGTGTATCTGGGTAAAACAATAGGATTCCTGATTAAAGAACCTTGGAAGTTCACTTTGGGGGAGATTGTTTATTTGAACTAATTATTAAACTTCTTATGTTAATATGGAAAAGATTTATTAGGCACATTTGAGACAATTATTTGTAACATATTTTGGATCCTGACAGAGCTTTTCTCCAGAAGAAGATACATGTACAAAATTCTGATACAGATTTACATGATTCATTAATACCCTGAAACCTCTTCATGGATTTTATAAACATTGGGTTAGGTATCCCAGTTTTAAGTATTTTACAGTGACCTTTTCAGAAATCATCATTATACAAGGTGATGAGATATATGTGATTAGAAATTTTTAAAAATTATGAAATGTGAAATTGGTTATGAATAACTTTGAAACTAGCACATGTTCATTATTAAGCTACTTGTAGATGTTTGGGCCCTTAGAGTTGCCTTTGTGATGTGAGTACTTGTTTAAATCTGGCCTCTGACCTTATTGGCAAGTATGGCTTTTGCATTTGAATATATGTAGGTCTTCAAGTTAGTTATATATACAGTATTTAAAGTGCTCTTTCTTTTTTACATATCTTCAGCCTCACAGGAAGTATGAAGTAGGGAAAAGAAACTTTAGAAATGGAAATCTGAGTAATAGTTTTATTGACAGCTGAGACCAGAGATCTTATTTCCTGATTATTATTCACTGCTTTAGAAAAAGAATTTTTTGCCAGTTTATCCTACTAGTTATCTTAAAGGTTAGGGATGTGCCCTAAATATCCAGACCTCTTTATTACTGTAGTAAAACTTGTGAGGTGTTTCAGTAGTATGTTATCAGGTGACACTTTTTTGCTTCTGTGCTCTAGAAACTTATGAAAGATTCTAATTAATGAATGGGTATCATTGTTTTGCTATTGCAAATATTTAAAAATTAGACAATTAGTATATATAATTGACTTTAATTTGCTAGTGGTTTTGTGGATTGACATGTGTAGGCTTCTTCAAAATTAATATTTAAAAAAGGACTTTCTATTGCCTGGTATGGCACTAAGGGATGCATTTATTCAGATATTAGATGATTAAAGAGGTGAAAATACGGATATAAATACAGAATTTACTTGTGCTTTACAGGGTAGTTACTAATGCTTGTAATATTACAAACTATTTAGAAAGAACAGAATATTTCATTATTCCTTCATAAAAGAGGGTTATATATGTATATATTTAGAAAAATTAAACTACTTTAAAGTAGTATGAGAAAAGTTTCCAACTCGAACATTAAAACTCACTCATCCCAAACATACAAGAAGAAATTAAGCAGAGTAAAATTTTCTGGCTATTGCAGACTGGGTCGTGTGGCATATACATAAATACAAAGTAGGGGATTGATTTCACAAACATGATGGCTTCATTTGTGAGGTGATCCCTATAAGGCATGGTTTTATTTGTGCGCAGCTTTTCAAGGTTCCCTTAGGTAAAGCTCTTTTGCACTTGAATCTGTAGAGCTCCAGTTAATATGGAAGAACATACTTGTATATGAACAGAAAAACATTCTGAGAAGTCTACAGTTTCTTTTCCCAAGTCATGATTGGAAGAGTATAGAGCAAGTTTTCTTTTTAACTGATAAAGAGACTCAGTATTATTAACATTAGAAACCTTACATGCCATCTGTCCATGTCCTTATTAAGAGCTTCCTTTATAGGGAATCCTAATCTGAAGAACATATTTTAAATGTACTTACCCATACTTCCCGCTAGGGGAATGTGAAAGAAAAGTGAAAAGAATTCTTCCTTAAGATCACTATAGCTGATCCCAAAGCTTACTTGTTCTGTAGTGGTGTTGATAGGTTTGTTTACACAAAGTACAGATATGGGCTTTTTAGAGCTCATTTACAAATTTGCATCATTACTTTCTTATTAATCACCCAATGACTTATACATTTTTAGGCTCATGCTGAAGATTCGGTTATGGATCATCATTTCCGGAAGCCAGCAAATGATATAACGTCTCAGCTGGAGATCAATTTTGGAGACCTTGGCCGCCCAGGACGTGGTGGCAGGGGAGGACGAGGTGGCCGTGGGCGTGGTGGACGTCCAAACCGTGGCAGCAGGACTGACAAGGTAATTTCAAGACTTTTGTTCTTTTAAGTAATTTGAAGATCTCTTGGTAAGTCACTGCAAGGTCCTTTTGGGGACATAAGTAGAAAAACAAAAAGGTAGACATGCCTTCAAGAAACTGCATTTTAGGCTATATTTTTGTTTAAAGTACTTAAATAACTTTGAATAGTGCTGCCAGCAGTTAAATTACCATCCTTTATTGAATACTTACTCGGTGCTGGTCATAGCGTTGTGTGCAAGGCATTTTACGTATTGTCATTAAATCTTGTTACTGCATTGACATCCCCCACTTTACAGAAGAGGAAATTCAGGTACAAGGGATGAAGTTAACTCTTGGCTTTTGCCAGAGGTCTACCTGAAATGCCACCTACTTCCTTTGCCATGACTCTTCATTGCTTTTAGGTTTCAGCCTAACAACCTTTGTGTTCATTATATAATTGTGTGACACTCACTAAATGATTGTCTAGTAAACATCTTTTTTGTTCTTGACTTTTTACTAGACTGTCTGTGAGAGCTGGAATTCATTTTTGTCCTAGTTTTTGTAGTTGCCCATGCTTTTTGTACAGCATGTAACACAAAACAGTTTCTTACAAAATATTTTGATAGAAGCCCTAGTAATGGATAGTTTTGAATGCTGATCTGTTTGATGCCAAAGTCCATGTTTTTATGTAGATATTATTAAAGTATTGGAGTTAACCTTTGGGTTAGCTCATTGTCTCTTATGGTCTGTCTAGGATACGAGCATAATGTCCTGAATTCTCAACACCTGAGACACAAATTGGGGACCCACCTGCTAGAGTCTCAGTATTACAGATTTTATGGTCATTATTAACAATGTGATTTGTTTCTGTGTCTTCCTCTGATACCATGTGTTTTTAAGGCCAGTGTTGTATACGTGGACCCTTTTAATACTTTTGTTATTGTTATTTGTACTTTGTAAATAGCACTTGGCATTTGAGTCCCTTTCTAACATTGATGAATGTGCTGCTTAAATAATCATAATCGGTTTCTTAGCCTGCTTTCAAATTGATGCCATTCTTAGCAAGTGGGGAAATAAAGAGATACTTAACAAAGTAAGAATCCACATATCCCATATGAATCTACTTGTGTGATTTATTTGAAAAATAAAATAACTCGTGCTGAGACCAGGGGATTTTCATAGGTCTTGATAGAAATTCAGGACAAGGATCATTGCAAGTTAATTTGTCCTATTCTGATCCATAATTTTGCCTTGAACTTGACATGTTTTACTACTTTTAGTAACTTAAGATTTTTTAGAGTTCTGTGTCTAAATGTAGACACTGGCAATTTATTTTCAAGAATTGAGAATTAATTTTGGTTTGTTTCTTTTTCAGTCAAGTGCTTCTGCTCCTGATGTAGATGACCCAGAGGCATTCCCAGCTCTGGCTTAACTGGATGCCATAAAACAACCCCGGTTCCTTTGTGGACCCTCCTCTCTGAGGTTTTGCATGCTTAAGGATCCCAAACGACTTAAGAAATTAAAAAAAAAAAAAGACTGTCATTCATACCTTTCACACCTACAGACTGAATTTTATCTGTTTTGAAAATGAACTTCTCTAGCTACACAGAAGTAACAATATGGTAGTCAGTTTTGTATTTAGAAATGTATTGGTAGCAGGGATGTTTTCATAATTTTCAGAGATTATGCATTCTTCATGAATATTTTGTATTGCTGCTTGCAAACATGCATTTCCAAACTTGAAATATAGGTGTGAACAGTGTGTACCAGTTTAAAGCTTTCACTTCATTTGTGTTTTTTAATTAAGGACTTAGATGTTCCCCCAATTGCCGACTGGTTTTAAATATTGGACATATCAGTTTTAATACCTGCTTTGCATTTTCACACATGGTCAACTGGGACATGTAAACTTTGTCAAATTTTATGCTGTGTGGAATACTAACTATATGTATTTTAACTTAGTTTTAATATTTTCATTTCTGGGAAAAAACTTTTTTCACTTCTCATGATAGTTATATGCTAAATCTTTATATACAGAAATACCAGACTTGAAAAAATTCAAAGCACATTGGTTTATTAACCCTTGCTCCTGCATGATTCATTAGGTTCCAATTATAATTGATTCACAGTTTCAGCTATATTTACTTTTAAAAAGTGTGACTTTCCCACTTTAAAAAACAAATTAGACACCTTACTGGTGAAAGTTGTTTAAGCTACTTATTGTTGATAGACACATCCTGTTAGGTGAAGTAGTTTTATGGGTGTTGGGCTTTTCCCACTCCAACAGGGTGGGTGGAACAAAGTTGATTTGGCTAATGCATAATATTTAAACTGTCTGGCAACTTGATATGATTTGTGTGTGAAACGTCCCAAATCAAAATTGTACACCCATAATCAACAACCCTTTAACCCTTCCTTGTTGTAAAGAAACCAAAGGGCACTGGTTAGTATGATAAGATGGGGGAGTATGTTAATTTTTGAATTTGGAAAGCAGACAGCTTTACTTGATAAGGTTGGAACAGCAGCACCATACATGAAATATAAACCAAAAATCTTATTGTTTTTGAATTTCCTATATTGCTATTAATTTTGGTCCTGAGTTGATAGATAACTGTTCTGTAGAAGGTGATGAGTATCTTTTACCTCTTCTCCATTAGAAAATTAGGTTAATAATGAATTCTTGAACTCTGGAGCATCACCACTTATAAAACATGGAGAGAATGATCAAATGAATAAACAGGTTTTCTAGGATCCTTTTTTTAAGTCTTCTGACACATTTGTTGATAAGCAGGAAAGGAATTTTATTTATAGTTTTAAGGATGTTTTGCCACTCATTAATTTCCAACCAATGTATGGTAATATCCAGTTTTTAAAATATTCAAGATCTTAAATCATAAAATGTCTGCTGTTTAGCTGATTAGTTATACCATATACTTCTAAGAGAGAGAGAAGTTGCACAGTACAAAAGAATTCATTTGGGTTACTAGTTACCTACCAGTATGACATCTTAGGAAGGAGGTAATTGGTTTTTAATAATGGATAAACTTGTGCTGGTGTTTTGGATCTTATGTTGAGCATGTTCTGGTGCTAATGTCTAATACAATTTTATATTTACAAACACTTTCTATCCAGAGGCAAGTATTAATTTAGTCCATGTGGACTATAGACCCCACGAGATTACAGCATACGTATTCCTAAGTCAGTGTGTTTAGACTTTAAAGTATCTTAACTCATTTCTGAACATGTAACATGTTTATAAACCTCTTGATTTCTAGCAACATATAGAAAACACTTGTTATTAAAAACACTTCAAGTTCTACTCTCTGCCAGCCATTGCTGACATTCTGTCATTAGAGAATACACGGCAATATCTGATATGTTGCAAGCTTTCAAGGTAGCCTGAACTTTAAAAAGTTGGTCCATTAGTTGTATCTGATGGATGTAATTTGCCTCCTAGTTCACTCTGTGTCAAGAGCTAAAACTGTGAACCTAACTTTCTTTTATTGGTGGGTAATAACTGAAAATAAAGATTTTATTTTCATGCTCACTTCTTAAAAGTTATAAAAACAATCAAATAGGAGCCCATTTATCGTCATATGTGTCTCTTCTGACCTGTTTGTGCATCCCTAAGATAATGCTCATATTTTGTCCCCTTATGCTTAGATTTTGTTTATGTGGGGTTTTTGTTAAACCAGGCTGTCTAATCACATTTGGGAGGGATACCTATTTTAAAGAGTATTGTGATTAGTTTAATGCTTATAAAATGAATTTCCAGGACTGACCGGACAATTAGAATTTCTCTTAGTAGATCATGTATTTAGTGTGAAAGTTAATCATACTGAATGCCACTTTTTGGAGGGGGTCAAACAGGGTATAATACTCTAAAGAAAACCTCTCAATTGATACAGATCCCTGAATTATAATGGTGGCTAATTGAATGTTTTAGTGAACTTTTACCTTGATGCTTTTAAATAGGAATTATGCCAGAGTCGATATTTCTTATTAAGATATTTTCAGCTTGTACTGAAATGATTGGGATATGGTTTCTTTTTTAGTTAAATACTATTTTGAGATGTGTGGAGTAGTGGAAGATGTAAAAAATGTATCACTAGGTACTATACATCTAGTTACTCAGTTTTATTTTAAAAGTGGAAGCAGAACACATCTCCAGGGTTGTAAATATATTTGAGACTTATTTTTTGGTATGGATTTGGAGGGAGTATATTAAGGACTCATTCTGATTGTGTTATTATTTTTTTTTAATTGCTAGACATGGTTGCACTGAAATAGAAAAATGTTATACTATTAGGAATTGCATACAGAGTCTATTGTATGTTGGATTTTAAAAAGATCTTTAAGAGCACTAGCATTATGTGGAAGAAACCAAGTATTAAAAGGTTAAAAGAAACTTAATGGAGAAATCTGAAGCTGGTAGAACCTGAAAGATTTTGACTTTTAAGATTATATCAGGTATATTAATGGACATCTATCCCAACATTGAAGTTATTGGTATAACAGATTCTATAGCTCTCAAGCGCATACAGTTCTACTTCTAAAGAAAGTAAATAAATGCTTAGAAAATAGATTCTAACCCAAACATTTGTAATTCTACTGAAATAAACATGTAAACAACTTTAGCGTCTGAACACTTAACAAGCCAGACCATCTCCAAGTTAACTAGAGAAGACCCAGAACTTGATTATCAGTTTGGTTTGCAGAGTGTATCTAGTAACAAGGCAGTAAAATGATCTCGAATCAAACTTTCAGACCTAACAGTGGAAAAAGTTAACAACACAGTTTGCTAAATTGTCAGGTTTTATCATTAAGATGTATATTAAGTGTCAGCTTTCAGATATTTGGGTTCAATTTTTTTCTCAGCCTGGGTTGGTTTACCTGGACATGTTCTCTCAACTTGAGGATTTTAGTTGATTTTGAAGTTAGAAAAATAATGGAGTTTATATTAAGAAGCAATTGGAAGAAGTCTGTTCAGGCTGCAAAGGGATTCACTAAATCAAAGAATATAGCTAAAGAAAGGTAACCTAAAGAGGATAAGAAGCTTAATAAATGCTATATCTAAGCCAGGGGCTAGCAAGCTTCAGCCTGTGGCTTGTTTTGTACAGTCCCTGAGTTAAGAATGGTTTCTACGTTTTTAAAGGTTAAAAACAATATTCTACAAAGTTGTATGTATCCCACAAAGCTTAAAACATTACCTGGCCCTTACAGACGTTTGGTGACGCCTGATAGAAGCTATCACTCCTAGGTCAACATATGAGTTCTTTTAAAATAAAAGTTTAATTGTAGGTACAAATTAAATCATCCTACCTCATGGGAAGTTGGTGAAATCAAGTATTTTAAAGCAAACTGTTTACCTCTTTAATCAGAAGAAGGGCAAGATGTCTGGGAACTGCTTGGTAAAAATGGTCTTGTTATTTTTAAGAAAAGATTGTGTAGCTTGCAACTTAAATATGTTCTGAAAGCTGTTAAGTATAAATTTGCTGTAAAATAATCTTAATGAATGCTATGATTATAGTTCAATGTTTCAGCACAACAGATTTTTCTGTTGTGCTGATTGATTTTGTTTTCATGAGATGAGAATTCTGAACGCTTTGTATGGGCAAGAAAATAAATGTGTTTTGATTAACTCTATAGGTTGAGCTGGGACAGGAATTAATGGCTTCTGAGGACTGCATTTCTCGGAGCTTTATCAGGAGACTAGCTATTTGGGCAGAGTTTAGCTTTTGTGCCATTGATTACTTCTGTATTGAATAAGGGAGAGTCGATTGTTCACTTTTAAATGGAAGGAAAGAAAAGGTGAGAAATGGCCCATTCAAGTTAGAAAATTACAAATTATGTTTTTGTTTCAGCTGTTATGTAGGTATTTAGTATTTTAAATCAGTAATGTTTGTAGTATTTCAAATCAGTAACATTTGTCCCTTTTGCTGCCCATGTGGGTGTGGCAGTTCCTTGTGCACTTGTTACGTGTATTCCCAGCCTTGTGCATGAAAGACACAAAAATACCTAGTAATAACTAATATCTGGCAATTACGATTCATGGATTTTTAAACCTATTTAGATAATTGACTCATATCAGGCAATGAGAATTGCTCTGAATTGATCTTGCTGTGGCTTTATTCCTTAAATAGCTGCATTAAATGTTACTGGTATGGAAATGTGAGAAAAGAAGGGCTCTAATATTCAGGATTTTGATACTTGTCATTAGGTGAACTAAGTAGGGAAAATAAGTAGCTCATCTTTGGAAAATAACGTTTATATCACCTTAATTGCAGTTGTAGCTGATTCATTTCTCTTAACAGATTTTAGGAATGTAAAAAGACCTAATTTGAATAAATGGTATCGGTTTTCATTTATCTAGAATGAAGATTCTGTATAAAGTGGTCTGGCTGAACTTGGTTCTTAACATTTGACTGCCTTACATAATGTCAGACATTTAGGGGACTTTGCATGTTGAATCCCTTGTTTCAAACCTTGAGTGTAATAATCCATAGTGAAATGCTGCTTTGTTTGGCAGACATACTTGATCACTACTTAGATGAGCACATGTTTAGATTCTGTGTTCAGACTACCAGAGATTTGGAAATTGATGACTAAACACATCAGAGAAGTTGGTGGATTTACCTTCCTGCCTCCAGTTTCATGGCTGAAGATGTTCAAGATTTGATGATTGGTGAATTAAACTAAACACATAACTTTCTTTTTAGATAGGCAATTGGTTTGTCTTCTCACCCGAAATTCTGAATTTCCAATGAAGCTTCCTATTTTTCCCCCTAGTAAAAAGGCACAATTTTTCCTACAAACTACAGATAATTTGATTTCAACTTGATTTTTGTGTATGTGTATACAAAATGTATAAGGCTTCACTTAGGTGCTAGTTTGTAAGGAGTTTCTGAGGGATGCATGAAAGACAATTGGATCAAGCTCCTTTTAAGACATGTTCATTGGTCACCAGTAAGGGAAAAAAATCAGCATACCTAGTAAGTGTAGTGTACTTCAGACTACTGTATTATGTTCATAACAGTAGGCCTTGAAGACTGAGTGGAACTTAGTCACTATTATCAACAAAATCCAGTAGATCAAAGTTTTTAACAATAGGACTGATTCCCTTGCTTCTTGAGTCAAAAAGTAGAGCTGAAAGTCATAAGTAGAGAAGTGCTTTGGATGCTACGTAATACTAAGTGAAAATACTTAAAATCATCTGAGAAAGAAGCTGTCTTCAGGAAAAAGGGACAGTTTTATTAAGAGGAAATTGCTACTATATTGATTGAGGAACATTACTAGTACCTTGTTACAGGAGTGCATTTTTCCAGGATCATCAATCTTGCTACCTATGATTCAGTTACTAAACTTTTTAAGTGCAAGTTTTTAGAGGGAAGAATTTGAATTGAAGACTGCATCTGTAGCTGGAGAAATGCTTTATTGGCTTAATTATCCTTGCAAGTTATTTTAATCTAATGCAAGCGGGTCAAAAGTGGGTGTTTTTTTTTTTTAAACTGTCAACTCAGATGCACTGAAAGCTATGCTGCCAAAGATCAGAATGGATAAACTACAGGGAGTATTTACGGAAATGCAAAGGTATCTAGTTGTGGGGTTGTAATACAAATATGAGAGGAGAAAAAACTTAGGAAACAAGTATGTTGTACAGCGTTGCAAAAAGAAGGCAAATGACCTTTTACTCCCTTTGTCATGGAATAAAGTAAGATTTCTGTTTCTAAATGAAATCTTGCAGCGTCCTATTTTCACCTTGAGACAGTTTTTTGGCTGGTGAGGGCTGGGGATCCGGGTCTCCAGGTTTGTTGGTTTAGACAGTACAAAAATATCCTCAGGTTAAAACAGGCCATGTTCTCAGCTAACCGAGCAGGGAGAGACAGCCATTTAGCAAGTGAGTTGAGATTTTCTTTCATAAAGGAACAAAGAATTTGTTGTTATTAATTTTTATCCAGTTTTGAAAGAATGTTTTTGTCACTTTGAATATAGTGAAAATGTCCTGCCTGTGGGTATTCCTGTCCCAGTGCAAGTTTAGGGCCTTTCAGAATAATTTTTTCTCTGAATTTCTTATAATAGCTTTTATAGTCTTATCACCTATAGGTAGTAAAATGTCTGAAATTGGCTAGGAAAGGTAATTTGAACCTCACCTACATTCTCTTGTCTAGACAAGGGCAGGGCCTCTTACGGAATAATTCCTTAAAGTTGTGGAAATTGAAAAGTGGCCTCAGTTGACTTAAAGGGACCCCATGGCAGCACATAAAAGGTTTGTATTTTTCTTAAAGATGTGATTGAAATCTCAGCAGAATCAACGTAAGAACCACTTGTAAATAAATGACCACTAGCAAAATATGGAGCTAGTTACCACAGAATAAAGGAAAGATGTTTGTGTTTCAACAATACGAGCAACAAAACTGAGTCAACAAAAATGCAATCCTAATTCCTTTTTGCTTAAGATATAGCCTTCATGTTTGGGGGGGAAATCAGGTAAATTGGGTGGGGTTACTGCTATTTTAATGAAAGAGAAAACATTGCTTTTCTATTTAAAAGGAAGGCCTAACGTTTTTAATATCTTTAACTACATTTATCAATTTCTTTAAAATAGTGGACTTTCTTGGGAGTGTTTTCTTCTTTCTGTGGCCTACCTGTGCTTTGTATTGGATTTAGATTAGGTAGACAAATTCGCAAATTCAGGAGTACCAGGTTTGTCCTGGTGTCATTTGTTATAAAATGTACCCGGTTTTAAGGTATATTTCTTAACCAAGAATGATCCAGAACTTTAGAAGTATGGAAATGCCAGGTTTGGGTTACTTAGTAAAAACGCTTCCAAGATTTTTATGCAATATCAGTTTTTGTCAAAGTCCCAATTGATGCAAATTTGTAGAGCAGTCATTTGCATAGAAAGGGATTGTATAATTGAAAGTTAATGCTGTGAAACAAGACTGTCTGGTATCAGGTACTAGTTGTGTGACTTTGGCTGAGTTACCTGTATCAGTTTCCTCATCTGTAGCGTAGACAACACCTACCTTAACCAGTGGTGGTGAGAACTGAGTTACATGTCTTAAAAACTGCATGCACTGTGTTACAGTCAGCCCTCTGTATCCACAGGTTCTAAATCCAGTTTCAACCCACTGCAGATTGAAAATACTTGAAAAAAATGTCACATTGTTGCTGACAGGTACTATGTAGTTAGGCCTAAGGTGGTTGCATATGTGCTGAACATGTACAGACTTTTCTTGTCATTCCCTAAATGTTAACAGTACGATTTACAGTGTATTAGGTGATATAAGTAATCTAGAGATTTAAAGTCTATGGGAGGATGTGCATAGGTTATATGCAAATACACCATTTTATATATACGGACTTGAGCATCTGAGGATTTTGGTATGCAAGGGTTGGGAGAGGGTCCTGGAACCAATCCCCTGAGGATACCAAGGGACAGTTAAGTACTGTTATATGTTAATCATTAACAGTTCTTGTTAGAAGGGGAGTTTGGCACAAATTGGCTTCTTATACACTTTGTATTTCAAAGATCCATTGCTTCAGTTATTACCCTAACATTCCCCAACTAACACCCCCACCCTAATGTGTCATCTAATTTGCCTTTTCTACCATCTGACAAGAAAACTAAGGGTCAGTGAAAGTGCCAGACAAAATGGAGGATGAAAGAGATGGGCCATAAAGAAAGTGGTTGGTTAGTGTCTGTCTCTAGACCAGTGGTTCTCAGCCTTTCACAGGGGTCGCTTAAGACCATCAGAGAAAACATATTTTCGATGGTCTTAGGAACCGAGACACCGCTCCTCTATCCATCTCCAGGCCCTCATGCAGATACGCCCACATACGAGTACCTGGTGACCCCTGTGAACGGGTCGTTTGACCCCCCAGAGGGGTCACGACCCACAGGTTGAGAACCGCTGCTCTAGACCCAAGTCTATGGGGAAAAAAAATGATAATGTATATTTCATTGACTCCAATTATAAGAGTAATGAGTATTTGCAATGGAAATGCAAAAATGTAATCTAAAAACTTAACGGCTGGAGGTAACCACTGTTAGCATTTTGGTGTATATTTCAAAATGTTTTTGCATTGATTTATTAAGATGAGATGGTTCTATTCAGTCTTTTGTAACAGCATTTTCATGTCAAATATTGTTTATAAAAGATTGCATAGTATGTTTTTTGTCGATTTTAAGATCCATTCCAGTTTCAGGCATGTTAAAATGTGGAGGAGGGGGTGTGCGCTATAGAAATCGATGGCATATTAGGGTTTAATTAGCCATATTTTTTTCTATTTAAAACAATGGGGTATTCTAAAATTGGTAGTCTTATATTTGATGAAATTCAGTGTTTTGTTTTATAGATGATTTAACCAAATCCCTACTAAAGGGCATTTTGGCTCCTTCCATTTTCATCAATGCTGTGACAAATTTTACTCATGTTATTTATACTGATATTGGTATACCTTGCTAGGAGTAGAGTTGTATTGCCCAGCTGCCTCCAGAAAGGAGCCAGCTAGCATACCTGGTTGTGAACACCAATTTCTCAATACTGGCTGATTTTTAAAATTTCGTTTTGCTAATTTGGTAAGTGAAAAATAGTGTTTTAAGTTTTATTTCTTTGACTACAGGTTATTGTGTTTTTCATATTTATTGGGCATTTAATGTATTTTATGTTTTTAACTCCATCCATTTTTCTTTGAAGTGTTGGCTTTTTTCATATTGATCTGTAAGTGCCTTATTTAATTACGTTATCCATGGGCATATGTTGCAAATATTTTTATCTAACTTGGTGTGTGTGAGTTTTGCAGTTTTAATTGGAAACTTATTCCAGTATAGGCTGATGTAAAGATCTGACTTGTTTCTTTTCGTTGTCAGTTAGCCTATTGATTGGAATTGCTTATTTATGTTTTTTAGGGGAAAGAGACCTTTATGATATCTTATTCTACAGAGTGATTTACTTGAGGATTCACCTGTCAGCCTTAAATAAGGTTGGATAATGTGAACATGAGTCCTGCAGGTTAGGAAGAGAAAAACGGCTCCTTTGGAGGGCTTGAGCAGTGATGTTGGGACAGATGATTAACTGCATCAAGGGAAAGAAAAAGGCAGAGCTTGATGGAGAAAAAAAAGAATCGAACATGGGGGCTTGACTAGAATAGAATGTGCCTAGCTTGGCATCTCTTTCACTGGCCTCAGGGCATCAGTAGTTGCAGCTGTAGACTATTAATGGAAGCTGAGAAATTGGGACAGGGTGGAGGGGAAAAGGCAGTAAAAGGGAAGAACTAGATAACACTAGTTTGACTTTTCGTATTGTCAGTTAGGAAGAGAGAAGCTCAGGAAACAAAATCTGGCTTATGGGAAAGAGGGCCCTTTAAAGGAGCAATTCAAAGTAAGGATTTCTATACAAGAATTAATGGTGAAGATTCTCATGAATCCATTAAGCGTGAATTTGGACTTTATTTGTAGTATTTAGGTCCCTGAGAATTTTGATGTGTTTAAATAGCAGAGATTTCTGGGTTGACTTTGGATGTATACCAGGAGTGAGGATTTAAATCATTACTAGTTTTCTTTGAGGAATGAAAGTCTGGCTGTATGATTCGGTGAGCTCCACCTATATATTGGTGAGCTCCTCCTGGTAAACTAGGCAACCTAATTTGGGATTTTGTTGGGTGGGGGGAGTGGCAGGAAGAGGGAGTGTGAAAACTACTTGGGGCAAGGGTAGAAGGAAGTTACCTATCTGTCATTCATGGCAAGAGGACATTTTATCTGGCAGAGTGAGCAGCCCGTCTTGTTCAAATATGTTTTTAAACTAAACTGCAGTTTAGTTTATTATAGCAGTGCTGTCAGTGAACAGGGGTAGAAAAGGGGTTGGGAGCGAAGCGGAACAGATGCAAACTCAGTTGTTCCAATAAAGGAAGCAGGCACAGCTGGACTGGCTTCTGAACGTAACAAGATGAAAGCAGTGGTGACATCTTTTACTTTTTATTAATAGCCTACTATGTATGCAGCAGGCATGGTGCTGGGGAAACATGCATGGTTCTTTAGGAAAACAGATGAAGACTGCAGTATCCCCCGGGGCTTTTAAGAGGAGGGAAAGGATGTGTAGAGGGGTAAAAGGGAGACTGGGAGCTGGTCTTTGGGGACAGGTGGGGAAGGGAGGACTGACTGAGATGGATATCAGGTAATCAAAAGAAACTCAAAGATAACGAAAAACAGGTATTTCAAGAAAGAAAAATTGGCTTCCATTGCCAAGAGGTGATAGGTTTGCTGGCTTCTCAAGGTGGCCTTGTCTGTCTCGGCCTATTGCAAACAAAAGGGCACCACATTCTGGTTGCAGACAAGCCACTGCTGAAGCTGCTAAGATCGGGGAGACTCGTGGGGTGTTGCACAGCGGCTGAAAAGTAGAATAGAGATGTAAGGAAGAGCTTGAGCTCTTCAAAGAAAGCCTGGGAGAACTAAACATGTTAAGTGTGGACTGGCAGGAAGCATGAATGAAGAGTTAAACATGAATAAGAAGTGTTACTTTGATTTCTAGAGCTCTGAGGTATGTTTGGTAAACCTAATAGAACTGTCTCAATTCTAGTGTTTGGATGGCACAGGGCTGTAGGTAGGTCCCAGGCTTGACAGGGATTTTAAGGAAAATGTTCTTGGACCTTTCATTCCTGTTCTTTTGGGAAGAGTACTATTAGCATTTAAACCAAGACTCCCAGCAGCTCAGAAAGTGCCTATAGTGAAGGAACAGAGGCAGCGATGGGCGAGGGGAAGGTGACAAGCCAGGGGCCAGAGCTCTAAAGGAGTAAAACATGTTATGTTCCAAGTTGGTTCTGGGGAGGAGAGAACTACAGGCTCAATGTGGACCTGAGAACCAGCTCAGTTCCTGAGGAAGGAAAGCAGGATGTCTTCGGGATGGGGGACTTAAGAGTGCAACTGTGGTAGTTGGGTCTTAGACGCATCTGAGACCGCCCTCGTCTTTAAGGCAGCACTTGCTGCAGCAGGTGGAGGAAACATGGGGTCAGAGAGCCTTCATCCCACTCCTTATCAAGACATCTGATTTCAGAGGGAAGGCTGATTGCTTAAGGTCCTAACTAGGTTTCTGATAGCTGTCCACCGTCCAGCTGCTCTTGATTCACTGAAAGAAGGTGAAGGCAAAATAAACTAGCAAAACTACCAAAAAGGTAGTCTTAGGCTTCCACAAATAAGGACAGTCACGACCATCGTGGGAGCACCTATATTGGTGTTCACTAGGGTCTTTTATGTCCTCACGTGTATAAGACTAGGTTGATCTGTTTTGATGGTTCTGCTGTAATGACTAGTGTGTCCATCGTCTAGGGCCGTTTTCTCATACAGCAGCCACTAGCCACTTGTGATTTTTAATTAGTCAAAATTCAGTTCCTCAGTCATACTAGTCACATTCCAGAGTGAACAGCCAATGTGCTTAGTGTCTGCTGTATTGAACCGTGTAGATAATATATAGAAGACTTCTCAGAAAGGCCTATTGAACAGTACTGATCTAGACAACATCTGGTATGTAACAGCTGCTTTATAAACAGTTGCATGAATGGTCCTCTGGACTTATGCTACTGCTAGTGAGAGTTTTGGTTTCCTTTCCCCTTTCTGGCCAGCGTAGTCAAGAAAGTTGCAGGCCTTCTATTGGAGTCTCTAGGTCCACACAGTGGAGGATGTAATCTTAAGGCTCTGGACAAGGCAAGATGAGGTATCTGGGTTATAGCCAATTCCGTTCCCGAGATCCACTCTGAGCTGGCTTGACTGCGCTCCAGCTGATGGTGGCATGCACCTAGAGGTGGTGGCACCTGGAGCAGGGGGCTGGGTTGACGGGCATGCTGTGCTGGTTGGGGGGGGTGTGTACTCCAGTTTTCAAGCTTTGCCACTCAAAGCATGAGGGAGCTGCACCCCATCTTTAACCTATCCAGAGTTAGCTTCTCACCACAGGAGGTGAGCGGGTGAAGGGAACTTGAGTGGAAAATGGAGAGAGAGATGTGCTGAGGCTCTAGTTCTTCCAGGGGGTCAGCTGTAGGAGCCTCCTGTGAAGGGAGAGAATCTGTGTTGGAGGGTAAGTAGCCCTCGTGGGTGGGAAGGTAGTCCACAAGGAGGCCTGGCAAGGGGCCGGCTGGGTTTCGGGGCTTGGAGTGAGAGCCCCTGCTCCCCAGCACCTTGTACAGATCCACTAGTTGTCCTGTCTCCACTGAGAGAGCACTTGGAGGTGATGGGCTTGAGGCACTGTCTTCTTCAGAGGAATAGTGACCTTGGACTCCTCGTCCCTTTTCTGGCCATTTGGAGCGAAGGGGATGTCGGAAGATGGGGGCCACTTGATTAAGGACTTCATTGATGACCAGGGGCTCAGGTTCTTCGGAAGCAGACCAGTCTGTCAGGAGCCTGTCCAAGGGCAGCTGTGCCTTCTGAGAAAGAGGAGGAAGAGGCTCAGATGGCTGTGTTAAGGAAGCAGCCATGTCAGCTGACTTCTAGGTTTTAAAAGGCCTCACAGCCTGCACTGCCTAGTCAGCTTGCAGTGGGACACTGTGGGTCCTTGACTTTACAAGGAGAGAGAAGCAGTTAACATTGTCAGGGAGACAGACAAGCAGGAGCTATGGACTCCTCAACCCCCAGCCAGTGAATGAGTCACTATCCTGCTCACCTTCAGCCAGATTTCCTGATGAGTCGGAATGCTCTAGCTGCTTTTCCTCTAGGAGAGGGCATACTGGGTGCAAAGGAAAGGCTGAGCTTGCCTCTGGGGAAGGAGGCAGGGAAGACCAAAAGGGTCACACGAGAGCTGAATACTGAGACGTATACTATTCTCTAAATAGGGAGGTTGTTGGCAAGGAGGACAGGTCTATTCTGGAGCCTGCTAGTTCTTATGACAGGAAAACAGGCTTCAGAAATAGGAGGTCACGTGATGAAGGGACTTTCAAGGGATACTAAGGAGTTCAGGTTTTGATACAACTACTGAAAGGTTTTAGGCAGGATAATATCTATCAGTTCTACTCTTAAAAAAGACCCCTCTAGAATAATTCTTTGGAAGAAATTTTTATCCTTTTCCCCCTACCTAATTTTGTCTGTTACTTTTCTTGCTTGCTTCCTCTTTCATAACCAGTGCATTGGTTACCAGCTCTTCTTTCCAAACTTACTGCTGATTGCCGAGTCCAAGCACTTTGTTAACATTTCTTTTAATGGGCTTTATTGGGCTCTCCTTACATCCTGGAAACCATCTTTCACATCGACTGCTTTTCTAAAGCAAAGCTCCACAGCCTTTAAGTACTCAGGCTTACACAGGCAGTAAAGCTTCCAGCCCTTAGCTTGGCAGCCAAGTTCCTGCACCTTCCTCCACTTCCCCATGTTTTCATTCAGAAACTATTTCAGGCACACACCATCCTGGTCTTATTAAACCTTTTTTCTCTGCCGCCGCCATCCATGCTTCCGCTGCCAGCCCCCACCTGCTTCTGTGTGCCCTGCCATCCCCTGCCTGACACCTTGCTCTATCACGAAGTCCCTAGTGTGTTCCCTCCGCTGGAATACAGCAGCGAAGAAACCACCCGTTAGCTTCTTGGCACATGATGCTCTATACTGCCACTTTTATTTAGCATTTTATATTTCCGCCAGCTGTCTATGAGCAGGGACCATGTCTTCAGGGAGGAGCAGAATGACAAAAAAAAGTTAGCCTCGGGACAGGGCAAAGCCTGAGGACGAGTCCCAACCTCTGAGGCCTTCAGTTCCCTCATCTGTCAACTGCCATGTTGTGCAAGAGTGATTTGGTCTGGAGTGGCTCTGCTGTCCACTCCCTTGCCTTGAGCATGAGAAGTTTCCAAAAAGTAAATGACGGTGCTGTCCCAGGACAGACTTCTGCAAAGGGCCCTGACAAGCTAGAGGGTATGTACATGTTTCTCTTGGGAGCCTCCTCTTCCGATTGCTCCCAAACTGGTTCTGGCACACCGGGTGTGGCTTGGAACGTGGCGGGAGGCTCTGGGAAACTAAGTGGCTGTCACAGATGTGGGCGAGATTACCTAGGGTGAGGTTCTGCCTTCTGGAAGGCTTTGGCAATATTGACAAGGCTGCTTGCTCCTCAGCTCTTACAAAGCAGGACCTCCCTCTGGGGCAAGGCCTTAGACCACCATTAGCTCAGGTACTTCAAGGACACTATTGTAAGCTTTTAAAGGCTCAACATGGATAACATTCCAGCGATCCCCTTTATGATTTAGCCTTTTCCTCCAGAGCTTTTAAGACATGTGGTTTTTTAGCCACATCTTAAGAAATGGTAGGGGGTTGTAAGGCCTGAGAACTGAAAACATTTTGTTGGAGATGAAAGACGGACTATGGCCTCAGCCTGTCACCAGGAGAGCAGTTTGGGTCTTTAAAAACAGTCTACCCACTTTGAGTGGCAAGCAGGGTTCTAAGGCGGCCTCAAGGCCATCACAGATGCCTTGTTTAAGATAAATTTTTAAAACTTTCTAATTTACCAGTTATTTTTGCAAAAGAAATAGATGCACATAGTTTTGTAAGAAATGTTAAAAGTTCAAAGGTTTAAAAGTTTAAAAGTTTCATTTGTAATGAAAATTAAGTGGCCTTCATATCCAACCCCCTCCCCAAGGGCAACCCCAATGATCAGTTTCGTATGTAGGGTTCCAGAAATACCCTGTGCGCATGAGGAGGTGGGGGAGGGGAGGGTGTGTGTGTGTGTGTGTGTGTGTGTGTGTGTATATCTACTTTTTATACAGATGAGAACCCACTTCAGACAATTGTTACAAACTTTGTTTTTTTCACTTTAAGTATCTTAGAGATTTTTAAACACATAGAGATTTTTTTTTAGTAACTGCATAATATCCTGTTGTACGGATACACTCAAAATGTTTAACCTGCCCCCCTGGTGGCAGGTTACATTATGTCCACTTTTTGGCTTCTATTTATAATGCTGCAATGAATATTTATACTATACAACTTCGGGCACATGTGTGGCAATTTCGGTTACCTTTTCCCTGTGTTATTTTCTCAAACCCTTTATATGTCTTAGCATTTCTTCTAGGCTTTTTATGGGCCCTTATGCCCAGGCAGAGGCAAACAGAGCCTATGACACCAAAGCTACCAGCGTGGGAAGCCAGGTTTCCATGACTGACCCGGAGCTGCTTCCCACCATGCTGTTTCAGGCTTTTAGGACAAGGGACTGCAATCACAACACGGGAAGAGAAGACCTTAAAGCTCGGCTGGCTCAACTCCTAGTACTTGAATCCCCTCTTACACTAGCAGAGGTATCCTTACAGAGTGCCTTCCCACAGGTCATCACTGGATGAGGGCCCTGTGTGTGAACACCTCTTTAGTGTATTCAGCTCGGAGGTGCTGACTTCTCGAAAGACGCCCCTCACACCCGTGCTTAAAGATCTTTTAGGATGTACAGTATAATGGCGGACAGCATATCCTACTTTTATGTGAATTTGGGATCCAACATTTATTAGCTGACTAACATTGGGCAAGTTTGGTCCTTTGTACCTCAGTTTTCTCATCTGGAAAATGAGGATAACAGTACAACTTTATAAAGCTGTATGGATTAGATGTTAATGCATGAAAAACGTCTTTTAAAGTGTCTGGCATATGTAAAGTAATATGTATGTATACAGAAATAATACAATTATCTACCATACTATAACTATATCATGTAGATTGTAGATATATAATTTATATGTGTAAATATACATATATATGTGTGTGTGTCTATATATATATATATATCTACAGAGGGTGCCAAAAACATGTATACACATTTTAAGAAGGGAGAAAACTTAAATTGTAATACAGTGAATGACACTAGCATTCATTTGATTAACACCATCTTTTGAGCAAACATCGTACTACACGTTGCTACCATAATTCAACTTTGAAAAGTAATACATATATAGATAACATTGCTTAAAATGTGTATACATTTTTTTGGCACCCCAGGTGTATGCTACTGTTGTTATTACTGCTCTTGCTGTTACAACTTAACAGGCACAAAAGCCCTCAATAGAGGAGACATCAAGTATGAGCCTTCCTGGGAAGAAAGTGAGCAATCTGCCTTGTGTGACCCGTGTGCGTTATGTGGCATCTTACTTAATCTTCACAACAGTATACATGGGAGATATTGTCAATTCCTATTTTACAGAGGATGAAACGAGGGTTCCAATGTCAGGCAGGTTGCCCAAGGGTCATCCATGTAGTAAGTGGCAGAGGTGAGGTTTACATCCAAGCCTTATTTTAAAGGCACTCAGCTGCCTTTGTGACTTAAATTCCTACCGAGGCAGACATGGCTGAGACCAGCTCTTTCCCTGAGCAGTGGCTGGTTGCACTGGCTTCTGGTCTTAGGAAGGGTGTAGATGATAGAATGCACTGGGGAACTGAGGCAAAGAACTTCGGAGGAGGGATATACGGTGTGACAAAGGGAGTGGGGCTACCAACACCCGGGGTAATGGGGAGGCTATTGGCTACCGCTCCCCTCCACTTTGCTTTCCTTAAATACACAGTCTTGTGCCATATCCAGATGCCTTCATCTTCCAGACCTTCCACCAGAGGGGGAACCACCTTGCCCACTGTGAGCTGTTCTCACCTCCTGGGGCTGCACAGCAGCAGCTCCCCTCACTTCCTTGACTCTAGCTCTCCCACCTGCAGCTGAGCAGCCTCTCCTGAAAACCTTTTCTGTGCACAGTGGAATGACTTCCTGGCTTCCTGCCCAAACCAAATTAGTGTGGACTCTATTTGTCTGTTCTATGCTCACACAGGACTGGGAACATCATGGCAAAGCTTTAGTTCTCTTGAATTTGAATGAGTTGGTGCTCAGACTAGTGCTCAGCAAATGGCAAAAATACATGCTGTTTTATTTCGTTGGACATGAGGTGAGAAGGGGAACATAAGGCATAGACAGGAATGAAAAGCTATGAGTTATGTAGTCTTTTGGTCATAAGGCTCAGAAAATGACTGCATGGGAGTGATGACTCAGCTGGTAAGCTAGCGTGAAAGACTTCAGCTTACTCATAGGATCGCAGGTTCCCTCCAAATATAATGGGAAACTTAGATGTGCTGATTTCTAGAACCCCATTGACTGACCGCTGTGGTTTTATATCTTACCTCCACAATGGGATATTTCTTGGCCCAAGTGCTATTCGCTGGGTCTGGAATTTCTCTGCACCACTGAGGTCTGAGGGCTGCAAGGAGCACAAACACCCTAGAGATAAAGAAAACATTGGCATCTGGTTAAGTGTGTCCTCGATGGCATGGAAGCAGTGGTTCTCAGTGCAGTGATTTCAGTAGAGCCGTCGTTCAGTGGAGGGGTATGCCAATGAGTAACATGGGAACACTGAGGGAGAAAGATGATACGTCATCTGAGGCTGCACTAGTTTTCTGTGAAGTCTGGAGAGATGATATAGAGTTGAGATAACCACTTGGGGTTTGCTAACTAAACTATGGAACTTTTGCTCAATGTATTGTTTAGCTGTCACTATATAGCCATGCACTCATTCAGCAAACTATAATTGAACCCCTAATATATAACCACAGTGCTGGGATAGAACAGCAAATTAGAAGACATGGTCCCTACCCTTGGTGCTTACTGTTTAGTTAATTACAATTTTTATGAAGAGTTTGTAATGACAAGTAAATTGTGCTAAAAATAAAAAAAAGATACAAATGATAAATAGCTTGAACATAAACCGTGTAAGAAGAAAATACCATAAACATCCAAAACTGTTAACAGTACAGTAGGACCTTGGATTGCGAGCAACTTGGTTTGCAGGTGTTCTGCAAGACGAGCAAACATTTCTCATACATTTTAACTTGGTAAACGAGTGATGTCTTGCAATACAAGTAGTTTGTTCCCAGAACGAATTATGCTCACAAACCAAGGTATTACTATACTTGTGTTTGGGTATCAGAAGAAATACGGGTTTTTGAAAATATTTTAAAATGAGCTTATGATGTGGAAGGAAAAAAAATTCCTAAAAATGTTTCATATGAATGCATGTGGTTTAAATATTTTGACAATATTTTTTAAAATTCAAGACCAATATGACACAATTTAAAATCTTAGGGTTTGCTAAATAAACTATGGAGCTTTTGCTCAAGTAATGTTTAGCTGTCACTATAGAGCCATGCACTCATTCAGCAAACAATAATTAAACCCCTGATATATTACCACAGTGCTTTGATATTTAATAAGAATTACCAGTAAGCTGGAATGTGTTTAGCCCTTTAAAGCAAGAGATGTGGCCATGTGACTACTTTTTCTCTAAAGAAATTTGAGCAGAGGTACCTGTAACCTAGTATGTAGAGATCATGCAGTTGAGGACAGTGCCCAAGGGTTGGAGGGCCAATGAAATGAAGAAAACTGGGCCCCCAAATGACTGTGTGGAGCAGAACTGCCAACCAACCTGGATGACTGACTTACCTCAGGACTCTTACATGGGAGAGAAATAAACTATTTTACTAAAGCCACTATATTTTGAGGTCTCTTTTTTTTTAAACAGCAGACTCTTGGAGTTAAACTGTTTCAAAATCTACCTAAAGAGTTCTGCTTTGAAGTACCTATTCACACATGGGTGCTTCAATGTAAAGCTTTGCCAGACGAGTTCAATGGCTAATAGGATGACTTGTAACTAGTTTTGTTTTTACCTCTTAATTTAAACAACATCTGAAGAAAACTTTGTACTGGATAAGTAACACATTTAAACGTTCTCAATAAAATACAAGTTTAAGGAAATTTTAGAAGACATCTAAATAGAACTAAGATCACCTATGATTTTGTTCCCACCTATGACTACCATTAATATTTTGGTGTGTAGCCTTGGGGCAGAGAATACTAATTGCCACCCAATAACCTGTTTCCCCCTCTTCCTTAGGAACTGCTTTTTAAGATCTAATATAGCAAGTAGTTATATGATTTAATTTTCTTCTACATCTTTAATGGATACATACTACTGCTAGATAGCATGAGATATATCGTGATTCAGTTAATTCCATGTCACGGAGCATTTAGATTATTTCAAATTGTTTTCCTTTTATGAAGAAGACTTCAGTGAACATATTTGCCACCAAATATCTGCACACACGCATGATATACTGGAGAGTAAATTTCTACTTCGGAATTGCTAAGTCAATGGTAGAATACTTTTTAAAAAATTTAACATACTGTCAACCCAAAAAGTGGAATAGATTTAGTCTGCTACCAGCAACGTATGAAAATATCTACTTGTTTGACTCATAGCAGCAACAACTATTATCATTAAAAACAAAACACATTTACCAAAATTGGCAGGTGTAACCAACTTACTTTTGCCGGAAGTAACACACTGAGAAAATGCCCACTGTGATGGTAATACCAATGCAAATGCTCAGTGCCACAAATGTGCTCCAATTCGCTTTACCTGAAAAGACAGCAAACCCTGTGACTGAGTTATGTTCAGTGAACATTTCACAATACTGCTGTGTGAGCCCTCTGAGCCGTACCCACAGCTCCTGAGTAGTGGGCCCAGGAATAAGGCCAACTCATTTTTGTCCAGTTAGGGAGAAGGGGTCCTAAACGGGCCAATCCTACAATTCTGGGAGGAGCTCCTGCCCTACAAGGGCTGCTTCCTCTTTATCAGAAGGAAAGGGTGTGTGTTGGGGGGGTGGTGGCATACAAAGCACTGGCTGTGAACCAGCAGCTCTTAATTCTAGTACTGGATCTTCCACTGACATATATGATCTGTGGACCTCAGATTCTTGTTCTATAAATGGTGAAATGATGTCTACCTTGCTGCTTGTGAAGACTAGGGATGGTGTATTTAAAGCATATGGCAATGTATGAACATAGGAGGCCCTCAAGAAATAGTAGGTAGTAATTTTACTAAACATTGAAGAAGCGCTCTAACTAGGGTCTTTGAAATTGTTTTGATTTCTTCCTATGAACATGTATTTCACTACACGTTGGAATTATTCATGAATTCATCCAGCATTCATTATTCACCATGTACCAGGCCCTATTAGGTGCTGAAGTACAAAGATGAATAGGGCATGGGCTCTGTTGTCCTCAGAAGTCATGGATGTAGTCCAAAAAATACATGTAGATGTGTAAACATGGAAACAATTGTAAAAATGGGCAGATATAAGGCAGTGTAGCACAGAACAACATGGGAAATGGCCTTGTGAGCAGCTCAGGAAGGTTACCCAAAAGGCATGATATCAGCAGTTTAGAGTTGGATGGATAGGAGTTGGCTAAGTGGACAAGTTAGGGAAGCACAGACTAGACAGAACTATGCAACTACATGAAAGACAGAAACAGCACAGCACTGGTGCAACTACAGGTAGTCTAGTGCTGCTGAGTATGAATGATAAGTATGTGGCAGAAGACGAGGCTAGATAAGCGAACAGACCAGATCATGCAGGGCCTGGTAAGGAAGCAGTTTGAATTCTAGCTTGAATGCTCTTGGGGAGCCACTGATGGGTTGCAACAAGAGGTGAATGTCAGCATTGGGGGTCTTGCAGAAAGATTCTGATAGAGTGAAGGGTGGGCTGGGAGGGAGGGTGAGCAGGCAGGAGCTAGGGGCCAGAGACCTGCTAGGCCTGGTGAGAGATGTTACCAGGGCTGAACGGGTGAGCTAACACAGGCAGCCTTGTCATCACCCCACACTGGGCACAGTCTGACATTGCTTCAGCATCTACCTGCCTTCCTGAGCACACAGGACAAATGTGGAGTACCACCAGTAGAAAGCTGATGAGTTCTTAATTCAGTCAATTGCTCATAAGTTAACTTTCATGGGAACAGCTGGGAGATGAGAGGAGGGCTTTTTGGTTTTCTCAGTGGAGAAGTATCTGGCATAGAACAACAAAGTCCTGAATGAGCAACTTGATACTCCATCTCTCAAAGCACGGACAGCTTGTTTTATGCTTGCAGCAAATACAAACTAGAGCTGCCAGAGAGAACAGCAGTGTAACTTAGCTGGTGGAAGCCCATGAGAGCTGGGTCACTTCTCCATATACTTAAATTTAACTTAAGTAACTCAAATCTGAGTTTGATTTGCAGTTCTGCTATTTACCACCTCTATGACCTTGGGTAATCTTTCTGTACCTTACACTTGTAAAAAAGGCATCCTAATCCCTTATTCCTATATTCATTTCATATTGAGTGCCTGGTAGTGTGACCAGGTACAATCATGTGAAGCAGGTAATTTTACATGGTTGTGGTCAGTATTAAATGATTAAAAGTACATGTTGTATGGATTGAATTGTGTCCTCCCTTCCCCAAAATTCATATATTGAAGTCCTAACCTCCAGTACCTGAGAAAGTGACCATGTTTGGAAATAGGGTCATTGCAGATGTAATTAGTTAAGATGAGTTCAGACAAGTTGGGTGGCCTCTAATCCAATATGACTGGAGTCCTTATTTATTTTTTTTGTTTTGTTTTGTTTTGTTTTTAGCTGAGCCATCCTGCCATCTGTTGGCAGCTCAGCGGCAGCTCAGCTCGGGCCAAGACTCGAACTGCTGTTGCTCAGAGCTCAAACTCTTGAACGAGCTCTTAACCAACTGAGCCACTCGGCCGGTCCTGGAGTCCTTATAAAAAGGAGAAATTTGAACACAAAGACACACTCCAGAAAAACTCAGTGTGAAGATGAAGGCAGAGATCCACAAGCCAAGGAACGCCAAAGATTGCCACCAGATGCAAGACGAGAGGCATAAAACAAATGCATAACTCTCAGAAGAAACCAACTGCTTACACTTTGATCTTAGACTTCCAGCCTCCAGAGCTGACAAAATAAATGTCTATTGTCTAAGCCACTCAGTTTGTGGTACTTTGTTATAGGATCCCCAACAAATTAATACGGTACACAAAGCACTTAAGACATTGACTGGTGCCTAATAATTATCTGATATGCATTGCAATAGCTGCTATTGTTATTGTTGAGATTATTCTCATAGTTGACTAAACAGATATTGTGTGAACAAGAACTCTGTGCTGGGCATCATTCTAGACCTTGAAGATAGATTCTAGACCCTGCCTATTGGATTTTGAGTGAATATGCGTCAAATGTAGTACATTATGAAGGAAATATGGAGGTGCATTTGGGAAGGCCTCCTGGAGGAGGAACTATTTCCACTGGGTTTTGAAAAATGAGTAGACACTGTCTCCAAGCAGACAGTGACATGGTAGGGCATTCCAGTTAGAGGAAACAGCAAGTACAAAGGTGTAGCAGCAAGAAAATGAGCAAATTAAAGGCAATCTGATCATCTCTATGCCAAAGGCAGTGGGAGTGTATATCTGTGTAGGAATCCAGGGTGGACACTCCATCTCTGAAGTTGTTTCTTACCTTGCAGACAGAATTCCCTCTCATTTCCCTGGGGGCTTTCGCCAGCAGCTGTCAGAGCTGTCATCCACAGGACGTATGTTACTCTGGGCTGCAGGCTGCCTATCAAATGTGAATTTGGAGGGGCCTTATAGGGAATTTCTGAAAAGAAGATAAAGGAAGAAAGGCACATATTAAAGGAAGCATTTGGATATAGGCTTTTACTCATTTTTATTTGTTAATACTTCATTTAATTTGAAAGAAAAAACCATACTGCTGCTTTAAAATAGTCCATTAGTATTCAACACTTGTCAAGGTCCTAAACACTCATTTATGGAGGCCCCACTTACAGCATATCAGAAAAATTAAATGTTTTTTTCTGTGGCAAAATCTTTTGAAAGAATTTTTATCATTTTGCTTTTGAAATTATTTAGCTATAGTTAATTCGTTTTATTTCCTATTGATTATAATGTTTCTGGCATTTACCAGGTATGTTTGAGAACTCTTGGGGAGTAAATTTAATGTACAAATTGTTTTCAATGGAATTTTTAAGAAAGCTAAGTTTAGCAATTAATGAAATAGATATTTGTATTTAAGCAACATTTATTAATTTTGATTTTCCACTTTTTTTTGTAGGCTCAGATTATTGGGTTTAGTGGGTTTAATATGATGATCTGTTAAATCTGACATAAAATAAAAAACCTAGAACAATGGTACTTAATATTAGGTTTATTTTGGCAGTTTAAGCCTATATCGTCAGTTCCCTATGCTCTCAACACCCCTGCAGATTCTCAGCAGGAAAGATTATTTTTTTGAGCAATGCACTGATGTTGTTTTTCTCCTCCAAGAAACATGACTGTGGGTAGCCTTCAGTAAATAGGCAAACTTCTCCTCTAGTCATCTGTTGGGTGTGAGTTTGGCACAACCTCTCAAAACCTGGGTGGGGGGTGGGAGGTGGTGGTGGTGGGGGGACTATAAACCCAAGACCAGAACTTCCGCAGGAGCTCTGCGGGCTTGCTCAGCAGACATGTCAAGCCTGAGCTGGTGATCAAAGTGGAAAGTAGAGCTCTGCACTTTGTGCCTCAACATCATTTATTGGCTCACCAATCCCCAGAGCAAGTCAGATGATGCCCATTTGCTGAATTTATTTCAACAGTCACAAATATTTATTGAGCATCTGCTCTGGACAAGGCACCAAGTATACAAAGACACAGTATCTGCTTCAAAGAGCTCACATCTAGTGGAGAAAACAGACCCTTACACTTCCCACCCCTGCTTACTGTGAGTGACCAACAAGGTGGAGCCCTGTAATCTTATGGCCACTCCACCCAATGGGGCTGAAGTCTGAGCAGATCATTGAACAGCTGTGACTATCACAGCAATTTCTGTATGTTACATCCCGTTGAGAAAAAGTACCATGTGGAAGATTCCCGAGCTTCCTCTAACACGATAAAATTGCTTGCACAGACTTAAACTATATGATTAAACTAAAAAAGCTCCTTATTCCTAAGGCAGGGGATGAAACAGTTAATTTTGGAGAGACCTTGTGCTCTTGCTGCACCAAAACATCATCAAGGATCAGGGAGTCGATAGCCTGAGTCAGGGCAGCCTTAGTTCTGGGAGTGAAATGAGATGTCAGAACAGAAGGGAAGGGATTTGAATGGTTTGCTGGGCCAACATGTTTACACACACACACACACACACACACACACACACACACACACACACACACACACACGAAGAATAAAAATAGACATTCTATGTGGGGAGCGCTAAGGAGAGTGATGGTGTCAGCAGCTTGGTTGGCAAACTAGTTTGGTTGAGTAATGGGAGAAAGAAATCCTGCAGGAAATACTGGTTCTGCTGCCTAGGTCTGGGCTGTGATCTCAGGCACAGATAAAGGGGGCAATTCGATCTTTGGCCATCTGAAACTTTAGGCTCAGGGTGGTTAAAGGACAAAAGCACCAGTTTAGGAAGATGTGAGCGTTGTCAATCATCTGATAGGCACTGGGTAAGAAGGTCAGGCAAAACAGCTCTGCTGTTATTGAAAATTAGTTTTTCCCTACCAGTCTTCAGTGGTTTAACAAAGTGTGAGGCAGTAATCACCCATTTGTTATTCGACAAGTACTGTTTTTATTAAGCACCTACTGTGTGCCTGGCTGTATTGTAAGTACAGGGGAGACAGTGGTTAGCAAAGTGCCATGGTGGCTGCCCTCATGATGCTTAGTCTATGGGCAAAAACCGCTGAGTGGTAAAAAAGTATAATGTGTGCACCAGTAGAGAAGTGCCTTTGCCATTGGTGAAAATGACGGTACCAACGAAGTCACAGGGGGGAGGCTGTGCACCAGAAGCACCTGAGAAATGTACTACATGGCAGGTGCGTGGGCCCCATCCCAGTTCTCCACCTGTCCTCTCCTCCCAGCAGGGTTAAATGCTCCTGCATGTGCTGTTAGTACTGGGGCCGGGTGGACGGTGCCCTTCCCCTTGAAACTCCATCCTCCTGCTGCTGTGGTGCCTCTCTTTCTTGGAGTCTTTTGCCCTCAATCATCTGCCCTCTGTCACTCTTTAGAAGTTGCACTTATGAATTCACCTGTGATTCTGGTTGCCAAATGCAACAGATAGTTGTCAGCCCTCAATTATAGCAATTACATCACTTTTGTGTACTTTTCCATCCCCTTCAATAGGATGTGAGCTCTGTGAAGATAGGGAACGGGTCTTATTCATCGTAAGTGCTTAATGAATAAAAGGAACATTTAATTCACACCGGTATAAAATGGGACTTTGAATTTGGGCCTCCTTCCCTTTTAACTTATTTTAAAATACCCTCATGTAGACCTTAGGTTCATATTTGTGGCAAAATAGGTAGTATTTTCTTCAACATCTACAAGGACAGCTTTAAGAACCAAATGACCATGTTCATCTGTTTGGTTGTAAATAAACATCTCGGTTTAAACTCTGCCAAAATGAAAATTGAGGGGTGATGGAGGATTTGAAATGGTTCACGAAGAGGTCAACCGATTCATCACTTTTTGGGGTGCTTTTCAGGACTGACTTACCTTGACAGGCCCAGCGGGAAGCAATTCTGTTCAATGATACATCCTGTTTATCAATGGTGGGTTAGTTAAGTGAATGACTGTAAGGTTTTATAATGGGACACTAGAGAGCTATTAAAAAAAGTGAGGCGTGTTGGTTGAGTTGGCTTGGGATGCCAGAGGACCCCGGTTCGGATCCCACATATGAGGGCCAGTGATACTGCCCTCTACAGCTAAGATGCTGGACAACAGCTCAACCTGGAGCTGGGCTGCTGTGAGTCACCAGCGACGGGATAGGCTGCAGCCCCTGTGGCAGTGGGTTGCCATGGGCTACCAGGTGTAGCCAGCAGCCAACGTGAGTGGCCAGCAGCCAGCGTGAGCGGCCAGCAGCCGCTGTGAGCGGCCGTCCAGGAGCCAGCGACTGATCTGCCTTGCCCGGGAAGAGCGCAATGATGGTGCCAACTTGGGCCAGTGAAGCGACGTCCTCCACAACTAGACTGAAGAACAAAAGGACAGCAACTTGTCTGTTCCCCTTCCCCCAATTCCCCAGTGCTGTTCCCATCCCCCAATTCCCCAATAAAAATCTTTAAAAAAAAAAACCCCAAAAAAATCCTCTTAAAAAAAATAGAGTGAGGCAAGTCCATGAAGACTGATGTGGAAAGATCTCCAATATGTATTACTGAGAAGTGAATGCAAGGGACAGATCAAAATACACATCACTATTCCAAATAATATACTTGTATATGCATTACATTATTTTTTTTCTGGAAGAACACATGAAGAACTACTAAAAGCCTAACTATAGAGGAAGGGGTAATTTTGATTTTATATCTTACTGAACTACTAGAATGTTTTTTTACCATGTGCAAGTATTATTTAGTAATGAAAACATTAACTAGCTTCAAAACTAACTTAGAAAAGCAACACTACAGATCTTCTGAGGTCAAGAGAGACGATTGACTCCTGAAGTTTTCCAGGTAAAAATCACTCTTGCAGGCAGCACTCTGGCCCCCACATCTCAGGGTGGCTTTGTTACTCCTTTTGGACCTACTATCTCCCATGAAGGAACAAAAATGTTGCTTCTTTATGATAAATTCTCCTGGAAGAAAGTAAGCTGCCTATGAAATAAGGAGAAGGGCAAGCCAGGGAAAAAAAAGAAAAAAAAAACCAAACAAACTGAATAAATCAGACATTAGAACATCAAATCTGTCAAGTGACTTAGAGCTGCTCCATGAATGGGGGATGCAGAGAGTCATTTGAGATAATGCTCCAATCAGAAACTGTTTTAGCTGCTTTAGTCTTATAGTTACAGAATATTATAGATCATAAAGGAATGACTTAAATTGTATTGTACTTTCCCCATTTTGAGGAGAAAATAATATGCTATGATGGTATTTGCAAATGTGGAGACTCAAAAATTCTCCAAACACATTCCTTGAAAACCTCAAGGGTCTATATAATAGTACTGAAGTGCCTTTACTGCGTTTTGAAATGTCTCCTCATATGAGTAAGCTTGAGAGCCTAGTCCATTGTCTTCATTTCTTTAATTTGCTTGGTCGGTCTGTGTGTGTGTGTGTGTGTGTGTGTGTGTGTGTGTGTGTGTGCGCGCGCGCGTGTGCGCGCACATGTGTATGTTTAGATGTCTTTTATTTTTCTGCAATTAATTTCACAATATTATTGAGTACCTACTAAGTGCTAGGCATGGTATGAGCACTTTGTATATGTGTGCACATGCATACATCTGTGTTCTGGCATCTGAACAAGCAAGACCCCACTGCGCTGATTTCTCACACATACCACAAAGTTGAGGCTGGGAATTGGAGTCCTGTTCCTTCCAGTATATCCTATAATGGAGGATGCAGCCCATTTGCTCCTGGGCTGGAATTTCGTCCCATGAAATTAAAATGCTCCCCTTTTCCTCTGTGATGGCATTAATGTAGGGGCCACTCAGTGGTGCTGTAAAGTAGAACACAGAAGGCTTTTACCACCCTCCAAATCCAAATAATTAAAGCAAAATTTTGCAAAAGGTCCCAGAACTCACCTTTGTGCTTAGAGTTACCCCGGGTGGAGTTGCATCCTCCCTGGCCCCTCGACAGCGCATGCACGCGGATTTCGTAACAGATGTAGGGTTTTATGTTCTCTGCATGGAAAAGGGAGTTCTTATAACAGGTGTGGCATCACATGTGAGTCACTAAAGAAGCCATGTTAATATCTGATACAGATGCATTCAAGGCATTTTTTTTTTTGTCTCTTAGTTTGAAGGTAGTTCAAGCACAATCTGGACTAAGGGTAAAGGGATGACTTGTTACAAAATCTCAGAATCCTATTTGCCATGCACCAGCTTCTGGAAGCCACTGTTCCCAACTTCCAAGTTCACCTCAT
Organism: Hipposideros armiger; assembly: GCF_001890085.2. Classification (NCBI taxonomy): domain Eukaryota; kingdom Metazoa; phylum Chordata; class Mammalia; order Chiroptera; family Hipposideridae; genus Hipposideros; species Hipposideros armiger. The sequence continues at coordinate 2,548,608 of NW_017731456.1, read as the reverse complement.
AGTGAACAAAGAAGCAAATCTGAGCTTCTTTCCAGGGTGATCATAATTAAGGAGACAAAAGCTATTCTAGTTCCAACAAGGATTTCAATGTAACCACACAGGCAGCTTTGGAAACTAACAAAAAATCCTTTGACTTCTACAAATCAATCATTTGCCGTTTACAGAAAAGAGGCTGGGGTTTTGCAGGCATGGAACCTGGAAGGCTCTTCTAATTCCATAGATGCTTATCAGGATCTGACAGAAAAGCACAGGATGACACATTCGGGCGTGACTAACCAAGGCAATCTCAGTGCAATCTGACCCCTCGTTCCTTCCCCTCTACCTTCTGCCACCATGTTCTGTTGTAGTTAGATCTCAGTTGCTTCACAGCCTGGAAGATTTGGAAGGTACCTGGGAATGTTAACGCTCCCTCTAGCTTTTAAAGTGCTGCACTTTGAAATGTTCCATCAGTGAGGAAGTTTACTGACAAGTTGCTCTTCCCTGCCCAAACTCCCTATTTCCATAATTTCTGCTTCCTCTTAAAGGCCTTTTCATAGTTATTGCCCACGGCATATCTTTAACTTCCCAGTGAAAATTTAAAGGAAAAAGAGAGATAATCCCTACGAGGTAACTATAGTATCATGTTGTCAAAGTAGGAACTCTCTCCCATATTGTTTAATGCCCTGCCACAGGCAGATCTGGTCTCCTACCACTGACAATTGATTAGGATTTAACATTTTCTTTTTGGGAAGAGGAATTTTACATCACAGAATAATTTACTAAATTGTGTGTTTTTTATATGAACGCCCATTGCCCCTTAAATCTTCCAGCAAATAGGCAGCATATAAAGCTCAAACACACAACCAGATTTGTCAGAGAGACCATGAGGAGATACAACTGAAGGCCTTGGGTGAGTTCAAATTCATATTCATGAGGGCCGGCTGAGTGGCGTGTTGGTTAAGAGCTGGCTTGGGACGCCAGAGGGCCCCGGTTTGGATCCCACATATGAGGGCCAGTGACACTGACCTCCACAGCTAAGATGCTGAACAACAGCTCAACCTGGAGCTGGGCTGCCTTGAGTCGCCGGCAACGGCGTAGGCTGCAGCCCCTGCTGCAGTGGGTTGCCATGGGCTACCGTATGTAGCCAGCAGCCAGCGTGAGCGGCCGTCCAGCAGCCACAGTGAGCAGCCGTCCAGAAGCCGGCGACTGATCTGCCTCGCCCAGGAAGAGCACACTGATGGTGCCAACTTGGGCCAGTGAAGAAACGTCCTCCACAACTAGACTGAAGAAGAAAAGGACAGCAACTTGTCTGTTTCCCTTCCCCCAATTCCCCAATAAAAACCTTAAAAAAAAAATTCGTATTCATGAATCAAGTGAAATGGAAAAAAGGATGCAGTCGGCTTAGTCCATGAATCCAAAGATCATCATGGGTGCCATCCAGACCCAGAAGCCCTGGGGGCAACATGAGATATGGAATCACATTCCATCTGGGAGGGGCTAGTGCCTGGCTGTTCTGCCGCTCGTCATGGAAGGGCCCAACCAACCATGGTGCCGGTGCCGAGTGGAGGCGTGGGAGTTCCAGATGAGCTCATTAGCCAAATGCTTTCATTGCATTTTGCATGCAAAATGCAAGTTCAGCGTAGAGGCCTTGGGAACTGCTGAACCAGAAACCCAGGGCTGCTTCTTGTGAATAGCCTACGCTTAGTGGAGAAGGGAAGAAAACGTGACTCTGTAACTCAGCTGACATGACCCTTTCCATAAAGAGTAGAGCTCTAGCAAGCTTGTTCCTTGCTTCTGACCTGAAGGACTCCTGTTTTACTGGTTAATTCTTACAAACACCCCTTAATGATTTATGCTCCCCACCTCAAAAATCCCTTAGCCCTGCTGCCCAGTGGCTGCAGCCCACAATCCTAAGACTTTCTTTCTTTCTCCAGTCTGGCCCCAACTTCCAGCTTATCTCCCACTCCTACCATGCACACAGATATACCAGGCACCCTTGGGCAAAGGCTCTGTCTCCACATTCATAAACCATCTCATAGGTGGACTTTCTGCAGAAAGCTAATTTCATCTATTAAGCATGGGAGAAGACAAACACTAAATGATCAGTAATGAGGAGTAATCATAGAGAGAGTATAAAGGAGTGAGCAGAAGAAGGTCCCAAATAGCCTAGGCATCAGGGAAGGTTCCCTAGACATGGCGATGTCTACATTATTGTAAAAGGAGTGGCTCTGTATGGTCAGAACCATTTTCATCCATACAGGACAGGGCTTATGATCTCTAGCCTAGGCCCTACCAATCCACAGTCCAGGAGTTGGACTGCATGCTGGCCTAGTCCAAAATACCCACTCTGCCCCAGCCAGATGCTGAAGATGTGATGGCAATGAATCATCTTCCTAACTGGAGAGGACCATTTTGAAGTCATGTTAAGTGCGAATTACTTAATTTTTTTTTTCTTTAATATGGAACGCTTCACAAATTTGCGTGTCATCCTTGCACAGGGGCCATGCTAATCTTCTCTGTATCATTCCAATTTTAGTATATGTGCTGCCAAAGCGAGCACTACTTAATTTTTTAAAGAGTTTATTTCCAGAAAGTAATATCAACACAAAGTAACAGTTAACCAAGTGTGTTTTCAAGTAGGAGAATAACTGTAATTAATAAAATAATGATTTTATTCAAATGAATATTTCTAAAATGCTTAAAAACATTTTATTTTCCTAAATATGAAAAACATGCTCTCTTGTCATCTATGTTATGCTATTGGTGTAGAATTACAGACTTTCTAAAAGGAAGGAACTGTATGGGCTATATGATTCAAACTATCTTGCCGGGGTAAATCCTAATACAGTGTATAATAAGCATTTACAATTTTGTAGCAGCTTAGCGTTCACTATATGCTTTTTCCATCCACTGTTTCATCTGATTTGATGGATATAACAACCCTAAAGGAAAACGGATTCTACTGCAATAACTCTAGGGATAATCAATTGTCCTATCATAGACCATAACAGGTAAGGAAAGTGCTCTCAAAATTGAGGTGACATGTCTGCTTTCTTATAATTTCCATGCAGGGGCCTTAGCTTTACCCTCCAGATCAACAAAGGACACAGACTCTTTCTCATGTACACATCAAAGCCAGAAACAGCCATCAAACTACACCACCCCATCTAGAATTCTCTTCCACAGGTTAAGTGCTTTCCACATTAAAAGTTCCAGAACCCCAGTGACTTACCTTCCTCTGTTGCTCACTGGGCAGCATTCTCTTTAAGTGTAGTGATTAAAACGGAATACAACCCAGTAGCAGCCTGAGAGCTAGACTCTAAAAGAGGCACACAGCTAAGGACCAGCTCATGTATTATCATGCGGTGTGCTGTTTATTTCATTGTGTAAGTCTTGTTTCCTTAAGCAGGGCATGTGTATCCTCCTGGACAGGTGTAATAATTGGCATGGCGTAATGAAAATATTATGGGATTTAAAGCATGAAAACCTATTAAAATCTTAGGTCTGTTACAGATAATAATAGCAATAGTTAAATTATTGAACACTTAAAATGTGTTTGGCATTGTTCAAAACGTTTTTTTTTCCCATATTAATTCAGTTAGTCCTCACAATAACCCAGTGAGGTAGGTAATATTATCCCTATTTTATATATAGGAAACTGAGGCACAGAGAAGTTAAGTAATTTGCCCTAGATCACACAAGCCAGTGAATGACAGAGCCAGGACTCAAACCCAGGTAATCTGGCTGCAGAACTAGCACTTGTAACTACTATGCTGAACTTACACTTACAAACGACATCGACTAAGTCCTGTCCAATCATTTAAATATATGTTCAGATGTTTTCAATCATTTGATTGTAACCACTGACAGATTTAGAATGTGAGGATTAGCAGCACCAATTATCATATAAATAATTCTGGATTTATTGTTGCACAAACAATAAGTAGCAGAATTGAGAATGAAAGATGTCCTGGTTTCTTCACCTATATAATGGGCAGCATGATAACTCTTGCCACACATGATTGTTCTGAGACGTAAATGAACTCCCAAAATGTAAGGTACCCATCACACTGACTGGCTACTACGCAGCTCTCAGCCATGCTTGTTTGGTTTAATTATTCACTCATGTTATACAGCACTGTGCCAAACACATTGATTTTCCATAAATACTAGAGATTTTCATCAACTGGTTGGTCTTCTGTGGCTGCAGTGGTGTGTCCTGAGGTGCCGTCATGATGGACCCTAGGTCATCACTATCCCTCTCCTCATGTAGCTACGCGTAACAGAGGGCAGAGTTTTGGCGTCCAGCCTGCAAATTCCCCAAACAAATGTAAATTTAGTAACCCTCCAGAAGGGAGGTGAACAATTAAGTACCGGAAATCGAAGCAGACACGTTGTAGGGGGGACTCCGCAGCCAGTTTAGGGGGGTCTGCATGACGGCCCCCAGATGGAGCTCCCTCCATTCCACCACGTACTCCTGGACAGCAGAGGCAGCTTTTCCAGGAGGCTCCCACGTCACCACAATGTTGTCCACGCCTTCTGAGTTTGCAGAGACCTGGCCAGGAGCCAGCAACCCTTTATGAGGAAAAAGGGGGTGGGACAGCAACAAGTCACAGTGGATAAAGTTATAAAACACAACTCATCCTAGCAAAGTTTTAGGAAGAATGGAAGAACCACTTTCTTTTTAAGGATTTCAGGGTCACAGGTTTAAGTTTATCCCACTTCTCAGTTCTTGGAGAACTTGCATCATCAGCTCACACAAGGACCCGGTGCAGTGTTATTTGTAGAATTATTTTCCCCTTCATTTTCCATTTCACTTTCCATTTCTGTGTCCCTAAAGGTAACTGCTCTAATGAATCTGACATGCTTCCTTCTAATCCACCTTCCACATGTTTATTTGGACATATGTACACTTGAACATTAGTGATCCTTTGTGCTTGCGGGTTGTATTTTCATGAACTTTATTGGGAGTCAATCTAATGCTTTTCCTAACTTTTTTTTCACTCAACATTATATTTCTGGGATATATCACCCATCTCGCTGCTATATGTAAATCCAGCTCATTCCTTTAGACTGCTGCCTCAACCCTTTCTTTGTCCAGTCTTCTAGTGACATGCAGGAGGTTCCCTCCAACCCTTTACTAATGTGGATGAAAAAGGGGTGCTGTAATAAACCACAAATTCCTAACTGGGCAGGCAGGTCCTGGTGGCTAGGCATGCCCAGGCCTGTAACTTAAGTGAAAAGTTTTTTTTTTTTAAGAATTTATTGGGGAATTGGGGGAGGGGAACAGACAAGTTGCTGTCGTTTCGTTCCTCAATCGAGCCGTGGAGGACGCTGCTTCACTGGCTCAAGTTGGCACCATCACTGCGCTCTTCCCTGGCGAGGCAGATCAGTTGCCGGCCTCTGGATGGCCGCTCACGCTGGCTGCTGGCTACACTACGGTAGCCCATGGCAACCCACTGCAGCAGGGGCTGCAGCCTCCACCGTCGCCCGCAACTCACGGCACCTCAGCTCCAGGTTGAGCTGTTGTTCAGCATCTTAGCTGTGGAGGGCAGTGTCACTGGCCCTCATATGTGGGATCCGAACCGGGGCCCTCTGGCATCCCAAGCGAATTCTTAACCATCGCGCCACTCGGCCGGCCCAAGTGAAAGGTTTTTAATCCAACCCTGTCCATTGTTCTTGTGCATGTAGGCTAATACACCTTTGGGATGCCCTTTGAAGGCATAACCACCTTTAAGAAAGCACATAATCTTCTAATCCAATTCCCGCCTTGCCTTCTCCCACCCTCATGTAATCTTCCTTATATTCTCGTCTTAATTTCAAATGCATAAAAGAAGCTGCAAAACTGTTATTCTCTGGAGCTTGCTACCTGGCATGTGTTATCAGTGTGGCTCAAATAAACTCTCATAAAAATTCTCTACAGGTTTGGATGTTCTCATGTTAACACTAACACAAACAAGAATGTCATGAATATTCTATTGCATGTCCTCGTGTGTACCTGTGCAAGTGTCTCTGGATATACTGGGGGTGCTAAAAAATGTATACAAGTGAACACGTTTGTCAACGTTGCTCAAGCAGTAGTTCGCAGTAATCAGAAGTGTCTGGCCACTGATGGTAACCACTTTGAGCACCTCTTGTAATTGCAGAAGTCAAATGTGACTTGTATTCATCTTTTGTTATCGATATATATTGACTATTACAGTTGTAATAGTTTTTTCCTTACTTAAAATGTGTATACTTTTTTTGGCACCCTCTGTATATGCACAGAACTGCTCGATTATAGAGTAAATCATATACTTCACTAAATATGGCCAGACTGATCTCTAAAATAGCCAGTCAGTTGACACTCCAACAAGAAAAGCTTGCCAGTTCTCTTTTCCCCACCATCACTTGGTATTTTCTGACTTTCTAATTTTGGCCAATCTGGTACGTGCAAAGTGGTGTTATTCAGTTGTGGTTTCAGTTTCCTCTTCTGGTTTCTCATGAGACTGAGCCTCTTCAGATGTTACTGGTCATCTGACTTTCCCTTTCTGTGAACTGCCTGTTCATATACTTTGCTCATTCTTTCTGTTTCCTGTCTTCTCTCTGACTTGCGGAAATAGCTATTATTGTCTAGCTATTAATCACTTGTCAGTTTTCAGCACTAAAAATATCCTACGCCAGTCTTTCAAGTCTCCGATAACTTTATGATGTTCTTGTTGCACATAAATACTCACTTGGATGCAGGTCAATCTATAGTTTCTGCATTTTGAGTCTTGTTTATGAAATCCTTGCATCCTGGGTTCACGAAGATACTCAACCACCGTCTCCTATTGGCTTTTAGTTTTACCTTTCACATTTACGTTTTTAATCCAAATGAAACTGAAAGGTGGTTTTGTTTGTTCGTTTGTTTTATAAGGGGATACATTTTATTATTTTTTTCCCCACACAGTGAGTCAGTTTTTCCAAATGTAATACCATCCTTACCATACATCAAGCTCCATATATTACTGGGTCTGACTCTGGGTCAGCTCCCTCACCAGAACACACTGTTCACATTACTAGGCTTTGTGATGTCTGACTACTTGGTTGGTAAAGTTCCCTCTTCGTTTTGCTCTTCTTCTTTCAAAATGGTCTTGGGTATTTATAAAACTTTATTCTTCCATGTAGCTTTTCAAATTAGTTTTTCAGAGTCCCTCTAAATTCCAGCTGGTATTTTTTTTATTGGAATTAAGTTAAATTTATAGTTTAATTCAGGGAGAAGTGAGGCTGTTACAATGTTAGATTGTTCCATTCATAAATATGCTGTTTCATTGAAATTATTCGGCTCTCCTTTGTCTTTTAATGGAGTTTAAAAAAATTCCTCCTTAAAGCTTTCATGTATTTTTTGTTAGGTTAATTCCTAGACACTTTATACTTTCAGTTTGTTGTATATAAATGGCATCTTTTTTCCTTTTCATTAGTTTTAGGTGTATAAAACAACGTAATAGTTATACATTTACACCCCTCACAAAGTGATAACGCCCCCAATCTACTACCCCTCTGACATCGTATATAGCTGTTACAGTTCCACTGACTCTATTCCTTATGCTGTATTACACATCCTGTGAGTGAATATACATATATATATATATATATATATATATATATATATATATATATATAGTTGACATTCCATATTATTCAACTTCAGCTTCAGGTGTATAGCACAGTGGTCAGGCATTTACACAGTCTGTGAAGTGTCCCTAATAAGTCCAGTGCCCATCTGGCACCCTAAATGGCATCTTGTTTTCTACTGCTTTTTCTACTATTAATTTTTTTGAGTTTTTGTTTTTTGTTTTTTTTTAGCTGAGCTTCATCCTGTTGGCAGCTCAGCAGCAACTCAGCTCAGGCCGGGACTTGAACCGCTGTTGCTCAGAGCTTGCTCAAGAGTGCTACTTGACCGGCCCTTTCTACTATTAATTTTTGTGTGTCAGTCTTATTTCTGGCAAACCTGCTAAACTCTCTAATTAGTTCTAATCATTTGTCTATTGCCTAGTTGAATTTTCTATGTAATAATCTTATTAGCAGCATACTTAAAGTATTTCTTCCTCCCAATCTTTAAATTAAATCTCTTATTTCTATTTTAAAATGTTTATCTTGTTGCTAATTTTAAAGAGAATGTGCCTATATATCTTTAAGACGACATTTGCTTCATGTTTTTGCCAGAAAGTCTTAAAAAACTTAAACATTTTTTATTTATAGTTTTCATATAGGTTTTATGTACATAAAATACTGCTTATTTACTGAAAACTTTTAAAAACTAAATCCTTTTCTACATCTGTTAAGAACATGCGCCTTTTTTCTCTCTCAGTATTAATGTGATGAATCATCACACTGATACATTTTTCTGGTACTGCTCCATCTTTGTACTCTTAGGATCAACCCTGCTTGATCATTCTGTACTATCTATTAGAATCTATCTATCTATCTGTCTATCTATCTATCTATTGCAGAGACTTTTTAAAAGCAGACTATATTTTTTAGAGCAGTTTTAAGTTTACAGCAAAATGAGCAGAAGGCATAGCGATTCTCCATGTACCCACTCCCTCACAACTTCTCCCACTATCAACATCCTGCATCAGAGTGGTACGTTCTGTAAGATTATTGATAAATATTATCAAGTATGTTTTCTCTTTCAATTACTTATTTTTCCTCTTACTGGGACTCTTTTTAGGTGGTTGTCATTACTTCTCTTTCGGTTCTTTCAATGCTTTAAGTTTTCTCGTTTTTCAATTTCTTTCTCTGTTTTTATGCATTTTGGAAGAGTTTCTCATCCAATCTTCCACTCCCTCATTCAATCTTCAGATGAGTCCTTTCTGCTATCCAGCCCATTGGCTGAGTTCTTTTTTTTTGTTTGTTTTTTTAGCTGAGCCATCCTGCTACCTGTTGGCAGCTCAGCGGCTGCTCAGCTCGGGCTGGACTCGAACCGCTGTTGCTCAGAGCTCAAACTCTTGAGCGAGCTCTTAACCAACTGAGCCACTCGGCCGGCCCTTGGCTGAGTTCTTTATTTCAACAATTAAACTTTCCAGTCTTCATCTCTTTATATGGGGCTTCTTCACAACCATCTACTTCTGATCCATGTTTCTATCATCCTCTCTTATCTTTCTACGGATACTTATTATGCATATTCTAAACTCGAGTTCTCTCTGTTACAGCAGTTATATTTCCTATTCACAGGTTGTTCCACTGGTTGCCTTTCTTTCCCAGGACTTGTGCCCCTCAGTCTTCCTAATTTTCTCATTTGAGATCATGCTTTATTTTCTCGGGTGGATCAGTAGCCTTGACCTTCATTTTTCTGTGGGGGGAGGAGTGAAAACTTAGATGTAGCTTGTGCTGCTCCAAGTAGGTTTAGAAGGAGCTTTTCAGGGTGGACAGCTCCAGGCTTGAGAGCCTGTAGTGATGCAGCCTGAACGCTACCTGTACACAGGTTCCTCGGAGGTGTACCTGGCACCTCCAGAACCTACCTATGCCTCTATGTCTGGCACTGTTCTTCATGTGGGAGAGGAGCTGTTACTCTCTTTTGCAATTGCCAAGCCCATAGGGTAGATGGCAGGAGAAATCTCAAGGGCCAGCCAGCTCACAGGCACTCTTTGTTCTCAGCTCCCTTCCCCATTTAGGTTCCAGAGCTTCTTTGAAGATGCTCTGCCGTGCTCTCAGGACTTCCCTGCCCCATGGTAGAAATGCCCAGGTAACAATCTTCTCAGAGCAACATGGGCAAGAAAAAGGTGTGCAACCAGAAAAGGCTATTTCAGCCCCTCCCCCTTCATTTTTCTATTTCATTATTGCCCACTGCACAGGAGCTCAGCCATCCTGTGGCACCCTTGGGGCTGCGCTTGGTGGTGAGTGCCTGTATGTCACCTGTGTATTGGCTATCTTATCAGGAACTGGAATTCCCCAGCAGTGGTCCCTTTATCTTAGCCTCTGGTACCTGATATCCTGGCTATGCTAGGATTTTTTTTTTCAGCGAAGTGCATTCATTCAGTAAATATTGAGCACTTATGGTTCGCAAGACCCTTTGCCAGGTGATGGTCTAACATAGCCAAAGAGCCTTTCTAACTACTGCTTTCTCTGGAATTAGCTAAGCAAATCAACTTGGTATTAACCTGCCTCTGAGTCACCACACTTGCCAGGAACCAGCCTAGATTTCCTCCCCCATGATGTCTGCCAGGACTTGTTCTCCCCCTTGGATCTCCGCTCACAACTCTGTCTCTGTCTCTGTCTCTCTCTGTCTCTCTCTCTGTCTCTCTCTCTGTCTCTCTCTCTCTCTCTCTCTCTCTCTCTCTCTCTCTCTCTCTTTCTGTGACCTTTCAACATTATTCCTTTAGCCTCTATCATTCAACTTCCCATCTCCATTTTCACTGAGAGCTTCTGAATAGAGTTCTGAAGTTCATAAGGTATTTGGAAAACTGCCCACCTAAGAGACAGGTGGTTTCTCTGTCCAGCTCCACCACTAATGAGATGTACGATCTTGGCTAAGTTACTTCACCTCCTGGGGCCCCAGTCTCTGACATCTGTGTGGACCCTGTTTATGAGTCTACTGGCTTCTGACTCGTCCCGGAGTTTCAAGAATTCTTGAGCACAGGGACTGGTCTGAAATAGTCAACATGTTTTACTTGTTGGCTGCTGGGCTTAGCACACATTAAATTTTCATCATAAATCCACAAAAGCATTCTTCTGCTTCTTGATATGCAATGCTGTGGCAGGTACCTTTTACAATAAAGTTGTCCCTACTTTCTTAAAATCAACATAATTCTGACTGTTGGGGTGTTATTTTTCCCTTCCTAAAAGGAAAGCTGTATACGTGAGTAGTGTGAACATATATGGAAAGAGGGAGACACAAAACCATGGTGCCCTATTCCTACCGGTCATTCAGAATGTGTGTGAGACAAGTGATCAAGGATAGGATTCTGCAGTTCACCAGTCTGTCCTCTGAGACGCGCAACGACTTCTATTGGATGGGTCAGGTGTGGTCTTAGGAGAGGCAACGGGCTTTTGAGAATCCATAATTTCCAGGACTAGGAGCCTCTCAGTGACAGCTCTGGTGTACAGAACCATTTCAGTCCTACGTTACCTCCCCTACATGTGCATAGTTACTCAGCTGCATCTCTATTTAACACCTGTCCATTCTGAGAGGAAGAAGTGTCCCTTTAACTCTTTTTGTCACCGGGTCCCATCATCTTCCAGCTCCCCAGGAATTTTATCTCATCAGTTATCCCCTCTCTCCCCTTTATCTTCAACTCTCCCCGACCCAATTCTTTATTTCAACTTAAATGCTCTGTCAGGTTCCACTTTAAAGCAAGCCCTCATGCCTGCACACCTGCACTCCCTCACCTGGCTAACACCAACTTGTCTCTCCCTACTCTGTTCATGCATCACCTCCTCTCTAAGCCCATGTTTCAGCTTTTCTCTGCTCCCAGAGCTCCCTGTGCATAAGTCTGCTCCCCCACTTCTACTGTACTACAGTTTACTTGCTTCTATGTCTGCCCCTCCAATTTGACTACATGTAACTGGAGGACCTCAACAGTACTTTTTACCTATTGCTGAATTCCAGTTGCCTTATATAGTACATGCTCAATAAAGGATGATTGAATGAATAAAGAGGGCAACTCAGAAATAACGAATGTGTCATTTTGAGAAGTTGTTACCAAATCTAAATAAAGAACCTGGAGCGGGCCTAGAAAATTCATGAGGTTTACATCCCCAAGACTCATCTGCAGTGAGGTTTGAAGAAGTAACAGCAGGATACTGAATAGTGGTTTGAGTTCAATTTCCCCCACAGAATTCACTTTAAAAATTACACATGTGGGTCGGCCGAGTGGCGCGTTGGTTAAGAGCTGGCTTGGGACGCCAGAGGACCCTGGTTCGGATCCCACATATAAGGGCCAGTGACGCTGCCCTCTACAGCTAAGATGCTGAACAACAGCTCAACCTGGAGCTGGGCTGCCGTGAGTCGCCAGCAACAGCGTAGGCTGCAGCCCCTGCTGCAGTGGGTTGCCATGGGCTACCGTGTGTGGCCAGCATTCAGTGTGAGCGGCCAGCAGCCGCAGTGAGCGGCCGTCCAGAAGCCGGTGACTGACCTGCCTCACCCGGGAAGAGCGCAATGATGGTGCCAGCTTGGGCCAGTGAAGCAACGTCCTCCAGAATTGGACTGCAGAACAAAAGGACAGCAACTTGTCTGTTTCCCTTCCCCCAATTCCCCAATTAAAAAAAATTAAAAAAAAAGTACGCATGTAGTATTTATCCACTGAAGGAAAAATTTAAAAACATAAAAAGAAAAAAAGAAAGGAAAATCACCTATTACCCCATAATGCAGTGATGGCCTCTCCATATATACCCCGCTAGATATTTTTAATATGTAAAAAATGTGCACTTATGTAAACAAGTGTTTTAAATGGCACCATCCTATATACACTATTGGGAGCTTACCTCTTAACTTGCTATGTGCATCTTTCCTTGTCAATAAAAACATAGCTACAACATCGCTTTAATGCTAGTAGTCTGGGATTAAGGCAGGTGAGAGTCAGGATATATTAAACCAGTTCATCCTCTGTTATTTTACATTTAGGTTGTTTGTGGTGTTTCACTATTTCAAATTTTTTTTCAACAAACATATTTTTGCCTGCATTTTTAAGCACTTATCCTATTATTTGCTGAGGATACATTTCTAATGGTAACATTTCTTGGTCAAAAGATATGTTCATATTTAGTTTGTTATATATGACCAACTTGTTCTTCAGAAAGTTGTACCAATTTACACAGACACCAGCATGGTACAAGGGTGTCTCCCCTTCCCCACCTCCACTCCCCCCCAAAAAAAAGAAAGAAAAGAAAAAAAAACCCAAACAAAAAGAAAGGAAGAAAGGAAGCAAGAAAGCAAGCAAGCAAGCAAGGAAGAAAGAAAGAAAGCAAGAAAGAAAGAAAGAAAGAAAGAAAGAAAGAAAGAAAGAAAGAAAGAAAGAAAGAAAGAAAGAAAGAAAGAAAGAAAAGAGTTTACTTTTTCCCTCACACTCTCACCAACATGGGTTATACTAACTCTACGAGTATTTACTCTTTCTCAGTCTGATTTGGTTTCTCAAGTTTTTTCAAAATTTGCATCTCATTGATTGCTAGTTAGGCTGAACATATTAATATTTTTATATCTTTACTGTCCCTTTTATATTTATTACTTGAATCTCCTGTTCATATCCCCTGATCTCTGATTTATTTTAAAAAGTTAGATAATCCTCTTTTCGCCAAAAATGTGATATATACTTTTTTTAAATTGCTATCCATATTTTTAAAGCTTTATAATGCTTTTAAAATTTTTATTTTACTATGCAGAGAATTTAGGCTTCCCCCTCAACCCCCCAGAGTTAATCCATTTATTCCTTCAGGCTTCTGCCTTAGGTACCTACCCCCATGAGGCAGAGATTACCAGTTGCTTACTGAATATTCTTGCCTCATCTTCTTTAACAAGGGAACACTGCTGCCTGAAATATATATATCTGAGCCTCCTTTGCAGCTGGCTGTGGCCGGGTGACAAGTTAGAGTCAATGACCACAAGTGTGTTGTGTGACCTGGGCAAAGCTCCTCAAGAGTGAGGGGTGAGCCCTTCTCCCTTCCTTTCTGCTGCCTAGATGGAATTAGCTACAGCTCTGACAGCCATCTTGGACCATTTCCATCTTAAGAAAGCCAACTTGGCAGAGGGAACAGAAAGGAGACTGGAGTCCTGATGATGTCACAGAGCTGTCACACCAGCCCTGGCCTTTCTACCTCTGAACTTCTTTCATGTGTGAGAATAAATAAATCACTGTAGTCAGGCCTCTGGTAAGAGCAACCGTTACTCCTAAGAGCAATTCCTAACTCATAGACCAACCCAAGGTTATATCAATATTTACTTGTATTTTCTTCTAGTTATTTTTGTCTACTCTATTATCTCTATGTTTACAGATATGTGACTGAAAAGATACATAACCAAGGTTTAACAGTGTATATAAAATAATAAAGTTTTGGTAGAAGCTTCTTTGAAATGATTACTGCTAGACTTATATGTAGATAAAATTGTTATGCTGAATTTTAAGGAAGGATCTAATTGTAGTTTTATTCTATTAGGCATTTTTTTTGGAAAAAGTTAGCCAGTGATCTTGACATGGAATCCTTTTATAACACAGATCTTAAGAAATAGCATTAGTATCCATTTTCTGACTAATTGTGGGCTTTTATCCAGAGAAGCTAGTTTTCAGAGAATGCAGCTTTAAAATGTATACAGCTATTTGAGAGGTTGTCAATGTAGATAATGGGTTGCATATCTGAATTTGTGTAATAAAGAGCTGTAGTGTAGAAAAATTTGCTATAGCTTCATTACAGCCAGAATTTCATTTTAATACTATTGGTTTTAAAATGTGTTTTGACTGTATGTATAAGACATTTTTTCCCCAGAATTTGACAGCACATATTATTTTTGCTTCTGGAAAAATTAGGCAGACATTAGTGTTCAATGTAATGCAACTAATATTTCCTTAACTAACATTTATTAAGCATCTGCTATGTATTAGTCTCTGTATTTAATCTTACAATGACCTGCAAGGCAGGTAATATAATCCCTATTTCAGAGAGGTGGAAATTGAAGCTCAGAGGTGCTAATTCACTTGTGCAAGGCCACTCATAGTCTGAGTGGAAAAGACAGCCTCTGAAAGCTATTGACTCCAAATTTAAACTCCTATGCTACTCAGGGCAGGCCCTCAGATGAGCATGCAGAAGATAAGAGATGAGTAAGACACAATTTCCCACAGGCAATATTAAAGAAAAGTTGGTACTTACCTGCCCCACACAGGTCTGTTATGTTAATGCGAGTGGGCAGGGAACTGCCTTTTGAGTTCACTGCAGACACAGCCACAGCCCACTTCTCAGTTCTGGGAATGACCCAAGTCCAGGAGGTATGCTCTGTGATGTTCTGTAGTGTGGCCTTCCCTCCTGCCACCTCCAGCAAGGTCACCTGATAGTGGAGGATTTTTCCTCTTGCTTCTGACACACTCAGATTCTGTAACAATAGACATCCACTTACTGTGTGGGTTCAGATGCGGCCACTCCATACTTTATGCCTAGACCTCACGGCTCCCTGCAGCAGGCAGCTACAGCTGAGTGACCTTTTCATTTACATCTTCTCATCTCCTCCACTACACACTTATGCCTCTGCTCAACCCCACCATTTACAAGAAAAATATCACTTAACATTTTTTAAAGCTAACTCTTAAAACCACATTGATTTTCCTTTCTTGCTTCAAAATGAAACTTACTAGTAGTAGAAAACTCAATTACATCCAACAGAATTCCAGCTCTCCCAATCATCAGCTGTGTGACCCAGGGCAAGGCATTCAGTCCATTCTGAATCTTCATTTCCAAATTCGTGACACATACATGTATCGCTTTTCTTTTTCCCTAGCTGAGCCATCCTGCCACCTGTTGGCAGCTGTTGGCATCTCAGCTCCGGCCAGGAATTGAACCAGCGACCCTGTTGCTCAGAGCTCACACTCTTGAGTGAGCTCTTAACCAACTGAGCCACTCGGCCGGCCCTTACATGTATCACTTTTTTAAATAGAAAGTGCAATGCTGCTCACAAAATCAAAAACAAGATTTTTTTCAAGCGCTCAACTAGGAAAATCCATACTTAGTGAATTGGATTAACTCTTTATGCTAAGAAACTGAGACACTGTTTATAAATGTGTGACTAGCGAGTTGTTGGAACTGCAAAAATCCCAATTGAGATCATTTGGGAACAATCGCAGAAAGTAAGCAGAAAACTCATTATTTGCATTGTAGCCCTGTTTGGATAAGGACCATGGGAAACAAAAGCAGTGAAAATGGAGAGCTGCCAAGGCCAGTCTTGGCAGTGCCCGCCCATGCCTAGCGCAAGGAGAGGAAGGCTTAGCTCACCAGACTTAGGCATTACAGTTTTCTTGACAAAGCTGTTCTTTACATGGGGTGCGGGGTGGCTTCAAGCTGCAGAAAGACACACCTTGAGACTGGCAAATCCCCCTTTCTCTGATTCCCTTCTCCCTAAGCAATTTTCTAATAATTTGGTTTCCTCTGCAGTTTATCTGTCAGGAGAGGCTGGACTAACGGGAACATCTGGTTGACTTAAAATTTGTACTTTTCACTTTAAGTGAATAAATTACTCTTCTGATTATAATTTGGCTTCCAGAGCAATTAACATTCTGAGAGAGAATGTTCCTATTTGCTGACTCAAGCCTTCTGGTTGGCCCCACAGCTGTATTTTTCACAATGAATCAATCTATGAACATCCAGCTTTTTATTATACGTTAGTCTCTGAGAGCTTGATTAATGCAGGACCTGTCTAGGCGCCTCTCTGGATCCACAAGGCCCATGACTGGATCTTGAACCGTGGTCAATGCACCATGTTGAGTGCCATGTTGCTGAGGGCTTTTTTGGGTACAGCCATCCTCTCCCTAGAAGACATCTTTGTTTACTGGCAAGGACCAAGAAGATGAGCACTTCAAGTGTCTATTACAGCTGATCGCTGATCTCATAGGCCTGTGATGTGAATTAAAATAAGTGAATGCTTTTGACATTGCGATGTTCTAAATGGTTGATAATAAACATGTCCTTTGTCACAGGAGAAAAAAAATAGGATAAATTAAAACAAAAGCTGGCTAAGGAAGACCATTTCCTCAGTGATCTGTCACTCTGTTCTTCCTATCTGTCTCCTGTGGCGGTCCAGAGGTAGGACTATTATCCCACACCCATCTTATGCACCCCTACTCTGAGGCACCCTCCAGAGTTAACTGAGTTCACCAAGCTCCCCATTCTTGCCAGGGACCTACGAGACTTCAGTTTCACTCTGACAACTAAGGAAACAGCCCTTATTGGAAAAAATGCCTTGCAAATCAGCCTTTATTATCACCCTCTCATCATCCTTCATAGACACCTCAGCAGTCTCTTTGATCCTATAGTAGAGTGCTGAAAGGAGGGAAATGTCAAGCCATCTTGGTTCCAGTGAACTTGCCTCGTGGCTGCTGTGGAAATCTAGCTGATCACAGTGATCTAGTAAACAGAGATGCGGACCCAAAAGATGAGTGAAAGTTCCTAGAGGGACGCGAAGAGCCTGGAACCATACCTTTGCATTTCCCCTTCCATATCCTATATTTTAGAGTTGAAAATGTCAGTGAGAAGGTAAGGGTGGGGTTGAGGTAGTTAGACAAATAAATATGGTAGCCTGTGAGTTATGCTTGTATAGAATGTCAAGCTCAAATGTTGGGATAAAGGTTAACATCTCTCAGGTAATTGATCTCCTTCACCAAATTAAAAAACAAGCCTAACTTGTCCAACAGGGTCCATGGAACAAAAGATTCAATAAGCCAATAGGAAGACAAGTATTTATCCAGCTGGGCTCATAGCAACTGAATCAACTGTAAACAGTATAATTTGTTTGGTTTTAAAAAATAGTAGCAACATAAAGTTTGCAAACAATGTAAGTAATCCATCACGCCTGGATTACATTTGGCTCTGATGGAATGGAATATCACCACAGAACAGCAGAACCTGAAGCAATACTACAGATTAACAAATAATCCAACATTTCATTTTATCAATGGAGAAACGAAGTCCCAGGGCCTGAAGTGACTTGCTTAAGGACACTTATGCGATACACGAAGGAGGTCAGGGTAGAATCCAGGGCTCCTGACCTCTAGACTAGTGACCCCTCTGCTCCTTATACTGGTGACCCTGAGACGATGACCTGCTGGTAAGTGTGAGCCACCATGTTGCCTAGTTGGGATCCCCAGTCACTCTTCTGGCCCAAAGTTGCAAAGGAGCTTCTCTAATTGTGAGGTTGTGGTACATTCTGATGAACTGCATCAACAGCAGACATGACATCAGCAATTTGGCGAAGGTGGAGATCCAGAATTCTTTTTTTTCTAGAGACAACAGGCCCTGAGTACAAGGAGACAAGCTGTGAACCCAGAAGACTGTGACCTGAGGAGCCAGCTGGGTCTTTCCAGATGAATTTTTTATTCCAGTGTTTATTTGGGTGGGTGATAAGGCAGAAACTATCATTTATTGGGCCATACCATGAGTCAGGAGCTTTGCAACTATTGTAACATTTAGTCTTTATAACTCTCCTTTCTGATGAGGGTGCTGAAGCTTGGAGAAGTTAAGAAACTGACCCAAGCAGCCTCCACAGAAAAGTAATGCAAGATTTTAGTGCGCCCCCTGGTGGATGTGAGAAAGAGACGATGTGTGGACTGTTTCTAGCATCCTTGGGAGTGTCTCTTAAAGACCCAATACTTCTTGTGCCTTCTTGGGCAGTGCTGAGGCTGGTCTCAAGCCAGTAGTCCTACTATTGTTGTCACCCTCTTCTATTGGTAAGAGTATGCTAAAAAGGAAAAGCATTTCTATTGCCTCTCTCCTTCAGTTTTCTTTCTGCTCTGTTGTGTGGGCAATGATTTAAGTTTGTAAACTTAGGCTTTCTGACTTAGGTTTGTCTGAGAAGCAAAGAGTGAACAGCTCCCTCATAAACCTATTATAAGAGTTCTGCTGTCTGAAAAGGCCTTCAACATCAAAAGTAACTTTGTGAATGTCATCCATGATAGGACAAAATCTAACACATGTCAGAATCCTGGGCCCTGGTTTTTTGTTTTGTTTTAAAGTACATTGCAGATTGGAGGAATGGTGTTTCTGTGAATAGATAAATTATCTTCTTAAAACTTAAAAGAAAACTACTGTGCTTGTCATAAAGTAATATTTTACTTCTGAAATTCCCCTGATGAAAAAAAAACAAAAGCAAAAACAAAACCCATTAGAGCGTACCCTACATCAAAGAAGAGTCTATAATCAAGACCCCTGGAAAGCTGGAGACCTTGAATACTGATTAGTCACAGCTTTGTCTGTGAAGACCTTGTTTTTGGGGGTGGGGGAGGTAGATCTTTTGCTTTCCTGCTCCACCACATAGCAGCTGTGTGACTTTGGGCAAATTATTTTACTTCTCTGAGGCCCCATTTCCTCAGGATTAATTCTATGTACAGCATAGGCTCACAGGAGGATTCAATGGCTAATGGAAGTAAACTGTTTCAAAGAGTGCTTGGTGCATGACAGATATTAAGGCCCTGGGTGAGTTCCCTTCTCTCAGTTACTCTAATAGTATAAAAATCATCCTAATTGGCACTTTTCCCATCATACTCATATGCCTCTTCTGTCAGTCTTGACTCGGCGTATACCACAGCTCTGTATGGAGCTCACCAGTGTCCTACAGTTAATTACAAAGTGCATATAATTTGTGGGTTTAAGTCTGGGTACCTTGATTTCAGAACTCATGACTGCCTCTAGCAACCCCAGGCCAAGTGAAGGAGTGACTCAAAGACAACCCTTATCTGGAAGTTTAAAAATCACTGTATTGAAATGATCTGTCTATGCATCTGTCATCCCACTAGCCTATCAGCTCATCTTTGCATCCTGTGTCATGCACAATGTTTGCCTCCTAACAGTGACTTACCAGACACTTTTCACAATTCTCTCATTAATCTTAACAATAAACTCATGTGGTATATTCTATTATTATCTTCACTTTACTTGTAAAGAAAATAAGGCACAGAAAGGTTAAGTACCTTGCTCAAGAACCAACATTAAGTGGTAAAACTGGAACTTGAACTCAGGTAGCATAGCTAGAGGATGAACTCTTAACTGCGGTCATGCTAGCACTTAGTAGACATTTCCTAGGTGTTTGCTTCACTGAGCTTATTTAGTTGATAATCATACCTCCTGGTAGTTAACCCGCATCATTTCTATCTTGTTTTGCAGCTAAAAAAAAATCAGCAAAATCATGGATACTTTTGTAAGAGCAAAACTTGAACTCCCTTTCCACCTCTGTTTTCTGTCTTCTATTGATTCTCTGTTACCTACCCTCTTATCTTTGTCATTGATCCCATTCTGCTATCCAGCCAGAAATCCCTACATTATAGCTGGTATAATGTGTGTGACTTGTAAGCAAGGAAAAGCAATGTGTTCTTTCTGAAACTATCTTCTGAAAGTGCCAGCCTGTGGTAGGACACGGTTTGGGAAAGGGAAGGACACAGAGGTGAATACTAGAATAAAACTATTGAAATCTTGCCATCTGCTGCTTTTGTAGTTAAATATTGATTCTGAGATTGGATACCTCCTATAATTATACAAGAGTCTTGGGCTCCTGGAAACCAGGTTTCCCTTGGAATTTACAATAGGCTTTTGTCCTACGTCAATATAAATCGGGTTACAAATCATACTGTCTACTTTTACTGAATCTTTTTCATATGAAGAGGCCAAAGAATTCATCCCTTCAGTGCAATGTGATATAGCCTGGGGTATTCTTCAAATGACATAGAGAAATATAGGGAGAAATAGACAAAGTAAATGTAACGAATAAACTGCCTATCATCCAGTCCTCTTTCTGAGGCTGGTGTATGGGGCCAGTTATTTTCTTTTTCTTCTGACTTTCCATGGTTGGAGGGTAGCTGTTTATTAAAATGAATGACTTCATTTAACAAATGAATAAAAAACACATCTTTTCCCCACTTTTGCAATCAAGAGCTTCCCTAACTCTCTTCTGTGTTGTTTGTCAAAGCCTTAGAGCTGTGCTGCCCATGACAGGAGGGAGCCACTGGCCGCAGTAAGCCACGGAGCCCTGAAGTGGGGCCTCTCTGAACTGAGATGTGCTGCTATCTGGAGGGAGAACTCTCAGCCACTGTGCTGGGCTGATGCTTAGTAGACACCCCAGTTTTCACAGACTTAGTAGGAGAAAAGAATGGAAAACAACTCATTAATAATTTAAAAATCCCCATTACAGGTTGAAATGGAACCATTCCAAATATATTTGGGTGAAATAAAATATCTTTTCAGAATAATTGCACCTGTTTATCACTATTACTTTTTAATGTGGCTATGAGTGCCCCCATCATCCCCACTCCTGCTCCTGTCCCCCTGCTGTGCTGTGAGTTCAAGGATGTGAGGACTGGGTTTGTCTTGTTCACGTCTATATCCCTGGCATACTAACGAGTGGCTTTAATATATTTATTTGCTTGAATGAATGAATGGACAAATCCAGCTTCATTTACACAGATATTTCTCTTCCAGACCCATGACCTCAACCATAGTTTCAGAAAGTTTGGGATTTGCTATGATCAAGACAGTGACAGGACGCTGAAGAAATTAACAGAGGAAACTGGAAAGGTTACTGTGGCTTTACCCATTGTCATATCTTTTCACACATTATCTATCTATCTATCTATCTATCTATCTATCTATCTATCTATCTATCTATCTATCATCTAATCTATCTATCTATCCAAGGTGATTTTCTTCTTAAAGGATACATATGGTATTAACTGGAAGGAAAGTATACTGAACTCATGGATTGAAATGCTAATCAAAGCAAAGGAAACAGTATGAAACTTTGCACAGAAGGAGATGACAGAGGGAACCTCAGGGACTGGCTTGCTACAGGCCCCCTGTGAAAGGCTCTCACAGAAACGGGTTGTTTGTGATAGCACAACAGTTCCTACTTGTTGGTGCATTTGTTGTTTTAACAATACCCAAGTCTTTTTTATTGTATTTCATAGGTTAGGTTGTACTTTTTGGCTTCAACATAGAAAGTATTTTTCCTCTTAAAAATAACTATAGTAAAAAATAGTACAGGATATTTTTGAGGACATGGGGCTATCAGGATAAAGCAAGGGTAGGGAAATGAATAATTATGTGGGGACCAGTACAACAAAGCAAAGGTCACTTTCACTCTCATACACTCACACACTCACATTCATGCGGACACACTCTGATATTTACACACATTCACATCCACACTGGTACCCACATATACCCACATACACACCTTCTGCACACTCACACTCACTCACTGCTATTGTCTGAATATTTGTGTCCCCAAGATTCACATGTTGGAATCCTAATGCCCGATGCGATGGTGTTAGGAGGTGGGATCTTTGGGGGGGGGTGTGATTAGATCATAAGGGTGGGGCCCTCATGAATGGGATTAGTGTTCTTATAAAAGAGCTCCCTTGCCCCTTTCTCCATGTGAGGTTGCAACAAGAAGTCTGCAGCCCAGAAGAGGCCCTTCACCAGAACACACGGGCACCCTTATCTTGGGCTTCCGGCCTCCAAAACTTCACAAAACAGATTTCTGTTGTTTATAAGCCACCCAGCCTGTGGTGTTTTGTTATAGCCGCCCGAATGGACTAAGACATTCACATACATACACTTAACACTCACATCCCTCACACATATTAGTCTCACACACCTTCACACACATATTTACACATACCCTTTGTATTCACGCACATGCACACACATCACTCACATACACACTCACACACACTCACAATCACATACATTCATACCCACACTAACCCCCCCACACCGGGGCTGTGCCCATTTAGCTTCTGGTTGTCCTCTAATGTAAACATCCTGCAAAACTGAAAGGTCATTCACATTTCCCCAACTGCAAGAGAAACGTGCTGTCACTTTGTTCACAGGGTCATGGGGTTTTACTTGGGGCTTCCTCTGGTGTTAAGACCTGAAATTCCTCTCTCTGCAGTGTCGGGGTGTCCCCTCATTGGGTTTCCCAGTATTAATCACAGTTAAAAAAAACAAAAAAAACCCAACCCACCACACGTACATCTTTGCTTCCTTTCCCCAGTGAGGTCTGATTTGGGCCCCACCACAATGCACCTAAGCTGACAGCAGTGTTTCTTCCTAGTCTGACATTTAGATGAGTCCCTTGTGTCATGGCACCACCCTGTCAGGTTCCCAAACCTGCCTGAGAGTGGCCTGAGGAAGCCCCCGCTTGTACAGTGGGACAGGCATGGTTCCAAACAGAAGGGACAGTAATTTCTGCCCGGGAAAGGCTCTCAGTCATAAGCAAGCAGCATATGACCCCAAATCCTCTCATTAGAAATCACTTCCCCTCGCCAGACTCATTTCCATGTTTTTTTTTTTTTTTTTTTTTTTTTTTTTTTTTTTT